>NW_028288593.1:308424-616848 GCF_059628265.1 Tinamus guttatus
TAAACCGAATTTCGTATGGGCAGACAGAAAGTGGTTGATCTTTTTCATTTAAATATCAATATTGAAATTTAAAAGAAGAATAACAGTATTGTTTTTTCCTCCTCAAGGTAGCTTGTCTAGCTATATTTTTCCTTTCTTACCTTAACACACTGTACACACTTTGTGGACCATATAAAACTTGTTCCTTCTTCCTCACTAAGCAGCTAAAATGCTGGTTCCACATCCATGAAATTATATAAAATCTGGGTATTTACCATAGAATAGTTGTGACTGTAGAACTGTGGGCACAACAGGAGCTTATAATTGACTGCAACAATGCAGTCAATTAAGGTTCTTTGTAAAACACCATATTGAATATGACGGATTATTAGGAGAATAATTTATTTTAAAGCATAAAATGTTGTACCTACCATATTCTATATGTCATATATAATCTTTTTGCCAAACTTTTCTGTTGCAATGTGAAGAAAAATTTGTAATAAAATAAGCAGTTTCTTCTAGATAACTCAAAGTAAATTGCACTTACTTGTGTTTTCAGCAACAAAATTCTGCTATATAAAGTGGCTGCAAAACGTTTTTTCCTGAAAGATTTTTGTGTATTTTGTTCTGATTTTTTTGATCCATTACTATGAATTTTCATCACACTTAGCTTTTCCTAATGTCTCCTGTGTGCCACCTTTTTAAGCTAACCAACCTTTGTAAATACATTAGGACACGTCTAACCGATTAAAAGAAAAGTATAGATGGATCTGTTCAAGGTTCAAATGTGTCCTTCTGTCTTTTATCATCAATGTGAATCATGCGGCAATTTACATGCTTAAAATAGTTCATAAAGCACAGCAAAAAAAACAGCAAACAGAGTCTGTCTAGAGGAGACAGAAATATATACTGAGCTTTTCAATTTGGTGTTGTGGGAGGATTTTTGCAGGAATAGGCCAGGCATTTTCCATTTGTGTGTTTTCATTTTTATTTTGAATTATTTTGGTAAGCTTGAAATGCTGTGTGCTGAAAGCTGTGGAAACTGAAATCCTTTGTTTGTCCCCTCCTAATGATATAGTATGGGAAATTGAAATACATGCTTCCAGAACAACATGAGATCACAACAATTCACCAGACAGAATTGAAGTTTCACGCTAAATCAGCATTTCACCTCTTTGCTGGTGTTTGCAGAAGAGGAATGGGATATGCTGCAGGTTAAGTCACTGGAAGATTTGGAGATGTGTTAGTGGTGTATAGTCCACCGTTCTCATTCCATACAGCATGGAAAATCAGTGAATAATAAGTGTTGTAAAAAAATAAAAAAGCCCCCAAAATGGCATTGCTTGGGCCAGGAAAAGGAGCGATGCTCCTTGCTCCAGATGAAGGCTGACAGCACTTCCTAAAAACGAGCAAGCCAGTTTGCCAAAACAGCAAACCTGTTAGGGAGAGTGAGACCTCAAGCGTTGGCGAGTGAGGTTGTTTGGAATTATCACTGCTGTGCGGACATAAAACAATAGATACTTTAGAAATAAATACTGTAAGGGGGAGTAGAGTTCATCCAAAACTATGTAAGCACAAGTTTTCCCTTACAGGTGAAAACAAGGAGTCCCTTACATGACTGAACAGGATAGGAAATAGAGCAAAGTCAGTGAAGGCAGGTAGGTAGTAAAGTTGCACAGGTGTCTGTAATGGCACCTGTTCTGTTCTACATATTTATAAAGAACTTTAAAAATGAGGAAAATACTGAGGTTACCAAGTTTGCTGATGTGATGTTAAGTTGCTTAGACTAGAAAGAGAAGGGCCAACTGAAGAGCTGCAGAAACACCTTAAAAGACAAGTGTAATAAATCAGTAAATAAATTCAGTGTACATAAAGGTGAAATATAAAATGTAAGTTTTTGCATGTAAACAAAACAGTCCAAACTTGGCCTATAAAATCTCAGTCCAAACTGACCATTGGGACTCAGGAATGCAATTTTGCCGTTGTAGTATATTGTTCCATGAAAATGCCAGCTGAATGCTCATTGCAAGGGTAGCATGTGCTTCCAGTCTTCCCACCCTCCTCTTGTAAATTCCCAAAATTAAAGAGAAGTGTAAATTCAGAGAAGAGTAACAGAGATGAGCAAAGGTAGGGAATGGATTCTATACTAAAAACAACTATAGTGACTATTCTCTGTGGAAAAGGTGATGAAGAAGAGAAAAACATATGTCTATAGAAATAATCTTCCCTAATAGAAGAACCAGCAATTATTAGGCTTATAGAAGGGACAAGCAGAACAAGCAAGAGGTGATTCTTTGTGAAATCTGTAACTAGGCTGTGAAACAAACTCACTGCTGAAGTCGTGGATCCTTAAGTTTGGGTAAGTTGAAAGAGGCACTGAACAAAGGACACCAATTCCACAACACTTTGCAAGTGTGGAAATGAGACCCAGCTCAGGAAGTGTGTGAAGAAGCGTGTTACCCATCCCTCTTGTTTATGTACTCTTCCCTGTGGATGTGTTTTTGGTCACTCTTTGGAACCAGATTACTGATACTGGTGCTGTTTATCACTGTGGCCTTTGCTAAGCTGTAATTTCTTGGATGCACCTAAAATCTACATGCTGAAGCAAAGGATCAATAGCAAAGGTGCCACTCATGTCAACTGCAGCTAGGATATTGAGTGCAGGTGGTGTGTGATAGGATGATGATTTCATCAGATCTGTGCACTAGAAGGGAGAAGTGAGTTGGTGTTGTGGTTTGCTAAAGCAAGATCCTGCTCTAGTGTGTGCACAACGCTGACAATGATTCTGTCTGTGTGCTTTTGCACCTCCCAGGACACAGTCTTGCCCATCTCTGTTCCACTGGCCCAAGCACAACATCACGTGCAAATTTTCTACTACTGGTATAATGGTTGTCATTTTTTCTATGTGATTACCTAGTCTCTTAGGGGAAAAAAAAAGGCAACATATGTTCAAGACAGGACAAGCCAAGAGAAATTATGAGGTCAAAAAAAGTATTTCCATATGGAATGGTTCAATAATTCTGTTAGATGTGGTTTGATATTCCTAGTCAATTTTACACTGATCATTGCACTTGATACACAGTCTTTGAAATAACATGGTCAAAAATCATGTTAACTATACATGAAATACTATACAACCAGTATTTAAGGGAAACCAATAAAAAAGTACAGATCTCAAATGTCCATGTACTATTCCATGGAAGTTTTTCTTTTTTTTATCTCTGCCAACTTTTTGCTAGTGTTCAGAGAGTTTTTATGCCTGTGTGATAATTGTTACTGAACAGGAGCAATAGAAGTAAATTGCGGAATCAGTGCAGTGCCTGTGTTGGTGTGTCATGTTCAGGTAGTTATGCTGTTTCTACAGAAAATGCTAGAAATAGTCAGGTCTCCAGTCAACTTCAAGAAGTCTTTCACTCCTTTTCTGCTTTTGGTATGCAATGAATGTCATTCTGGTTATATTAAAATTAATAACACCTTCAGAACCTTTCAGCACAAGGATCGGCATGACTTAGGCTTTTGGTAGTTCCCTCTGTAGCCAGATTTCCTCAGCTGAGAAGACTTTATCCCTCCTGTAGTTATGTGCAAGAACACATGGTCTGGGCAGCTAACTGGTGCAGGCTCTCATGTAGCTGGAGAACTGGAAATAACAGTTCTAAAGTAAAAACTTCAGATTGAAAACAGGTTAGACATAGTGCTGGGTTTTACTGTTTCGTGTGATTATACAGAATTGGAGGCTACTTGTTTTTCTCTCTCTCCTTTTGCTTTCCTCTCAAAAATAAGCAGTTAAACAGTTTGCCCATAAAAATAATAGAGCCCATAGTGAATTGTATTGAGCCTGGTGCTAGAGGTATAGTGTCTGCAGTCATTTGTGAAAACTAAACTTTCAACTGTTTTGAACTATGTGAGGTCAAAGATTCCACCATTGAAATCAATGTTCAGTCTTTGTTTTAGAGTTATACTCCTTTCTAAAAGCAGATAGCTTATTTTCCAATTACTTTATTTATGCTAAAGACAAAATTGTTCTGCCAGCCATAATTTGGGGTATATTGCTATCAATTACTCAGCACATATGGTGAAAATAAATGTGATGTTTGGATCAACACATTCCTTTAACAAGATGAGTTGCTTTCATATAATTGTTTCCAGAATCCATTAATTTAAAATAATCTTACCAGCAATTTGAAATAATCTTACCAGCAACAGCTGTGGGAAAATTAGGAACTGTTCACCAGCAAAGGCAAGATATAATGTAAGTTTAAAAAAATGTATCTGTAGCCTGTACTAGTGTTACAGTTCTGGTTAAAATAAATAAAATATTTTATTAGGATAAGTACTGTAGCATGTGATATTTAAAGCACAGTTGGTGTCTTTTATATCAAATGCAGACTTAACAGATTGTCTGTATAAACAACAGTGGCCACAATTTACATGTCTTGTAGAGGACCTTGTTTTTGATAATATCAAAACACTTAATAGATTGATATAAATTTAATGTACAATCAATATTTTTCATAATTATTCTTTTTGATTAACAAATGAGAGAACAGAGATACAGAGAAACGCAGTAATTTTTCCGAAATTGTAAGGCGAATATGGTGGTTGAGAGTGTAGTGGCTTGGAAGAGAAAAAAAAACTTGTATCATGGCCCCGAGAGGGTCCCTCAGGCTCACGATATTTTGACGGAATCTTATGAATAGGCACAACTGGGCTCTACAAAGAGACTGTGATAGAAATTGGAGGTATTTATTTCTTTGTCGGAGTAGTGAATGTCAAGTCTCTGCCTGCTGTAACCAGTTGTTGACTTAGGACACTCATCGTGTACTTAGTAAACTGTTCTGTTTGCTAACAGCGCTTAGAGTTCTTGTGATTATGGCCTTGCTCCTTAATGAATGACGCCTTTTTTATGACAGTCAGAGGTATTTAAAAGAATAACTTCTAAGATTTCATTTCCTTTGTGAAGAACAGTAAGAGATTCCATAGAGATTATAAGAGTTGTTGTTGGACACACTCTTGGTGGGTTGAGAGAGGTACACCTATCATCTTCCTAGTCTTGCAGCCACATGTATAGGAAACCTGTTTCCAACTATTATAGGGATGAACCTGAAGTGAATCAGCAGAATTTTATACGGTATCCTGCCAACATTCATCTTCTACGTGTATTTTGAACTCTCTTTAGAGTAAGACAAAAAGGAGACTTTAGTGTATGGAAGAAGTATGAGGAAAAAATAATCTAAACATTATTTGGCCACTAGATGGAAACAGAAGCAGCAAGCATGCATTTGTGTCTATAAATTTATGTATTTACATATTCATCTGAATATTTTAATCTCTTATGAATGCATGAAAATGCAGAGGGTGAATAAAATTGTTATTATTAGAATTGAAGCCCAGAATAAACTAGTCAGAGAAGAACATGATAGAGGGATCAAAGAGAGTTGAAATAAGAAAGGGAAGGATGCAAATACCAATAAGAGGAAAATTGAACTTGTTGAAGCTCGAGAAAAAGATGAAAGTCCTGAAAGCAGCATAATTTTGTCACATCAAGAGAGGCAGAATCTGTAAGAATGTCTTCCCATTTTTTTCTGTATTTTTAGACATTACCAATGTTTTGTTTCTCCTCTTTGCTTCCCATGCTCTGTGCATTTATGTCTAGTGCCAGTCACACTGCTTTCTCTGGAGATTATCATTACTAAACCATCAGCTGAGGTGAAGTGCAACATAACTTCATGCAACCTAAATTCTTTAAAAATACTTTACTCCTGAGCTATTTCTGTTTTCTTTAGTTCTAAAGGAATTTGAATTTTCCAAAGTGCAGTGTTCATGTAAAAATCATTTCCTGATTTTTGAAGCAAAAGTTCAGTTTGCAGCATCCTTTTTAACAAAATTTTCCCTGAATATGCCTGCCCTTTATTTTTCAAAGAAAATACCTTTGACAATAGGATCAGGGAATCAACCTGAACTGCCCAGAGTTTACAGAGAGCTTGCAAAGAAAGGTGACTTCTCAAAAGAGATATACTTTGACTCTGAAAAACAAAGGACAGGAATTTGCAGGGGTGTGTACCACACTGCTTGCAGTAGAGCCAAGCCTGTAGCACGGGCATAGCCTAGAGAAGGAGCAGTCACGGCAGAGACTCTGGTGTTCAGTGGAGGAGTTGACCAGCCACCTCCTGCCTGCTGCCAGGACTGCCAGGATCCTCACCTAACAAGGTCTCACTGTTCTACCTCTGAAAATATTTCACTGTTGTAATTTTAAAAAAAATATGTATTTTGAAAATAAATCTTCCTTACTTGATGCTTTTGGGGGAATTCCAGAAGTTTGTAGCTGGAGGCGCTTTGGAAGAGAGAGTCTAATAGCATGGCAGTAACACACATGTGACAGGCACTCCTCAGCCACGGTTCAGCTCACCTTAAAGCCGATGTCCTTAAGAGACTGTCAGATTTGCACCTGTTTCTCTCCACCGAACACAGAATGCTCACAGAGCTTATGTAGCGTATCGATACTTAAACCTCAGTGACACTGCCCTCACCTCTCCTGAGTCTTATATGTGTATGACAACATCTTTCTGTTGCCTGTGGACGTTGAAATCCATTCTATGAGTCAGAGTACAAACTTAGAGAATACAACAGAGGCTATATTTTGTAGTACTTACATTTTAGAATTACCATGGCAGAGTCAATAGCAACATGTTGTGCTGTGAGTTAACATTCACAAGAAGAATTTACCTTAGTTTAGGGCACAATTATTGGTGCTAAGTATCCTGCTGTGTCTTCGCTCTGAAAAGCCTTTTAAATTGACATGGGTTATAAGGACTTTCTTGTTTGCTGTGCATGTTTGCAGATAATTTTGTCTGCTGTTTGTATTCTACAGTGACACGTTATAATGCTTGGCTATGTTGAGCACTACAAAATTGTTGTTCGGTCTGTGCAAGCCTAGACATAATTTTAACAACTGTTGATAGAAAAAGTCTGTCATGAACAGGTATGTGGAAAAATGCCAATCTGACTGAGAGTTCAAAGGAAAGCAAAAGAAAACATTTTCTGGCATCTTGGAAAGAAACTTGAATATATTTTCACAGATGTGCAGACATTTTGGAGAAGATGTGGAGTTTTTTTTCTTTTTTTCCTTTTTTTTTCCTGTGTGTATATAAATTAATCAAACTGGAGTGAAAAGGTATTTTTAACTTGCAGCCTTTCATTCTTTGCTGAACAGCCTCCTTTTCAAATCAGGCTAAACATCCATCCCTAATTAGTAGCAGATGCAGCAGTACGTGCACAGGCGTATGTCAAGAGGACATTTGGAAATCATACCAGAAGGTACAGTGCCAGATAGGAAAGAAATATGTGAAGCTGAAGCAGGGAGTCGTTTGGAGAGTTCAACAGTTGTTCTATAAAGATAGGAGGCAAGGGGACAGCTGCGAGGGGTTTTTAGGTAACGCTGCAACACGAGCGTCTGACCCCAGTTTCTCTTTGGTGGAGATCTTCTATCCACTATCTGCATGTGCCAGAACTGCACAGGAGTTAAGAGACACCTTCATAATGGATTTTTAAAAATCTGTTTACATTTTCAATTTTTTCCTCCTGTCTCCTAAATCGTAGGCATTTTTAATAGCGCAATGTGCTCATAATCATTTTTCATATTTTTTCTCTTGCTTTCACATCTCTGTAGAAAAGGCAGGCCAACTGTGGAGAAACTAATTGGCTGTATACCAATGAAGATGATACAAACATGTCAATAAAAAGAGCATGAAAAAAACAGAGGGAATTAAAAAGAAAAGTTATTTCAGCAGTGCTGTTATTGTATTGTTATTATTTTTAAAACTTTACTTGTAAGGATCTAAAATATACAGTAAAAGTATCTTTTTTAATATTAAATATTTATTGGTTACTTAAATGTACTTGCACCAGTCTCGAGTAATGTTTATCCCTTTAATTTAGAACGCCTCATAATGTTGAATCTCAAAATATTTTTTTTCTTTTTCAGTAGTACAGTTGATAGATATTTGGAATTACCATGCAAGGTTTCTGTCAGTCTCAATGCCATGACTACAGACAGTCCTTCAAAGACTGGATAGTCTATAACTCCAAATACAGAAGGCAGCACCTTGAGTGGGCACTTCACCCTCAACTATCAGTATGGGGAATCAGTAAATGCCCTAAGCTTTGATTTAAGATTGGATTAAATATATCATCCTATTTACATAGATGCAAAGACTTGCTAAACTCCTCTGAAAAATAGTAGAATTACTAATTTCTCTGCTTAAACAAGCCTGAAAAATGAAACTTTCTCAGTCCAAACCAAGCTGGGATGAAATCAAAGCTTGTGCTGTTTTCGTTGTATACTACCAAAATGCTTCAAAGCATTCTGTGTCTGTGTTGTCAAAACAGATCGCTCCTGCCCTTTGCAGCCCAGGCAGGGAGTTAATTGATTTCTCTGCAGTGTAGAACTGATAGTAGCATGGGGAAAATAAAAAACGAATCACCCGGGAAAGGGGAAGCTACACAGTATAAGCTTGATGAAGACGTGACCCAGGGGATAGACCAGGACTAACATCAAGCAGTATTGAAGAGATATGAAAAATCCTGCCTTAACTTGTTTTTCACCCTCGCCTGTGTTTTCATTGCATTCTACGTGTTGCGTGGTTGGTTTCTTTTCTCAAGGTTATCTGAAGGAGCAGCTTGTTCCTGGTAAAGTGATGCCTCCTGGGGTTTGTACTCCCATTTAGGAGGGTGGCAGTGCAGACCTCCGAGTGGCATTTTGGCAGCCTTCCACATGCAGTGGCTCTTTCCCTTTCCCATCCTAAGACGTCCTGGAGAAGAGGGATTTTCCAGGAAATCTTGCGTTGCGTTTCCCCAAGCCCACTAACACCGTTTTCGGTGTTGGGAGCGTGGGAGTGCGGCCGGGCAGCTCTGCTGCATGCCATGGCAAACGTCATCGCAACGGATCGGTTTTGTTTTCCTTGGGGAACAACTGAACTGCTGACGTGCTTGTGGCTTTCCCCCTTCTGTTTTCTTTGTGGGGGGCTTTGCATGCTGAAAGAGGAGGCAGACTTGGTGAGAGCAACTGTGGCCTAGTAGATCCATAAAACTATCAGCTCTTTTCTGTATCTGTGCTATCTGTATTTGTATCTGACAAAATAAGGTTATGGGATAAATTCACTGCCCTGAGTCTGCTGGAACAGCTCTCTACAGTAGCTGTTTCCCAAGAGATTTATGTGATAATTGGGAGAGCCTCTCTGTAGACAGAAGTTCAAACAAATTGACCAGTACTCAGACACAGGAATTAAGGGTGGAAGATGATGAACCATTTTAACTTTATTGTGGAATATTCCTGTAGAAACTGCCTGGTAATCTGCAATAATTACTGCCCAGATCTACTAATTCACTAGCCATCATTTTCTTCAATTAATAAAGAAGTTTCAGTAATATGTACTCACAATGTTTTTCTTTTCTGTTGTCAAGTCAGCACGTTCTTGCAGAATTGTCCACTCTGCAGGGCTTCATAAATAGTTACAGATAGGATTGACAAGCTGGAGAGTCCATCAGAGGGCCCCTGAGGTGGTGACATGCAAGGAGAAGCTGAAGAAACCCGCTTGGTTTTACATTAGCTAGAGGCAGTTTTATAGAGAAGCCAGTTACTGCTCAGAGGTGGGTGCCAAGGGGCAGTGGTCATGAGTTTCACCAGAAGATATTCCAGTTGGACATGCAGAAAAGCTCCTTCCCTGGAGCAGACTGCCCGCAGACACTGCAGGATTCCACCTGTGATAGATTTAAAGGAATGGGCAGATACAAAGATACTGCATGTTTTATGTAGCACAAACTCCCGTTTGATGGGGCTTCTGAGCAGAACACATGGTGGAGCTTACAGAGGAAGAGAACTTTGCTCTTGTTTTGGTGCTTTTCCTAGACTGACTTTGCTTGCTGCTACGCACTTCTAAATTAATTGGTAAAATGACTGTAGGAAGTGCTGCTAATACTGTGTGATTAAGCTTGCCTAACTCTTCCTACTGAAATGTTCCCAGAAGCTTGTAACTCACCAGGGAATTGTCTTTTATCTTGTCTGTGAAATGTACTCAGATTTTGATAATCGAATGGGAATTCTAAATTTTTTGTATGTGTTTTCAGTAAAAACTTCCATACATTTAGTAGATAAAATTTTCAAAGGATCTGAAATGAGTTTGCTTAGGCTTTTTCCAGCAATTAGTGCTAGCGAGCCTGCGTGTGCTGCCCACAGCGGGTGTCTGAGCATGCTCTGTCCCAGAGACAAAGCAGAATTTCTCTTAGCAGCTCCAGGCAGCTGCTGTGGGCTGGGATGTGGCCAAGTCCTGGAAGCGAGAGCAGGAAGCCTGTCTCGGGTGTGCATTCAGTGACCCTCTCACTGGTGCCAAGACTGTGTGGGGAAAGGAATAGATTCAAATTGCGTGGGGTCAAGAACTAAGCTGGGGGAAAGGGAAATGGGCAAAGGTTGAATTTATATTGCTTTTTAGAGCAGAATTAAAGGAGTCTCAGTGGCCCAGATAGGTGTCCATCTTTATTACTTACTTCCTTGAATGATTTTGGGACTGCTTTGTGGAAGGACCCTCTTCCATTCGAGGAGAAGCTTCCAGCGTGTCTTGTGTTCAGACAGTCCTGCAGAATGAACTTGTCTGCAGTGTGGTGGGAGACAGCCCCTGCCTGCACTATCTGCTGCCATTTTGGCAGAATCATGCAGATGCTGTCTCAGGTGGTCTGACAGGTGAGATACAGAGCACCCAGAGGTGCACCCCAGAGTAGGGTGACTGCAAGAGACGAGCAGCCCCATGTGCCAGGCCATGCTCCAAAGAAGAACACCCCATGCCCTGGACAGGGGCGGCTGGACAGAGGAGAAGCTCCCCAGCAGCTTGCTGTGTATTCGCTGTGTATAAGCTCTACAGCCTCCTTCGTTCCTGAGGCTGAGTTAGAACTGAAGATTCCTTCGTCTCAGCCGTTTGCTGCTTCGTGCTGAATAGCTGCAAATCTCACCCCCAAGGTGCATGTCTGAACCAGCTCTGGAGAGCCAGCCATGAGCCCTTTCACATGCAGGCAGGCGGCATTGTTGGAACTGGCATTTACAAAGATGGGCTCGTATTCATTACGTGTTTTCTTTCTATGTACATCCATCTTTTTTTCCATTACACATTAGAGCTGCAGAACGCAGAAAACATAAATCTGCTGGTGACTGAGATTCATTTCGGCAGTGTACCAGAAGTGCACCAAATCTTGGTGTCATTAGGCATGGCAGACTTGTATATGAAGGTCTTAAAATGTGACTGTGTGATTATGTTTTTTTCCTCATATTTTAATCCAAAAAGTATATTCTACAACTTGCTGAACAGCCCCATGGGTGATTTTTCCAGGTACATACTGCTCATCATGAGTAAATGTGGTAGAATCAGTCCCATTCTCTGTTCGTTTCATAATGAATATGTATTTTTGATGCAGGTTAGAGGAATTAAATTCCTCACTGGGCTCACTGTAAACCTGACATTTTTAATTTATAACCTAGCTTTCTAAAAGCAGTAGAATGCTTGTTCAGTGTAAGTTTGATGTGAACATAAAAGATGGTTTCTGCAGAAAAAATTGCCATTGTCTATGTCAACAAAAGATTTCTCACCAGGATGCCAGTGACAAAAAGTAAATCCATTTATTAACAGTGCAACAAATTGCTAAATGCTGCAGCACTTTCATTATATGAGGCTTTTAGAAAGGGATGGCAGGGATTTTGTGACAACAGTTTTGAGGGAGCTTTGTAGTGTATATTAGGGATTTAGTGTTTTCTCTTTTGTAAGATTTCAAAAAGATTTATCTTTTTGTAAGATAAGTTCTTTTGATGTGTTTTTGCAGTCTTTAACCACCCTTCAATAAGTGCTGAAGGTCTGTCGTTCTCATGGGCCATTTTAAACTGCAAAACAAAATTTGCACAAATGGGGGACAGACTGTATTTTCTTACTTTATATGGTGTTCAAGTTCGGTGGTGTTGTCTCAGTAGCCAAAAACTTCCCGTTCCCTGTGGAATTATGTAGCATAATTGTTGAATGAACCCACATTATACTACTTCAAGATGGTAAGGTAGATCTCTTAGTAAATCTTTTTTTTTCAGTTGAACTGAACTAGCCAGTTTCCACTCTTTTACTTCACAAAATTAGAAGGGAACTTCTGGCCCTACGCAGAAGATGGAAGGCTGTCTTGGGACTGTATTTGGATTTTTGCTGTTCTGCAGCAGTCAGCTGTACAGAGCAGCAGCCTCTTATGGGCATCCAGTGACAGAGTATCACACACTTCCAGATTCATCCATCAGGGAAAATGCTGGCAGTTAACTCAGAATTGTAGGAATATCAGTAACGAATATCAGTAAAGAAAAGGTTGGATATCAAAGAAGGAAGGAAGGAAAATAAGGATGGAAGGACAAGGCTATGAGAGAACAATAATGAAGGAGTTCATGAGTGGAAGTAAAGAGCTTTGTGAGGGAAAGAGAGGGGATGAAAGGAGAAAAAGTATAAAGTGGGAAAGCCCTTGAGGGACTTTTGTGACTAAGTTGAGGGACAACAGCTGAAGTCCTCAGAGCTCTGAAACATGAAAGGAATCTTAGTTCTCTGATCTTCCTATCACACACACTTTCATCCTTGAAGCCATTCCCTTTGAAAACTGGGCCTAACAAATCTCAACATTGCCTTTTATTTGACTCACCCTTCTAAGAGCCTGGCCCCAAGGGTGCTCAGTTCCCATTTAAAGGTATGAAAGTCAATCATGTTTTGGGATTATTCCACTAATCACTTTTTCTTACCACTGTATCACTGGATGCTGTGAACCAGTCTGGTCACAAATCCCTCACAAAAGATAGGGTGCGTTTGACTCTTCAGAGCTTCAAAACATTTTAGGCCCCTTTCATGGCTCATAGAGTTACAAGTTGCTATGGCGTCTTCCCTCTGCTGGGCCCTGCTGTTTTGCTTGCATGCTGATCGTGGTGTGTCATCTGTGACAGCTCCCCACAGCCATGCACGCGCTGCCTTATCTTCATATGTGGTGTAGAGGTCTTGGAGAGAATTAATGCTGCACGAATCACTCCGCAAGATTTACAGGGGGAAAGAAAATCATAACCTGGTAGTGTCTGTAGGAGGCCTTTCAACAATATAAATCTTTTCCTATCTGTTAAGAGCTTAGCAGTGGAATAATCACATTGCAAAAGTTCAGGAAATTTTCGGTTGTTGTAGGCTCTGTTGCATTTCTGAGTTATGCCTGGGAAGCAACCTAAAAACCACCATGAAACTTGCATTTTGGGAAGTGAGAAATAACAATGAATTTTATATTCATGATAGATAGACATATCAGGTTTATCTAACACTATTCTTACCATACTGTTCTTTCTGAGCTCTCACTATTCAAGTTATATGCAACTTAGGTTCCTTTGGAGAGGATAAAATTTGATAGCAGAACTAAGCAGAATTTATTTGCATGGATCTATGATTGGCATGAATCTTTTTTGACTGCGGAAAAAATAGCTCCTTATGTTCCTTTTGACCACTCTTCTTGCTAGTTGCATCAGTTGCCCCTTGTTTTTTTATTGCAAAAGACAGTGAAGGATCAAGTAAAGTTCATCTTTTCCATGGCCTTTTTGATTTGGTAGGTCTTCATGTACAGCGTGGAAAAGCTGTCTCTTTTCCATGCTAGGATGTCGCAGCTTATGTAATCATAGAAAATCTGTTCTTCAGCTTTCTTGGTAGCCTTGCCTGAGGACAATTTATGAGGGGAGGTGAGCTTTTGTGATGGGAGGTCAGCTCTTCTGAAGGGGTAGATGCGCATGGGGGTCTGTCTCTCCATATGCAAGACACTCCTACCATGCTGCTCCCCACTCTGCACCACACTGCTCCCCACACCAGCGGTGTTTCCACTCTCGGAGCTGAGCTGTGCAAGGGCAGAAGGGAGCATGGAGAGCCCCATCACTCACAAATGAGTGTGGTAGCAGCAATTTGGGGAAGTTTTGCTGGCTTTTGGCAGTGATAATAGATGCTGGGCCTCTGTGTCTTATCTTCTGCAAGGCAGCTCCAGAGGGGATTTTTCTTTGTAGTGCTGTTCATCCAGATGCTTTAAAGTTTGCTTTTCTTCAGAAGCAACTGACACTTCAATCAGCTCTTCCATTAACACTGGCTTTAAAACAACTTGGCACTTTTATAAGAAAAAGGATCCTGCTTGATTTTACCTCAAAATACTTGCTGGGTGATTTCTAAAAGAAGAAAGCTTGTAAAAACATGTTTGATTTATAGTTCGGTGAGACATGCCAGGACTTTTTGAGGCCAGGTGAAGATTAATCTGTCAGCATTTTGCCACTGTCCTAGGAATTCACAACATGTACCACCATGTTGTGTGCCTGCAGGATGCCAAAGAGGATGGCTCTTGGGTTCGGTTTCCCAGCTCAGATAACAGCGTGAACATCTTGCCAGTAGGCCGAGACCTACACTGACCTCCGGTAGCATTTGATAAGCAAAGGCACTTTAATAGAAGTAGAAGGTCTTTCTGGGCACCATGTGATTAAATTATTGCCCTGTGAAGAGATGGCCAGTGCAAATCTGGGCACCTTTAAGCGCTCACTACGTTGCATGTTGGGATTAGGGCACATTTCTACAAGGAGATGCCATACTCCTAATCTAAATGCTATTTTCAAAATGAAGGACACCAGAATGACTTAGCATAAGCAAACTGTTTAATCTTCTGCTCAGAACTGGCTGGACTGCTTTCTCTGATGTTTTCCATCAAAGGCAGGCACCTGATATTAAGATTTTGAGCCCAAAAGAATAAACTACAGCAATATGTCAGGCAAATTAATACCAGATTCTGTAAGTGGGATATGTGAGGAAGCCTTAGCAGATGGCATTGCTAGACCTACTGCTGGTACATACCTTATTTTGATTTGTTTCTGGTATCTTACATGTCTCTTATCTGTTCTGTCTTGTGGATATGTTACTCTCCCTTCTCTTTCCACCTTCTAGTATATTTTTTTTTCCATAATAAATGCTAAGATAAGGTCCCAGCAAAACCAAGACTGGTTTTCAGTTTTAGCTATAAACTCTTGACTACCATAATTTTTCTTCTCACCCTGTTAAATGATGTGATTGAATCTGGGTGCTTAGCTCATGCTTTAATGGTCTACAAATGAATGCACCTGGAAATCTTAAAAGAACAAGTGTACATAAGCATGTCCTGTATTTCTTGGTTCCAGCTTTTTCTGGAACAATTTATGGTCTGAAACTCATCTTTTTAATGTTAATTTGACATTTCCATTTCTGCTAACTAAAAAAGGTTAGAGAGAGAATAAATAAAATATGAAAGAATGAAAAAAACTTTTCAGATGTCAAACAAAGTAGTAAGCTTATGTAAAATATGCTATTTTTATTTCACAAACTACCTTATTTATGACTTTTTAGCATATGTATGTTATAATTGTTGGAACCACACACAGTACTAAAACAGAGATGCTATTTAAAATTTCAGAGTTGTTTAAGCATTATGAATTTCTCTCTGTAAATGCATGTGTGGAAGTTGCAAATCATAGAAACTATTCTCAGATGCAGATTTTGTCTTTCATCTTCATTTCTGCTTTCATTATTTGAACCTCTAACTGATGATATATGTCCCTACATCATTTTCATGCTGTACTTCTGCACACTGGTATGCTGGTACTCACCTGCAGGCATCAATTAAGAAGCATAGTTATTTTCTGAAATAAACTCTTCATTGATGCTAAAAGAATTAGGCTCATCTGTCCCCTGGCTGTTCAATGCCAGACCTTCACTGCTTCCTTGTACGTGCTGGCAAGAAATTTTTTGCAGTCACAGAGGAAGCTCGAGTACTGATTTGGCTGAAAAGTAGTTATTTTTCCATCCCAGTGTTAGTTTTCTGCCATTTCCCAACGTGGTGTACCACTTGGTACCACTTGGTCCACCAGGCTCCTGGTAGGGCATAGAAGGAAACAAATGCCCCCTGAGCCTGCATCTCTCAGTGGCCCTGGCACTTAGAGGGACAGAAAGAGTTCAGTGAACTGCAGTCAATGAGGAGCATTCAGTATCTCCAGGTAGCAACTCAGAGCAGCTAAGCTCCTTCCCTCCTTCCTAGGGGAATCGATTAAGTTCTTCTAACATGGGAGGAAAGAGGCACTAACTTAGCACGCAGAAAACATGCCGGAGAGGCTGAGGAAGAGAGAGGTGCCACCCAGGAGGAAGCCTTTGAGGCAGCACTAGTAGCGTGAGTCCATTGCAGGCCAGGAAACGCTCGTTCGTGAGAGTTTTGACCACACTGTGTTGAGAATGTTAAAAAAACAGATACCAGACTTATTGATAAGTATTAGAGAGAAAAGGCCATGGCAAGGAACTGTTTGCTGCACTTCCTTGTTTTAATGTAAGGAGAGAACCCACGAAGAGATTATCCAGCAGGCAGCCCTTGTACGTACCTCCCAATTAATGCAAGCGTGTTATTTTAATACATGTTTGATATGCTGTTCAGAGCTCTTAGTTGTGTTTTTTATATGTTTTAAGCAAATTTGTGACAGCATTGGATCGTTCATTGGTACCAAACTCCAGATGAGGTCAATATAAACCAGGCTCTTGAGAACCTGGCGTGATGATACAGCTTCATCAGGCCAGAGGAGAACCAGAACTCACTGCTGGTCGCACGTCACCAAGGCCTTTGCAAGCTGTGGGTTGCACTTGCCTTGTGTAGCTTTCATTTGCATTGCTCAAAGGCAGCAGCATGTGCTCAGAGAACCCTGTTGTAGAGAGCTGCATCACAGAAAATAGATTTCTTGAATATTATTGTCAGGATTAGGATACTTCCCAGCATGACTCTGTAGGCTGTCCTCTCTCCTTACAGTTATTCCTTCATATCTTTCTTTATAAAAGCAACTGTTCATTGTTACCAAGGCAAGGTATAAAAGAGTGTTTTCTTCATTTCTGTTTTCCCTAGGCTCTAAAGTCATAGCATCTTTTGCCTGACTGGAAAGATGGGAAGCATAGAAAGAAACTTAAAAATACAGAAAGTTTTTTCCGCCTCAACTTTGGGGCCTCTCTCTTCATCTCAGTCACTCTTATTTATTACACTAAAGAGCTCTTCTGTTTTCAGGAGAAAAAATGATCTTAGATAATATAACTAAGGAAACCATTACTGGATATATCTGTGCTGAGATTTTTTTTTTTAACCAAGATGATATATCTTTTAATTTTTTTGTTTCTATAAAGATTAATTTGTTAAGGAGTGTTGTTTGATTACCTGGACACAAACGGATGTGATGCATATTTTGCTTGTCTTTTCAGAAGGAACAGAAAGAGTTGAAGAGATGCAGGATTTTAATATTTCTTAAATTGTGACATTTTTATATTTTAAAATTATATGCCAGCTAACAGAAGGTATTAAAGCACATTAAAATACTCACTATTATTTGAGTTTCTACTGTCTTGGACCTGACTTAGTGCTGTGCTGGGTGTGATAACCGTATCCTATTCAGGCCTAGCAGAAGCTGGTTTTCAGGTTATTTCTGGAGTAACCATGAGCATATGATAGCTCACATTGTTCAGTATAATGTTGTCTTGGTTTTGACATAAACAAGGTGAACAGAAACACTGAAATATTTGGGGAAGATTTGAATGCTGATTTGAGCATTATATGGTCCCTAGTTCATTTGAATATTCCCTTGGTGGGTTGATCTTTGTGTGATTGGTACTGCCACAGCAGCACGAGTGTTGGACGGCAGACAGATCCAAGCGAGACAGGCTCCCTAGGCGCGTGATCCGGGAAGCCACATGTAAGCAGTTCAGACAGAATAACCTATGGATAAACAGGAAACACTGAGGGGTGATGACCATTAAAGCTCCACCGGCTGAAGAAAAAGATTTTTGTTAGTTGCATGAAGTTATAAGTCATGAGATTCACATGCAAAAGATTTCTTTATGGTGTTTTAGGATAAATCTTTCCTTAATAAAGAATCAGTGAGAAATGGTGAAATACTGGGAGGACTTTACCTTTTAGTTTGCAGTTCAGGCAAAAACTTTGCATAGAGAAGGTGAAAACATCATGAGACTGCTCTAGTATTAGGTTTAGCCTGGCTGTAATAGGAGGGTGCTGAAGATCACATGAGAAGCCTTGCTCAGAGATTTCCTATTCAGATTTGCAGACCATGGGTCATGTTCTGTTCTTAATAGTACAATATTTGCCTAGCTAAAGCCAGCACGATTGCAAGTTAAGAAAAATTTGTCTCTGGAGATGGCATAAAGCATCCAAGCTTGGAGTGCTGAACTCAGCTTCCAGATAGTCTGAGTCCAGCACTGTTATTGGTGCTCAGCATTATGTGCATCTCCTAAGGAAGTACTCTTTAGTAGAAATGGTGTTGTTTTTGTGTTAGATTCTTTATTGCAAATGTTTTAGGAGATAATGGGCTTTTTTACTGTCTGCAAAATTAAACATTAGCTGCCGATATAAACCCATCAGACTGTTTAGGATAGTTCCAATCTCAAAGTTAGCGATGAAGTGCAAATACCACAGGCTCTTACTGACGAATTGTCTTCTCAGACATTCCAGTAGGCGCAATTGAGTCTCAGCATACTTTACTTTGGTTAGAGATTTTTTGCCATTTACACTATTTCTTCTGTCAGGAGCCTTTTGAGACCTTCTGGACTTTTGCCTCTGCTTTTGATTATCCCTTGTGTTTCTTGAATGTGAGGCTTCCACAGGAAAGGTTTTGCTTTCTTTTCATCTATTTTCACTACAAAAATATTTTGTAGATACACGGAATCACAAAGACTGGATCAATTGAAAGAACCAATTTTCCAAATTACTTTTTATCTGTTTCTATGCAGCTAATGTATAAGCCTAGGCTGGTTCTTAAGACAAATGGCAGTTTGTATAGTTTTTACTTTCTGATTTCTTTGAAACCCGATATAAATACTACATGCAGCTGTAATGCAAAAGAATTGGTATCATATAATTCTGTGCAGTAACCACATGTCTACATCTGTGCCTGTAGTGTGTGCATTCCTACTCAAAGACCAGACATATAGTGCTGAAATCTTATTTTATTTCTTGGAAATATTCAATTTTATCTCCTGCCGTAGCTTCTGGCCTCCCTCATGCTCAGTGAAATCCTCACTGAAGTGATTGTTTCACCAAGTAAGGTAGTGGGAACAGCTGGCGTCCGCGGCTCGGCTTGTTTTCCATGTGTGCTTTTTTGCACTCTCCGGAGCCGTCTCGCACTGTCCAGACTTGGAAGGAGCTTCAACTCTCCTACGCTTGACATCAGCTTGGCACCGAGCAGTGATTCTTTCCCGGCTTGGAAACCGCTCCTCGTGGCACTGCGCAGCTTCGTTTGGTGGGGGACGGCAGCGACCGCGGCGGGGGCTGCGTGAGGAGAGAGCTGCTTCATGCGCACGCGACGCCAGACCACCGGGACAGCAAACGTTAATGGGGGAGATAGAGCCCCCATTGTATTTACCCTGCGGAAAAAATATATATATTTTTCTCATTAAAAAGTATCCGAAGCAATGAGGCAAAGATTAAAACCTAAAATTTAAATGGGAAAAAAGCAAAATATTTTACATATAAAAGTCTCCAGTCTAGCATTTCAGTTTTACGGTAACTCTGCGGTCCCGCTGTCACTACCAAGTACACAGCATGCAGTGCTTAGTGACAGTGTAAATATACCAGTCAATTCTTCTGTCCCCAGGAAATCACTGGTGTCCGTTTGCTGTTTGCAGCCAGCTCTGCCAACACATCCCATCAAAAAACCTCTCTGGTGCATAAGCAAAACATGTAGCATCATTTTTAGTATCTTTTCAGCAGTTGCTGTCTGTAATATGAGTTTAAAAACAAGCAGCCTTCAGCTATATCTTTATGGTTTACCGTTCATAGCTTTGTTTTCTTTCTGTCTGCTTTTTTTGTTGCTGTTCCTTTTCCTTTTTTTCCTGCCTGTTTCCACCTACTTATTCTTGGCTGTTGTAGCTCCTATTCCGTCTTTAGTAACTGAAAAACACAGGTGTATTTAAAGGTTAGACTGAGGCTTCAGCACTGTGAATCTCAAGGTGAAGATTCTGAAACTGTCTCTGAGAAACTTGGGGCCATTATATAACCATCTCCCTTTTCCAAATTTCGATGGTCCTTGGAGGGCCTTCAAGGTTTAGCATTTGCTTAAAGAAACCAAGACAGTATGATGAGCGAGGATTAGGTGTAATTTTTTAAAAATCCAGGGATCCCTCAAAAATGGCATAATAATTTGAATAATTTTTGAGAGCTCTTTAAAGGCTTCTTGAGAAGTCTTCTTAAAGAGTCCTTTTATACATCTTAATCAACCTGCAAATCAATGGGGATGTGGAACAAACCTGCCAAAAATAAGTCTATATAGGCAATTAGAGAACAATTTTCTACCCAAAATTAAATTGGGTCTGGACTTGGTTTTGTTTCTCTCTTACAATTGAGTAAATCCAGTTCACCTGTTGATTTGAACAGCATCAGTAAGGGAGCCTTTCAGTGAAACAACCATTTGCTGAACTAAACCAAGGTGTCATCGCGTAACTCAGTAATTTTAATTTCCATCCTCCTTACTATTTCTATCTATTGCTAAGAAAGTACACTTAAAGTCTCCTGGCTTCATGTGCTTTTTTCAGTTCCCTGTAGAGACACTGAATGAATCACTTACTTAATCACATGTACTTTATATATGACATAAGTGTAGTAGTTTTGGTCCTTTTGCATAATTGCAGCTTGTTGTAGCAGAGAAAATGGCGCAAATGTAATATTATTCCTAAGACCTGAGTAGAAGCTTCTCCCTATTCCTGTGCAGGGGTGTAGATGGGATCACAGTTGCTGAAACCATAGTCAAAATGCATAAATCTGGCTAAATGCAGACAAGTGATCTGTGGGCTGTTGTAGTTTGTATTTTCCATTACAAAGATGTTGAAGCAGAGTCAGTGGAGAGACTACTGGCTTAAATGTTGCGCTTACTGGTAGCTACAAAATACATGCAGAGATAATGAGACAAAAATGAAGAAAACCAGAAAAGCTGGACCAGAAGCAAGGTGATATGATCACCATCAGAGATGAAGGATTCTGCCATATCAGCCTTAAAGCTTTCCAGACTTAGAGGGGTTGAAGGCAGAAGGTTGATCTAGCAGTAATACCTGGTGGAAGTCAATAGCAGGTGCAGTAATGGTTAATAACAATACCTGCATTTAGAAACCTCCATGTAAGTAGAGTTTCCTACCTGGCCAGCAACATAGTGTCTGAGACATTGGAGCAAGTTTTGCATACTCAAAATAAGTCCTCAGTAATCATTTTGACTATGTTCTTCCTTCCCACTTCTCAAGCCTGACTGGGGTTCTTCTAATGTTCTCCCTGTTTTGCTACTGCAAAGTGCAGAAAAATGCGCATGGCACAATAATTCAAACAATGGTATTGTTTGAATGACAGATTGAATGAGGCAATGTACAAAGCACTTATTTACTGTGTGCTAATTACCAGAACCTGCTGACCTTAAGTGTGTCTTGGAAAGCGTAATAGAGAGGACAAGCAATTACTATAATGTATTATATAGGAGAGCATTTTTTGCAGACTTGTGTTTGATTGTTTTAGTGAATCTTTGGGTGTGTGTTTATTGACAGAGCCTATTAATCTTTTTTTTTAAAAAAAAATCTAAATAAATAACGAGTGCTGTATTGCTTCTGCATCGGTGTCACTCAGGCCCTGGGAGTGAGTCCCTCCTTGACACAGTACCTGTTTTTGTCAGAAATTGAGTTGTCTTGATGCTGAGGACTAGTGTGGTACCGATAACTGTGGATACTTACATTGGTCTTTAGGTAACCTGAATATTTGTGCATTGTTTTGACCCGTGAGACAATGGCTGCTTTTTAAAAAGAAAAAGAAAAAGAAAAAAAGAGGGCTTCCCTCTGTCCCTCTGCAGTCCTCCTGTGTTTATTTGTGTTTGTGAAAATAAATTGGAAGAAAGCACGAAACAAGCCAAGTGAGAAAACCCATTTTTGCAGTGATCCAACTTGACCTCTTATAACCCCACTGGTTTTTAATTCCGTGAGTTCGAGTGCGTTTCAAGGGTGGAGAAGAGCAGCCTCTCACCACCTTCCTCAGCGATTCCTGCTCAGCTGAAGCCCTGGAACACCAGGCGGGCACCACTCAATCGTCACAAAAAGGCAGTGCTTGTTAGAGAATGTTAAGTTCAGCAGAGGATACATAAAACTTAAATCATTTTTGGCAGTCAGTCAGAAAAAAATGAGATTTCCTTCATAAATCTGTCCCCTGTGCTCTTGAATGTGATAGTTTTGTCCAAGTTCCTTCTGCAAGCGCATCGCAGGGTGAAGCTGGACGCGCGGCTTCGCTCAGCTCACTTTGCCGACGATCAGAGAACCCTTTCAGGCCTACTGCCAGATTGCAGAAATGAAAACTGAGGGAAAATATGTATTATTCTGTTAAGTTCGGCTTCCCTCTGAGTCATGAATCCTCCCTGTTTGTGTGTTCTCTAGTGCTTTGTTCATCTGAGTGTTAAACGGGCTTCTCTGGGGTTTGTTTTTCTGCTCTTAATGTAATTCCATCTGCCTAATGTCATCGTCATGACTTCTCTCTCTTTTGGTATTTACATCATCTTGAGTTTCGCAGCAAGTTAAAATGTATCCAGCTCAGCAATTTTCCTATTTTGGGCAGAACATTAGATACTCCATGTTTGTAAATTTAAATGTGTCGCATATGTTTTCTTTCTTATGCCAGAGTCCAGCTGGGATCCAAAGCATATAAGACTAGTCACGTTCTTGAGCGCTGCCTGATATTTTGGTTGTTATTGCTGTGTTTATTGTTTTAAGGAAAACTTGTTTGTTAATGTAGCAGATTTTTTTACATGATATATCACATTTTTGCCTTCATTTCAGACCATTAAAAGTGAGAGAAAAAAGGATCATTGCTTTAGAAATACTATAAAAGGGAAAATATTACTGTATTTGATTATATATTTTTATATATTATTGTATATACTAAGTCTATAATAACTATATAGGTGGTGGAACAAAATTTATCAGTCACTTTCGTTTTGAAAACCATTTTCAAAAAGGATACTCTGACAAGAAAAATGCAAAACTACAAAGTTTTAGGTTCTTACTAACTCTGAGGATAAACTGAGTAGAAAACAATACTTTCTTCTTCTCTAGTTTGTTTTTTAAATTTCATTGAAGTTGGTAACTCATAGCTTATGATTCATTGCAATAATAAAGCTCTGAATTGCTGAACAAATAAACATCCTGGCTGCAGCAATAAATCTGAGACTCCAAAAAGCACAGGAGAAATAGTCTATGCCAGAAAGTTCTAAAATACTCAAATTGATGCAGTCTTCTCTGTGACCCAAAGAAAATTATTATGGCACAGACGCGGGGGGGGGCAAGTAAAAATACGATGTAAGCCACTGTGTTTTTCTCAGTCTCTGTGCAAAGATGAACTTGGGCTTTTTCATCATGAAATAAAGTGTTTGAAGAATATAGGCTTTGGTTGTTATAACTGATCAGAGTATGACAACTAAATCCTCAAACTGTTATTTTTTTTTTTAGGTAAATGGCCCATTGTTGTAGGGGGTGAATCTTGTAGCAGGATTTCTCAGAGCCTCTAAATGGCAGATCAGTAGTGCCCTTTGGAGTTGCCCTCCAGATGTGGAGAGTTAAAAACAGTCTCTGAAAGGTTTTTCTCTTCTTACTTTTTGCATTGGTAACGTGTTGACCATAAAAAGGAACATCTCTGTGGACTGAAGAAGATTGCTGCTGGGTATTTCCTCCAAATACATTGACAGACAGTTAAAAATGACATTTTTCCTTCTCTGTTGGCTAAAAACAGTACCAGATTCCAACACTTAGAATTTCGTGAAATGGAGATTGTTGAGATTGCATCTCATTCAAGTCTCTACAGAATACAGAGTAGGATTTTTTTTAATTATATGCAAGTGTTATTCCCCACAAAACAGGCAGTCATTACCTTGAAGAAAGGTTAAAATCTGCAAAAACCAGAAGTAGCCTGAAGTAACAACAAATTCAAGAATTTACGTATAGTCCTGGTCTCAAATTGGCAGTGTGAATTAGAAGCAACAAAGGTCAAGAACAAGCACAGATTGAGGGCCAGTATCTTCATGAGTTGCTTCACTCGAATGTAACAAGGGTGTGGTGTGGAAATAAATAACAAGAAACATCAAGATGGGTTTGTGCATAACAAGGAGTGTTTTGGTGATGAAATATGGAGTTTGGGGCATAGTGTCATCAATAACTGATAGTACACAGCTATGCCTTGTCTAATGGAACCTGACAAATGCATGGCCCTGCTTTTATGGAGTGTCGATTCTACTGAATCTATTGATGGAAGTCTTGCTATATTTGTAAGGAAGACTCCAATGCTTCTATTGAGTTGTCATTATTCCGCAAATGTCCTTAAAATAGAGGTGCATTATAGAATTTTCTTTAGTTATTGTTTCCTCTGCCTTGCCACTTGAGCTGTCCTCATTGCTGCCTGCTTGCCAACCTCTTCTCTCATTCACTGTCTGTTTTGGTGATCCCTGAAATATGCAATTTCTTCTCTATGTATTAGGATATTTACACACCAGACCAAGTAATTGTCATCTTTACTATTTAAACTATGTGTCAGTGTGATTGCATCTTTGTCACCTTAAAATTTCATTTTCAACTTACCAATATTGTTTCTTCTCTTACCTCAAATCTTTTGCTGCCCTTTCCTATTTGTATCCTCCTCTGTTTTTTTTTTAATATCTCATCTTCTTTTTCCATCTTTTTTCTTCCTTCTTTACCCTTCTTTATCTTGTATTCCATGTTTTTCCTCCCCTCTATCCATTTACACTGCCTGTGTTAGCTGTGCTTTAACTTGGGTTTTGTGAAAACACTCCCCATATTGTTCTCCCGCTGGCACTTCTGCTGTTTGCTTTTCTAACCCCTCTGTGTAACTGTTTGCTGCCACCTCATGCAGCTTTGGTAGTATTGCATGTGTCGTGCATGTCTGGCGTGGGCGCGCTGCCTTCTCAGCCCACAATTCTTCCCTGATTCGGTGGATGCTTCTGAATTGCTCCTGAAGCTCAAGCCTGGATGACCCCTTTTCCTGAAGTCAGGAAACCAGACCAAAACATCCATATCATGTTTGAATGCTCATTCCAAAGCTGTCAAACTGCCCCTCTGCGCAGGCTCTTTGTTGTAGGAAACAAAGGCTAATGTTAAAGAAAATATTTAGTCAGATTTAGCCAAGACTATCGTGATGTCCCTTTTCATGACATTCAAATGCATATAATTGTAAAATTTCAGTGCAATATTGGACATCCACAGCTATAATAGTGATAAAAGTTTTACTTGTTTTATACACACTTTCTTGAAAATGTAATTGCATTTTGGGCATGAATATGTGATCACATGAGTATGTGATCAGTTAAGAAGTAACTCACAGTCTCACACAGGCAAAAAGATGTTTGATTTGAAAGAGAATGACTCTCCATTGCCTCTTGGTGTTACCAAACTCCAGAATGCTTTTTTTTTGCTTTTTTTTTGTATCGCAAAGTTGTTAAAAATTATTTCTGCCATTCATAGAATCATAGAATACTTAAGATTGGAAGGGACTTCTAGAGATCATCTAGTCCAACCCCCCTGCACACGCAGGGTCACCTAGAGCACGTGGCACAGGACTGCGTCCAAGCGAGCCTTGAAATCTTAGATTCTCAGACTTCCCCTCATCCTCAGCCTACTCACCAAAAGCCTAAATTCACATGACAGCAAAAAACTGGGCTTATTCAGGACAGCCCAAATCCAAATTAGAGTCAGCAGGTACATGGTTATCTCATACCGAAACATGAGATCTGTTCAGATTTTGCCTAATCATCTTCCATGGTCTGCTCTGAGTCCTGTCCAGCAAAAAGGTAAAGCAATAATCTAATGACCTCATTTTTTTAGAAGTAAACTGATAGTGAGAATATTTACTTACACAAATTAGTAAGAAAAATTAAAGTGCCCAGCTCGTGTCTGTTATGCAGGGATGCTGATTTATCGTTGCTCTAAGTAGCAGTAACTAAAACAGATGTAATGCAGTGGTTAAAGCATATCACTACTGTTGTAGGCAAACCTCAAGAAGCTGAGCATCAGTTTTTATTAAGAACCACTGCAATATTTATACTAAGGCCATAGGGAAAATACACAGCACTGTTCTTTAGCTCACATAGCAATGCAGCATCTATTTCAGAGTTGCTAAACTTCACTTTCTTTTGAGTACGTTATATAAAAGGATCTCACTCATTACTCATATGAAAGAAATTCTTCTTTTTCCTGCAGAATTAGTCCAAAACTTCGCTACTGCCCTTTGTGGCAAGAGCATAATTGAGAAGCAGCCTGATTAGGATGTGATATGGTTGTCTCTGCCTGCTGTATCCCACTTCCCATGTGTGTTTTGTCTGTTAATATATGAGTACTAGACTGTACCTAAAAATGTCATCCACTGACAGCAAATGTCCATTTTGCTGTGCAATTTGAAAGAATCAGAACTTCCTGGTACCAATAATTGAAATTATCCTGCTCTTATTAAAATTAATTGCCCAGCATTTGTTGAGCTTAGTGGATTCAGGAGCAGATCCTAATTGACAGAGCATTTGCTTTCAGTGTACAAATTTGAGCTACAGCAAACAACATTCCAGTTTCTCATAACTGCTACCAATTTTAGATGTAGTTCTGCTACTTTTCCATCCTTCTCTATTACGCTCTATCAATGATGCATGGTGTATGCTTTGGGAGTGGATCATAGGAAGATATATGCTGTTACATAAGGTTCCTCTGTCATTGATTTCTATATTAGTATATGTTATTGCAAGTATAAGTTTGTTCTAAGTGTGATAGTTTTAAGTTCTGGTACCTGACAATTTTACAAAAACCTTTTAAAATTACCACAATCAGAAATACTTTATTGCACTCAGAAAAAAAAAAAAATCTGTCTCTTAATTTACTGATTAAGTTACCTTAGTGATCAAGTTACCTTGATTTTTTTTTCTTGTTGTCACTATGAATTTACGTATGCCATACTAGTAGGAGCTGTTTCTTTACAACTCTGGTACCACTCTGCTGTTGTTCTCAACAAGCCTTTAGAGCTCTGGGGGCCATTAATTAATCTTACCTTTAGGAAAGGTGAGGATTAGTTAACAACCGCTGTTCTACACTCATGACCAGCTACCTTTGAAGGCTGATTTTGTGAGCAGAAATTTTAAATAAAATAATACCTAGGGTAGGCCTGAAAGAAGATTAATCCATAGAAGAGTTAGCATTGAGAGAGCTCTAGCTTGTCTTTAAGACTTTTTTTGTTTTACAGTCCATCTATATATTAATTTCTGTAAACTACAGCCACAATATTCTGTTTTTAATGATTAAATATGACATTGAAAGCACACCTAATGGAAAACTGCAGGCTGATGACCTGTGGACAAATGTAAGAAGAAAAGATGGCACATCTGCATTCCTGATTCTTTTCCGTTAACTGCACTATTGTTTTAGCTACTGTGTTGGCAAGGTTTTTTCAAGCAGAGCCAGAATTTAGACCATAGCTAATCTGTGGTCATAACAAAATGAATGCAGAATGAGAAAAGATTTTCTTCCTTTGCAACATGGTTGTGATTGTGTAACATTTTGCCTTCCACTGAACCCAAAGGCAGGAGTCACTTTCCTTTCAAACTTTTTTACCAAACCTTCTTAATAGTCATACTTGGAAGCCACAGATGTTTTAGCCCTCTTCTGTATTTTCTGCCATCAAATCTGGATATTTAGCTAAATATAAGAGATTACAAACTACTCCCATATGTAGTGTCTTAAATGCTGAGATTGTGTTCATGTCAATCTGACCAGAATTTATTTGATGAGGTAGGAAAAGAGCAAATATGTATCCATATTTTGTTTTGCTTTTCTAGCCTATTCTAAATCTCTGTTTGACGGCCTTTATTTCAGTAGCCTGCTGCTTTTATGCCCAAATGCATTCCACTGAGCTATTGTGTTCATTTATCACATTCTAGTACAGTGTGTTCAGGAGATGGAGCTCACACAGGGTCCTGTAAAATGTTCAGAATTGATTTTGGAGGGGAATACAGCGTTCAAGAGATCTGCCCCAAAAGGGCACATTAAAGGGCAGAATTAAACAAATCAATTTGACAAAAGTTTCCTCCAGTCCGTCACAAAGACCTGCTGTTTTGAAAGCTAAGGATCTGACACACACACGTGGGAAATAATCAATCAGAAGGTACTTTTCCTTACAAATGGAAACAGTTATAAGATACAAAAATACAAATTATTAACCAAGAAGCTAGGAGCATTCATCCTAGACAAATTATTCCCTACTGAAAAATTCATGGGGCTGTTGAAGGAACATCTGTCCAGATAAAGGAAGAAAAATCTTCTCAGGAGAAAGTAGACGTGTGTCTTTAGGAATAGTTTCCTCTAACATTAGGGTGTTAGGAACCACAACTTAATCTGTATTCTGTGTGAAGTGCTAATCGTGTTCATTGTAACTGATGCAATTCTGGCTACCTTGTAACCCATTTTTCCAGAAGACTTGATATATCTTATAGACCTTAATTTTGCTCATATATAAAGCTTATTAGTTCAGCTGGGTTCATTATTAAGATATCTAAACTCTTACGCAGTCTCTGAAAGTATGTGAAGTTTGATTCCAGCTGTTATTTGGTCCTATTAAGAAGTCATTGTGTGATTTTATTTACATCTGGACATGAGGATCTGCATGGACTTCAAGTGTTTTGTGTCCTGGCTGCAAATGTAGGAATCAATAGAAATATTCTAATTTAGGAGGTTTTTTCAGTATATTATTTTCTTAAGCTCTTACCTGTTTTAGTGAAATTATCTATATTTGTTCTCAATTTTCATGCTACCACTGAGGCTAGAAACAGGAAAAAACGAAACATGTACTTTTGTGCACATTATCTGTTTATAGAAGAAGAGAGAAACTCCTTGATTATAGGTATTACACAGTTGAGGCAATTTTACTCATGTCTCTGAAGTAGATGCACAAAATTTCATTTCTTTTTCTTTTGTTTTTAAACAAGGGTTTGATTTTGTATTAAATATGAAAGAAAGTTTGAAAGCTGGAACCTCTATGATTTTTTAAAATGAAAAATAGTAGTGTTCTTGCATCTTTTATTCCATTTTCTTTTGACTGTATATTACAGTAGGGTGCATGTGTTTTTTACCATAGGATTTTTACCAGAAAAAAATTGATTTGAAGAGTGATGTAAACATTTTTAAAAGTTCAGCTCAAGGTCAGCCCAAAGTATTTAGGGATTTTAGGCTTAATCTGTCAAACAACTGAATGCCCTACCAAACCAAACAATGTGCAATAGTCAAAATGTTTTATTTCAGTGTTTTCTGGAAAAAAAAAACAATTCGCTCTTTCCATTTGCTGCAACATTTCACTTTTTTTCCAATTAAAAAAAGATTTTTTTTAAAGTTCAGTTAAAAGGCAGATTTCTAGCTAGGGAACAGTAAAAATCCTAAGTCTTTGAATCAAACATCAATTATTTTAGGTCAAGAAAAAAATAAAATACTTTTTTGCTTTAGCTGCCAAACTTGCAAAATCTCTTATTTACATAATTCTCTTCAGTCCTTGTTCAATGTCCAAAGTGTTAAATGAGGCAATGATACGGCGCGAGCAAATCAGAAGTTCACAGTATTCACATATTGGTTACTGTTTGTTTCAGTAGATGGCTGGCAATGTAGAATGTAGATGGGACAGTCTGAGCCATAAACTAAAGAACTACAAACTGCCCTGTCATTCAGTGTCTGTAGTTTATATAAGCCTTAACTAAAGAGTCGATGCTCTATAAACTCCACATACAGGGTCCTCATACATGGGCAGAAGCATCTGTATTGAGTAGGTACTTTCTTCAATGTTGAGTGTCTGATATTTTGTAGCAGATATTTTCAGTTGTGATATTGCAAAAATTTTTGCAAAGAACTTCCCATGCACAATGCAGCAGCATTGCCTTCCTCACTCTCCAGGGATCATTCCACCTATCATAAACACCCATCTTGTATCAAAACGTTAGGTGCCTATCCAAGACATTTTCTGTCTTCTGTCATCTAAATGATCATGTTTCCCAGCTAGCTGGTGAAAGGAGATAGCCACCTCCATGTCCATATGGTGTCCCCTTGGAAATTTTTAGAATCTAAATAGGAAACACTGATATTTTCAGATGGCTGCTTCATGAAACCATTGTACCATTAAAATCAGGTAGAAGTTAAGTACTTACTTTGGAAGCAGTGAATCATACCCACCACTTTTTGTTACAGGGATCGACAAGGTTGACTGATGGTGTTTGCCATTTAATGGTCTTAGGTCCTTTCAGTTTTGACAAAGAACAGAAATAATGAACAAAAAAGCAGCATGTGGCAGGACAGGCACATGCTTAGAGCTGCCCTTATCTCTCAGAGCAAGGTTGTATCTATGCAATGCAGTGTAGGCAAACGTGAACACAGTTCAAGGTAGCTACACTAAGTGAGCCCTGAAGTGCCTGATATATTGCAACACTGCTCAGCTGGGTAAATACTGAAGTCATAGTTAGTTTAATGGTGAGCTCTGGAGTGCCACAGTTCTTTAAAGCAAGTTCTGGCGTGCGTCTGTACTGAACTATGGCCACAGTGTTGGTGTACCCCCCAGGTGTATGTAGCTGCAATACCAAAATTTCCACACTGTGCAATAGCTTTTTTCTTTCTTACTATTTCATCATTTACAGGGATCGTCAACAAGATATATATGTATAACAGGACTTTAAATCTTACCTCATTGTACATAAGTGATTAAAAGAAAAAGATAATTGTGCATAAAAATGGCAAGTTTCACTTTAGCAGTATGATAGTCTTTTTTGTATACTTAAGTCTCATTCTGACCGCTCCCATTTTTTTGTGACAGATCTTCTGCAGTGGCCACAAATCAGCAAGTGCAGATCCCCTGAACTGGAGACATTTTCATGTTATTGGACCGATGGAAATTTTTATAATCTAACTGCTCCAGGAACAATACAGCTATTGTATATGAAAAGGTAAATAAAATGGAAAAAGAAAGGAAGTAGTCATTCGTTTAGATATGCCTCTTATTGCATTGCTTTCTTGCTATGATATGAACCATACTGTTTTTAAGGGCATAAAATTGTTTTTTAAATGCTAATTTTTCAATGTTACAATTCTTTGTTAATTATGAAGTCTCCTGTAGTAACCAGTGTTACTTGGAGAAAATTAAGAAAACTTTCTTAATAAATATGGATCTGTGTTGCAGAATACAAATTTGAACACTGTATGGCTTAGGAAGGGAGTCTTACTATGGATCTCCAGTTTATTTCTTATCAACCTAACATGTAGCTGTGAGATTCATTATGTCTCTACATTACGTAGGTGGATTTTGGATCCAAGGTAAAAAACAATGTTTCAGTGCAAATGATCTGCTGCAAGCACCAAGAGAGGGCAAACTTTAAAATTAATTCATATAGGATGGACAGATCAGGTATTTCATCTTTGCCCCAGGCATAAATGTGGTGTGATAAAAGGTGTGAACTGAACATCCACTTTGAAAATGTTTCTATTTTAATGTGCAAACATCATTGAAGGATCAGGACACAACTGCATCACATAACTGAGTATCAAACATAGCACAGGCCATACTATCCCATTACACCTTCATCAGGTGTTGGCTTTGTCAGAGCTGCAGCATTTCTTTTAGATAAGTGTCCAGCCTCATTGGGTGAGAGCAAAACATGTGCCTAGTCGCATGGAAGCTCTTTTCTCAGGTTATGTAGCATCTACATTTCAAATTTTGGTTCTTAGACAGCCACTCATGTATTGAAGGCTCCACTTGGCATAACTCGGTTTCAACCTCATCCTCTCATGTAGCTTGAGTGGCTCTTGGTAGGAAAAGATATTTTTGTTACACTTTTTAAAGAAAAGACTGTTATTTCTCCATCAAGCCTCTAACAGTATGTTTGTAAAGATTCAGCCTATTGGGTGTGAGAGTAGTATTAGAGATCAGCAACAGCAACAGCAGGACTATTCACAGTGAGGTTTGTTTTTCTAAAGTGATTTTAGAAATATGAGTAAACATCTGTCACTTTCCTGTAGTATATTTCTAACAACTTAGTCCTTTCCATTTTGCTTTAATGGAAGACACTTTGGGGTTTGGACCTGCTAGATAGTCTCAGCTCGGCCTCTCAGCTTATCTAGCTCAGCTAGCTCAGCTCATCTGAAAATGCCAGTATATAGAGAGTAGCAGTGTTTCTCAGTGTGAGGATGCCAACCACTCTTTATGACTCTGTGAGATTCTCTCCTTGAGGAGGTGAAATGATTCATATTAATATGATATTCCTGTTGCAGTTTTTTAATTTGCTAGTAATACGAATTTCTGAACAAAGTCAGAGTGGAAAAAACACAGTTAGTTTCTTCACTAGTAGTTCCAAGCCTGTGTCTTAGAAGTCCAGTATCACCAGTATTTCTCTTCCCTGTGCTGGGCCTCTGCAGCGCTCGCCCTCGGGCGCTTGTCCATGTGAGTCATCAGAGCCACCCAAACCATGGAAATGCCACCAAGAGTACATGAGAACCTAGGCACATCTATGCTGGTAGCTTGGATAATGGCTTGGCTTTTTTGTAATCACAATAAATATTGAAATATATTTCTCAGTTCCATACAAGTTGTGACTTAAGAACAGTTTGTCTTGTAACATCTATAATTTGTATCTTACGAAATCTGTAAATCTCTCTCTCATTTATATTATGTTTCTATTGTCATTCTAGGAATGATGAAGACTGGAAAGAATGTCCTGATTATATCACTGCAGGAGAAAATAGCTGTTATTTCAACACGTCTTACACCTCTATTTGGATACCATATTGTGTTAAGCTTGCCAATAAAGATGAAGTATTTGATGAAAAATGTTTCAGTGTTGATGAAATAGGTATGCTTCCATTTTGCATTTTAACTCTATTTTTTACCACAATAGGTATGGTTCTATAGGCTTTCTTATTGTTTATACTTCCTCATGGGAAGGCTAGCTTTAAAAAATATAACATATAGAAAAGGATTTGGTTTTGTAACATCTGAAATGTGAGCCACACCAGAAAGTATTACCTAGGGTTATAGAATGCTGCAAGGATAGAAGTAAATTTGTAGTTTCTCTTTATGAAAATCAGTGGTCACTCAAATATATGCAATGTGTGCAGATGAGTTTGTCTTTGTTGTCACTCCCGGCCCTCCCTAACGGACACTGCTCACCCTGTTCTTTGTGAGCAATGAAGGTGTCATCAAATCTTGATTCTGCAAAATTCTGGAACCATATAAGTTTTTTTTCCTTTTTTTTTTTTCTTTTCTTTTCTTTTTTTTTCCCCAAATCAGCTTTAGGTTGCAGAATCAGCATGCCTAGCACTTCTAAGCTAGAGCTTATATTTGTTGCCATATAAATTGTGGCTGTAATTTGACTTTCTGGATGTTACTATTTCTTCAGATCAGTGATATACACACATACAGTTACCACATTATTCCTGCAAGGAATATTTTTATTCATAATCAGAACTTTAAATTTAAATTAACAGTTTTAATTTTTGATGGATAATTGATTATGTCTCAGTCGTTTATAAGCTATTGGAGAATAAAGTGTAATGTATTCTTAGTCTTTATTAGTCATTTGAATAAGATTTTCATCAAGCATATCTGTCTCCAATGGCAGGATGCTCTCCTGTTTTTAAGCTTTTAGTTATTTTGTCATGAATTCATAGGATTAGATACTAATCAGCATATTTGTGATTAAGATGCTTTTTAAATCCTGAAATCATTTAGCAGTGTGTAGCAAGAATGGTCATTTCACATTGAAAACTGGCTGTTTTATTCCAAATACTCTGTTTAAACAGTACTACCTGATCCCCCTGTCCACCTTAACTGGACTCTGCTAAATACTAGTCAGACTGGGATCCATGGGGATATCCAAGTAAGATGGGATCCGCCACCAACAGCAGATGTTCAGAAGGGATGGATTACTCTGGAGTATGAATTGCAGTACAAAGAAGTTAATGAGACAAAATGGAAGGAGGTATGAAGCAAATACTTGTTATGTAAAAGTAGTACAGTGCAGGCTTCTTCTGTCCCTAACTCTTTTGTACTATTCTTAAAAGTAACAGGTTTGTAATTGCTAAGTAGATGATACCTTAAGTATAAATGTATTCTTCTGAAGTTTTCGGGCAAATATCTTAACTTTTCATGTCCAGATACTTAGCATACCAGTTAATAACAGCAGACCCTGAGATCCTTTTGTTAGATTAGAAAGTATAGTAATAATCAGATATACACAAGCTTTTCATGAATAAAATACTTCTCTATTAGTTTGCTAAACCTCAGCTGTTTGAAATAGTGCATGCATCCTTTTAATAGCTGAAATAAATATTTTATTCCTGGAAAATGTCACAGTGTCAGTCCAGATTTTCTAAGGCATCTGTAAAATTCTAGTATATATGGGAAAAGTGATTTAAGAAGAAAATACTTGTAATTTAATTTTTATAAATGCAACCAATGAAACATGTATAAGACATATAAGTTTCAGACAAGAAAGCAATTTGAAAAATGTGTCTATAAAGATAGGACTTGAAAAAATGAAATGTTTATACTGCAAATCTTTTAGGTTTTCTTTGAAGACCACTAACTTCTCATGAAGTTATTTTTCTTATTATGGAAAAAAAAATGTATCCAGCTTATCTGAATGTCTAGGCTAAATGTCAGTATGTTACAGAATATTTGGATATAGGGACGTCTTTCTAAACATCAGTTCAATGAAATAAGAACATGATTCAGAGTAGAAAAGTAGAACCTTTCTTATTTTATTAATAGGAATGAATTAACTGACAGAGTGAATCAGACACACTCAATAATTTGTCTTAACTTATAAAAGACAGATTACCAAGTGAAATATTTGTAGTGAAGCTGATTTGTTGGCCTTATCTGTGGAAGGCCTTTGACCCCTTCTCACCTTCAACCCTTTTCAATGCTAACATTTTCTGTTTATTTCTTATCAGTAAGTCCATAGTCAAGCAAGGCCTATAATGTCTATAATTTTTACTAACTTTTCCTTGTCTGAATTTCTTTCTATGTACTGACATTGGCTGTATTTATTTACTGTGTACCGTCTATATCTTAAAGCCTACTAATGGGTTAAGTTTAGGCAATAAATCAATACAGGAACAACTTGAAAGCCTGCAGGGTTTTGTATGAGACTTGCAAAAGAAGATGGCAATCCAAATATCTCTTTAAAAATGACAAGTCTAGATTTTTTTTTACACGACTTTAGCTATCAATCATACAAATACACTAATAAATCTCTTTGCTAGTTCCATTAGCAGTAATTCCAGTACGTCTTGAGAATAGTTCTTCTTGGGAGGGGCAAAGACTTGAAGTTCAATCTTTCTTCTTTCAGAAAACCATTAAGGAATTGCTGAATGCTCTACTTGCCTCAAGAAACAGTATCCCAGATGATTGTGTTCTATTGGGGCTGTATTGTGTATTATCCTGCCTTTCAGCCTACTCCACATGGCGTTATTCCTTGCAAAACTATCAATTAGAACACAAAAGTGAAATTTCTAGACAAAATTTTGATCTGGGCTAAGATAATAGCAAAAGACAAAACTAGGGTTCTCTCTCTTTGCATTCCTTTCTGCTTGTAAAAAGCAGGTATTTGTACAAATATCTTGTAAAACAAATACTGAAGCAGTAAAGAGGTACTACTGATGGATAGTGTATGATGGATGGAGAGTTACATTTTCAATTTTAAAATTATTAGTTTTATACACAAAGGATACTGGCTACTTAAATTTGACATAAAGTTTTCTACATGTAATTGATACAAATATGAATTTATGGGACTTACCAAACAAGGCTGGTTTGTAATTTCATTTTGCAGTCTTTGAGGGATGAACCTGTTTGGTTTTTTTATGTATATTGTACCTGCTTCTTTCAGTCCATTTGATAACTGAAAGTAGATAACTTACATCTTGGTATAGGGATTAAACTTTAATTAACAAAGTATTGCAAGAGTAAATCACAGTGCTGAAAGAATCGAAATTATTTCCTGAGAAACTTCCTAAAACAATAAAATCCCCATTCTCGTTTAGTAACTGTTCATGAGACAGATCCAAATTCAATGTAGTTACTCTTTGGAAAACTTTTGCTATTGTTACAAGTTATTTGTTGAATATCTTTTTAAATTTCTTATCTTAAAGTGTTGCCCGTTTCACTCACTAGACTGAAAATCTGTGACTCTAATGTTCGTGCAAGTTTGATAATTATGAGGAGCAACAGTCTCTGTGAGGCTGTGGTGTTCTCCTCATGAGGTGTGGAAACTCGCTTGTCGTATAAACAGTAGTGAAGAGTGATGATCTAGAAGTGAAGTACCAAAAAATGTATGCAAGGTAGGGAATCTTAAAAATCTACGTTTCCTCTAGTATTTATTATAGTTTAGATTGGGTTCATCTTTTCATTTATTTACAAAAAAAAAAAAAAGAACAGGCCCAAATCTACCTCGTGTGGAATGTCACTGATGACCACAAGTCAGTCCACTGTGAATAAGACCGGACTCTGGCGGACTCGCTGCTGGCTCTCATATCTTGTCGATTTTTTGTTGGCAAAGGTCAAATTTACGTTGCAGTATTCTCAGGGCAGCAAAGCCTGATGTACGGGGAGGATCATTTGGGGGATGTGAGCGAATGCACTGGATGGCCTGGCCACCATCCCCACAGAGCATGGGGCTGTGTGGGTGCCCGCCTTGTGCTGCCCCCCCTTTCACTCTCTGAACTGGTTTGGTACTTCTCCCACTTCTCACTCTATTTTCCACCAGGGACAGTTGAAGCCAGTGCCTAAATTGCCTAAATGAGTTTCCTATGCGCTGCCATTCATTTTTACTGGTTACCTTTTATCCTGTGCCTCTCATAGTTTTCACTTGATTTGATCCTTCTGATCAAATACGCCATTCCTTATTAGCACTTTCTGAAGTGCATCTTGTACCTCCAGCAAGTGAGGTCATTTAAATTACACAGTTGCAGTAATTACACTTCATGTTTTTCAGGTCTCCATTTTGGCCTGTATACTGCCCTTTACAAGTGCCTGGCCACTGCTGTCCTGGACAGTAGTGCCCTAGCATCCCTGGCATAAGAATCTCCTTTAGATGTCTCAATAAAAACATCTCATGCAAAAAAAAAAAAATGTATTCTTTCTTTGTGACTTCATAGCATGAAATAAGTAAGATGGGCTAGTGTGTGATAGTCGATTGTATTCCCTGTGCTATGTGAATTTATGTTTTGTGTACATTTTTTGTTTGCTTGCACTGGTCTTTTAGTGTGAGAAAATAATATTCTTCAGAAGAGGAGTATAAGGAGAGATTTCACAAATTAAGACCTCCAGTGTGTCTTCCTACATAGTTTGGTATGCAGCAATATCCAAGTATGTTGCAGTTAATGCTTAAATGTAAAAGTCTATAGAACTACAATCTGATCCCAGCTCTACCGTTGTCTCTTTGCATTATCCCACTTATATATACGTCAAGATTTTGGCAGCTATGCAGTCTTCCAAAAAGAAAGAAAAAAGGCAGATTTCTAAGGCATTTATCTAAGATGCCTTTAATTCATTTTCCTTCTTAAAACAGAATCTGTAATGGGGATTACAGTTGTTTTAGGACTTTCATATTATTTGAACAAGGTTTTTGGCACTGTGAAGATGGTAATAGTGTGTTATAACAGAAAAAAAAAAGATTTGCAACTTGATGAGATCACTGGGAGATATTCACACTACCTACTTGCAGAGTATATGGGCACAGCTGCCTTTTTTCATTGACTGGACTTACAGAGAACTTGGATTCTCCATCTCAATCTCCTAAATCAAAGCAGCTTGGTCGCTAGTAGGTTCAAAGTAAATGGCGTGAATTTTCTTTGAACGCTTCTTGTGGTGCCTTTGCAAGTTCCAAGTAGCAAATGTGCCTTTGATTGCTGATTTTGTGAATGCTAAGTTTGAATATGCAACAAACAAATCAGTCATTCTTTCTCTACAGCTAGAACCCAGGCTCTCAACAATGGTCCCGCTGTACTCTCTGAAGACGGGAAGAGATTATGAGATAAGAGTTCGATCAAGACAACGAACTTCTGAAAAATTTGGGGAGTTCAGTGATATCCTTTATGTATCTTTTTCTCAAGCAGGCCTTGAACTTGTTCATTGTCCTGAAGGTAAAGAAGCAAAAAGTAGCAAAGTGTTTTTATAAGCATTGCTGTGTTTTTTGTCTATTTGTTTATTCTTTCCTTTTATGTTTTATGCCTGAATATATTGTCAGCTTATTAAGTGAAATTCACTTGATGAGATTGAGAGTGTATAAGTTTTATATATGTGTTCAGAAGTAAACTCAGGAAAAAATCACAGCTCTTCAGAGAGCAAAAATATGGGTAACTTCAAAAATCAGAAACAATAACTGCTGTTGCCCACACCATAGAGTCTAAAATAACAACACACAAGTGTGTGAAATCGCACACTTCACTGTGTAAACTGATCACTTTAAAAGTGAGGCAGAGAATTGTCCCTTCCATAAAACCGGCTGAGTCTGTTATCAGAACTGTGCTGTGCTTTCCCAATGTCCCTGCAACTAGTAAGCACAGTGTTTGCCTCCTTCGTGCTTGTACTTGCTTTTGAAGTAAGACAGAAGAAGAAACAACTTCTGGGCACTACCTTTGGTCTGTTAAAAGAATGAGGTAGTGCCTTATCCTAAAGAATTTTCAGGTGTGAGAAACTAAAATAGCTCTTCAAAATATGATTTCCTTAGCACATTCTTTTAACAGACTTTGTTTTCTAGAATATTACTGGAGGTGTTAAAAAATCAAACATAACTCTTACCTTTCAAAATCTAGCTAGATTTCCCCCTTATTTTTTTTAGCTTTTTATATTAATATTTTTACTCGTATTTTATATGAACCCCTGGCATTTTTGCTACCCCAAATCAATCTGAATTGTCACAGTTTTCATATGAACAAAATGAAAAACCTCTGAAAGTCTAAGTTGTCATATGACACAGTTTTCCTCAGTCATTGCAACACAGATACCTGTAATTCTCACACAGCAGCAGTGATCTGATTTGATGGATGATTTCCCCTCCAGGTATTGAGTTGTTGGACTGGGACTAAGTTGGAAATTCTGCACAAGAAAAATGAGACAGCATACTCCAGTGTGGCAAAATTTATTTTTTCTTCTTCAGTACTTCACCGTTCAGAACATAGAAGTAAATTTGAAATTTTCAGCATTTCAATTTGAATGTAATCTTCCAATTTTTCAAAGCAGCACAGCAGGATATCCACAGCTCTCACTGACATGGCAAGGAGTTACTGCTTCTCTTTTACCAAAATTGGGAAAAATCTCACATAGGCCTATCTGCATTAAAGAGTTTAAGTCAAAATCTAACCTATGAATAGAGAGCTAGAACCAGTGCCTGAAAGTACTTTTTTTTCCAAACACTATATATTTATATTCATATATGGAACTCCATCCAGTATCTCTTCATCATAAAAATAAGTGAGGTTTTTATGGAAAACTTAACACTGGGAACAAATGAGAATAATCTAAGACTATAGCCAGAATATTTTTTTCTCTACTTTGTGTTTTCCACAGTGCCAGCTTGAGTATGATGTAATTGCCAGTATTTAAGAGAGAAAACATTTATCAGCATTATTCTTTATTCCTACCAAACTTACCAGTCATCTACGTTTTCTCCTTGTAACAATATGCAATGTAAATGAAAAGAGGAAAAGAAAGAATACCTTTTTTTTTTTTTTGCATTTGACACTACTCAGAACATAAAATGAATAATCAACCACTGAAAGAGTTGTGTTGTGATTTCTGACACGGCCATATTTTAGTTTCTGGGAGAGAGGGATGGCTTGCCTATGATTTCGTAGAGTTACACACTGTAAATAGTGTTCACTCCGTGCTGGCCAACAGAAGCAGTAACATGGTTCACAGCATTACATGGTATCACAACTACTGGCACGCTCCAAGCAGTCAGAACGTTCCTCTCATGACTGTTTTTGCTTCTTATGTTGTCTCTGCTTTTGTTGACATTAAAAACTCAGTCTGTTTCTGCAAGGATCCAAGTAGACTCACAAATGCAATATAGAAACCATTGAGACTGAAAGGGTATTTTTTGTTTCTGCTTACTACAAAACTTTTACATTTAAGTAACCAGAAATTCCCTTATTGTTTTTCATAGCTTTGGAATTTTTGGGCAGCAGAAGAAAAGGTTAAAATTAAACATGCAACAGAGGCGTAGATTCCTGCTAATCAATTTTTGTTCTCTTGTTACAGAAATTGAGTTTCCCTGGTTCTTAGTTGTCATCTTCGGAGCATGTGGGCTGGCTGTAACAGTGATCTTAGTCCTGTTGTCTAAACAACCAAGGTGGGCAGTTTTCATCTATCAGGTTTTGTTTATTTGCAGTTTAAAAAATAGGTGTTTTCTTTTTTTTTTTTTTTAATTTAGGGGTCTGAAAGCTATTTTAGAGATTGTTTCCCATCCTCCTAAGAAACATAGATGCTGGCATTTATAAGCACTGGGCCTTGAGCAGGGGGAGTCTGAGCAACAGGTCCTGTTCTCTTTCGATTGCAGAACATTGTATAGCACAGTATTTATTTGGCTAATTTACTGAAGGCTTTGAATGGAATTAGGTTTTTAGTCTGTTGAAGTTTTGTAAATACTGTTTTATACATTTTTTTTCAAAAATTCCCCCAATATATGTCAATATGTTTCTTGTTGTTAGACTATTCAGATGATCACTGTTTCTTCTCAGAGCCACGGGAAAAAGTTTTAGTCATAAGGCAGTATTTGGTCTCTGTGAACAGACTGATGCTCCTACAAATAAGATGACCAAAACAAAGCTCAGGATTTTCTCATTTATAAAAATGATAGAATGGTTTCAAAACAAATTCATTGCCCCAAATGTGTGTTCAGGGATGGGTTTCGGCAGAACTAATTCAGTTGGGATGTCATGGCAGCACCATCCTAGATTGTGGAGCAACATCACAGTCGATCCCCCATGCCTGTCAGTGGTCTCATATGTATGCTCTGAAAATGAGCATTGACGGGTGTTCTCATCCCAGCATGACAGCAAGTCATTGAAATGAGAACAAGACGGAGCAACGGGTGCAGTCTGAGCTAGCTCTAAGAAAAAATACAGGCAAGCAGCTCAAAGTTTTGGCAATGCTTGACTTTCAGGCAGCCCCTCCCTGTAGCAGCATCCCGGTTTGGAGCTCACATCAAGACTTCTGATTTGATGCATGAGAAAATCTAGAGGCGTCAGAATGGGGAGAGAGCAACTCACACATGGGACCTGGAGCTTGCTCAAGTGAGCACTCCGAGCCAGGAGTGGCTTGGTCTTGGTCACAGAAAATCCTGAAGGCTGAAGCATATCTGATCACAGCTCCTTCAGATTTTAGATGCTCCTCATGATTCTCAGAGGAGGCTTTCCTCCACTGAGGGCCCTTTATCTGGGATGTTTTTCTGGACTCGTTAGCCATAACCCTTCCTTTGCGTTGGGGGGAGTGGGAACTTCCATAGAGGAGGAGGCTACGTAGATCTCCCATAATGCCAAATACCAAGATTGAGTTTCCTCCTGTAGATGCAGGGTACCAGATACCAATTCCTATTTCCCTCAACTGTGACCTCACAAGACCCAAACGAGGCTCCCTAGGAGCGCTGCCCTATCTACAGTAGTTAGCTCATTCTCTGTAAAGTGGAGAGAGGCAGTTTTGAACTACCTGAGGGTAAGAAAGGAGCCCAGGTCTCACTCCTGAACAGCTTCTCCGGGCAGTGATAGGCAGAAGTTTTCAGTTGTTTAGTTAGACGCTATGCGCAGTCCTGGAGCACCTCTGAGAGCAGGGTCAGAGCCCAGCAAGCACAACCCTCCAGGGAGTAGGTGCAGAGTTACTGGGATTTTGGCCACTATTCTAACTTACTGGGCAGTGCTTGCCAAAGAAACAAAACACCTAGGCAATCTGGGCCTTCCATAGCTAGGCAGAAGGTGCCTAAATCTTTCTTTGGCACTTTTTTAAGGCTCCTCAGGTCCTTCCTGGGCTTCACCAAGGTTATTAACAAAACTAGTGTTTGGATTTGGATCTTATATTCTCATAGCTTACCTTCTCAAGTAGGCAAGTGATGCAGTATAAAGAAAATGGATGGATTTTCCTTTTGGGAAGTACAGTTCTTCTGTTTGCAAAAGAAGCACAGAGGTTAACTGGAGATGGTAGGCATGGCCCACCATTATTGAATTATTATTATATTATGGAGAATCATCTTTCTCTTTGGATTTTTTCCAAAATTTACTTGCTTTATGAAGGACTGGAATAATATCTATTTCTATACTAAGTATCTATGCATTAGCAAGTGACTAGTTCTCTCTACAAGGATAAAACCTATTTGGAAGGAGAGAAGGAAACAATCCTTCTCCTTAGCATTAGTTTAAATTGAATCCTCAAATTCAATTTAAATCCTTTCAGTTTTGAAGTAAACATTTATAAATGCAGTGTAAAATTCCCTTGTTTCAGAACATAAAGGACCATTTCAAACTAAAAAAAAATCTTTTTTTTTCCAGATTAAAAATGTTGATTTTTCCTCCTGTGCCAGTTCCAAAGATTAAAGGGATTGACCCCGATCTTCTAAAGGTAATGTTATGATCTAAAATCTTCAGAGTGGGAATCATTGCAGTAGTACCAGGTGAGAATTGTTCTCCAGGCAGAACAGTTTTACAGGAAGAAATCATGAAATGAAGGGATAAAATTGGTTTTCATAAAGTACAGAAGAAGAACTCACCTTGCAGCCATTACATCAGCTACACTTATCTTTCCTTAAGTTAACATTCTCAAAAAGCACAAAATTTTTCACTTGTTCCTTGATAACATTTGTTTTTTCTTGCTTTACAGAAAGGAAAGCTAGACGAAGTGAACTCCATCTTAGCCAGCCATGACAGCTACAAGACACAGCTGTACAATGATGACTTGTGGGTTGAGTTCATTGAGTTGGACATAGAGGACCCTGATGAAAAGAACAGAGGTTCAGATACCGACCGGCTCCTGACTGATGATCATCTGAAATCACACAGTTGCCTGGGAGCAAAGGATGATGATTCTGGACGGGCCAGTTGTTGTGAACCAGATATTCCAGAGACAGACTTTAGTGCTAGTGACACGTGTGATGCAATTTCTGACACTGATCAGTTCAAAAAGACAACTGAGAAAGAAGAGGATCTCTTGTGCCTTGATAGGAAAGATAACGAGTCGCTTCCTAGTCTAATCTTAGATACAGACACCCAAAAGCCTAATACGAAAAATGTTAAAATTCCGTGTGAAAATAATGAGTCGTGGCCACCTTTTGCTGACGGTGTTGAAGCATCCAGTCCCTCAGTCCATACCCAGCTAAGTAACCAGAATTCCCTGACAAATACTGACTTCTATGCGCAAGTGAGTGATATTACTCCAGCAGGCAGCGTCGTCCTCTCTCCTGGGCAGAAATCCAAGGTGGGGAGAGCAGAGTGTGAGGGTTGTGCAGAACAAAACTTCACCGTGGACAGTGCCTACTTCTGTGAGGCAGACGTGAAAAAATGCATTGCTGTGAGTTCGCACGAGGAGGGAGAGCCACGCGCTCAGGAGCAAAGCTGCAACGAGGACGCTTACTTCACCACAGAGAGCCTTACCACTACCGGCATCAGCCTCGGGGGGCCGGCAGCAGAAACCCCGAGCATGGAGATGCCTGTGCCAGACTATACTTCTATTCATATAGTTCACTCTCCACAAGGCCTTGTGCTCAACGCAACTGCGCTGCCTGTGCCAGACAAAGAATTTAACGTGTCCTGTGGCTACGTGAGCACAGACCAACTGAACAAAATCATGCCATAGCTCTTCTTTGACTAGGTGTATGCAGTATTTCACGGCAGAGAGTCAGCTTGGGCTTGTATGCTGAAACCAAAATGAAGTTTAAAAGTTTCTTGTGGTTGTTATAATTTTATCTGAGATGTTGAAACATAAAATATTCATCAAAATATTCCTATTGTGTTCTGTAAATATTATCTATGAATTTGTCTTGAGACTGTTTTACTAGCAGTGACTGTCTTGTTATTGTAGGTGTTGATTTTTGTGATACTAAGCATTGAAATTACTATGTTTAATGTACAGTAAATCGTGCTTTTTGATAAAGCTAAGAATCAGGTGGTTTAAAGTCTAAGAGTTTAATAAACATCATGCTGTTGGCAAAGATCTTTATAGCAGTAATTGGAAACTGAACATATAGGTGAAAAAAACAAAAAAAGCTTGAATAAAGAACACATTTATTTTGATTTATATAAATTAATAAAATATATTTTAATATTTTAGTCATAAAAGCATAAATGTTTTATATTACACTACACACTGTAGTTTAATTATGATGACCCATCTAAGCAATGAAATTGCTGCAATATTAGAAAAGTATTTTTTGCTTTATAAAAATTTTGTGTGCAGCAAAAAGAAAAAAAGAACAGATTTTTTTACAGAGTCATTTTATACCTCCAAGGAAACCTATAGAAAAGTTTTGAAATATTGTAGGAAACTACAGTAGCTGATCCTATTACTTTCTTACAGTAAGTAATATAGAAATATACATGAAATTGAAAGTTTTGTAGAAAACTTTAAAATATACAGAATATTCGGGCAAATTATATTTTCTGCTCCATCCGATCCTGGTTAATACTAATAATATACTTTTTTATAAGCAAGTTTTTGTTGACCACAGTATGTAACAGTGTACAACTACACTTTCATTGAACAATTTTGGAACACACATGAATAAGCTCTAGTGATTTAGCAGCATAATCTTTTCACATTTGACCAAGTTCTGAAGCCTTCTTACAGCCAAAGTTGTCACTACAGTCATTTGTTTGTGCCACATAAAGTGTTGATTAAAGCGATAAAGACTTCAGGATTTGGCCAGCAGTTCATTTTTGAAGCTATGCTGGGTTTAAATGACTTCAATGGATCGAGGGAATCGAATCCAGTGTCGTTCCAAGGTGTTGGTCTCTTTTTTGCAGCCTAGCAACGTCTCCTCTGATTGCATTAGGCCAGATTTCTGGAAGGAGGAAGGAGAGGAAACAAAACTCAGCAGGGGAAGCTTCTTGTTCTTAAGTATATTAGGAACTTTCCAGAGCTTTGCAATGAGCAGTTACTGCTTCAGAAGTTACCCTAGCAGGCCATCGTAGCAGAAGTACTACTTAGAAAGCAAATGGGGATCTTCCTTTCCTTTCCCTTCCCTGAACAGAAGTTTGTGAAGGGCAGCGAATGCAGCTCACGTTCGTGGTGTCTCCCACTGAATCCACCGAAGCTCTGTTTGTGACCAGGGGCTTCGGGACTGGACTCAACTACTGGGAGGGATTTTTAAGGTTAGCACGGACTTTATGATAAATGTGCATTAGATATTCTGCTAATTTGCTGCTATATTTTTCTAACAGCTACATTATTTACTTTCATATAAAATTTCATAGGTGATAGACACTAATACAATTAATGCCTATGTGTGTGTTTGGAAGAAATTTCTTACTCTGTTTCTATTGCCAAAAATAGATAAATACCTCAATCAAACTCAGAATGTCATTTTGGTACTTTACTGGTCACACAAGCCATTAAATGCCGGTGAGAAGATTTGTGTCTTTCAGTTTCTATTTAACTTTCCTGATGTCAGTGTTTTGTTTGTTTTTCTCAAAGTTTAATAAATGTATTGTCTTTGATCTGTCCCGGCACAATGTGTTTTATTGCAGATAATTAAATTTTTATAGAGTGTAGAGATTTTATCAAGAGAAATCAAGTACTTGTCATTAAATAAAGTAGATTGCAGCTTGCTCTGTATACAAAGAAAGCCAAATGGGATCCATATTTTCACTGATTGAGATGTATATAGCTAAGAATAGAAGCACAGGCCTAAATTTACAGGCAGAGGTAGGTACAGGACATGCTGTACCCAGCACTGCCCAAGACATGTGGTACTGATTTAGCAGCCCAGTTTACCTTTTGTGGGAACAGCATGTGATTGCAAACAAGTAAGCTGTGCTAGCTCCAGATTTGCACCTACAGCTGGAAGCACAAATCAGAAATTCTGACAAAGCTCATGAGCTGCTTAAAGCAATAGTTATAAGGAGTTTGTCCTAGGCGTATATGAACTCTGAAAATGAGTCTGTCTATGAAAACTGCAGTATCTTGAATGTGTTCTCTCAGTGTGTAACTCAGTAGTGCACTACAGCCCATCTTTTCTAGTGACTGAAATCAGTGTAGCTGTTGAAAGAATCCAACTATATTTATATGGGGAGACACTTTCCCCACAAGGGAATCAGGGTATGATTCAGTTGCCTACACACAGAGGCCCAGTCTCATGTAGGGGAGAAGCTCAGTATCATGTAGGGGAGAAGCCCAGTCTCATGTAGGGTTCACAGTCTGGCCTCCAGCTGCTGGTCCAGAACAGCACAAGTCTCTTGTCAATTCCATCTTATCTGTCAGCCTCAGTCACACCAGAGGTCTGTGTTTCAGTAAGTGAATTAATCCCTGTGAAGGATGTAGTTACAGGGATGTAAAGGGCTTTCTATCACATAGTCTAACTTACCATTTGAGGTAGTGGAGCTGTTCTGCTGTCCGTGTATACACGTGTCTACTTCAGATGGGCTGAACTGACCAGTGTTCTTGACTCTTCACACTATGATGGGAGCTTGGATGTCTCGCTCGCGTTCAGACACCAAAATGTGTCTGTTAATTAAAGTGTCTTAATGTTGAGCTTGTCTTAAGACAAACTGAAAGCTGTGTGAAGCATAGCCACAGGCAGCTTTTTTGATGGTACTGAGATATTGGGCTACTGCCACACCGCCTTCTAAAAAAAATAAAAAAGAGAGTGGCTGATGCACAGTCACAGATTGACTTATTTGCCAAGAAAAGAGAGAAAACATTTAAAATACTACAGAAGCAATGCAAAGTTTGTTTGAGGGAATGGGAAGAAGAAGAGGTAGGCACTACAGAAGATTACTTTTTTCATTAGTTTTTTTTATTTCTAGTTCAGAAAAAAATCCTAATTCAACAGGAGAATTAAATTGGTGAGAACTTAACTAGCTTTCATAGCTGTTTGACTCTGAAAAGATACCACCAGATGTATTTTTCCCTTGGAACTGCCTCTGCTTAAGTCTAATTTTATTGCACAAATTTTGCGCTCAGACTAATCCTTACTAATTACACACACAACCAATGCTGTGACTGCCACAGAGGCCATGCCCACAGGCCAAACAAAAGCAAGATGCAGCCCAAGTGCATGATTTGTGTATTGCCTAAGCGCTCTGGCATTCCTCACCTTCACTAACCAGTGCTAGTGGAGGGAGCAGGCAACAGGCGGGGGCAAACAGTCAACAACGCAGCGTGAGCAGTTGTAGGTGGGGCTGTAGGAGGGATGTGTGGATGACGACTGTAGCCAGTAGTTGTAATGAAAAGCAGATGCGGCCTTTTAAAATCAGTGCATCCAGTCAATTGCCATAAATGTTTGACAGTTTTCGTGGGTTTTTTTGTGTTTTTTTTTTTTCCCTATAGGGTTTAACATGCCTTTTGTGTAAGACCATCATTTTTCCCCTAATATATGAACTTCAGATCAGTGAAACATTGGCTTGCTGTAATTAGTCAGAGAAGGCATGAGGTCTGTCCAGGCCGTGCTGCAGACTGAGCCCCTCTCCTGCAGCCTGGAAGCAGCCCGAGCCGCGCGGCAGCCTCATCCTCCTCCGTGCGTGGCAGTAACAACGAGGTCCAACACTGCTGCCTTCTGGGGCCTCCAGTAACAGGGGCTGAAGAGGCAGAAATACCCCGTGCTTCACTATGGCCCTGAAGCTGCCTTTCAGCTCATTTGGAAGGAAATAAAAACTGTTTCCTAAGAGATACCTGAGTCTTATGAATACCAGGGAACTGATTTTCTCTTTTCTTTTTAGTAGCAAAATTAACACTGTTTTTTTTTCCCATTTGTATTTCAAATGAAATGTTATGACATTGTACAACAAAGACATTTGCTATAGAACCACAAGGTTTTTGTACAGCCTTCACATGCTAAGGAATACGTTACCTTTTCTGATGTGTTTCACAGCAGCTACAACCTCTGGTTACAAACTAAGGAAATAGCAACCTTGCCCTCCTGAATGGAAAACTGCTTCAGGAACTGGTCCTGTGAGCCAACTGAATGTACTTGCCTTGGAAGGGTAAGGCATAAGCTTGGAAAGCTACCAAAAGCAACACTATTCCTAGCAAAGCTGTGCTACCAAATGAGTGGGTCCAACACAGCTTTGGTGGGAGCTGCAGGTCTGACACGTTCCGCTCTTTCCAAGCACCCTGCCCTCCATCTGGGGCCCAGTTGTGTGAGATTCTTTAGACTCATTAAGTTGTTGACTTTCACACTGGAATTCTTTCTTTAAGTCATGGCACATTTTTTGTGATGGAATCGGAACAATTTGCTGGCGCCTTGAAATGCCATAAAGTATTTTAAGTTAAATTCCCTGAGCCAAACTGCTGATGGGAGAACCGGCAAGTCTGGACAAAGATCTGTGTTATCTACAGTTAGGTTTGCAATCCCTCAGGATTTAGGAAGGTAAAAATTTGCCCACTTGCAGTTTATACATTTTGTAATAGTAGTCAGACTACAACAACAGACTGGCCAAAGAATGACCTATTTTATGAAAAACCCTGGGGAGAAAAAGTCTGTTGCTTCTGCAGTATAAATTATTGCAAAGAAGTCTCGCTTTCCTCCTGGAATGTGCCTAATATTAATGAGCTGATTTCAAATAATCACCGATTAATCAATGATAACAACCTCGTAAACTTACTTCATTGGGTATTAAATGATTATTTAGATGCAAAATGTCAGTTTGAAGCTTGGCACTGAAGGTTGAGCACTACCAAAGAGAGCAGCAGAAGAAATGCATCTTCCCAGCTTGTATCCCACTGCCATAGCGCAGTGCTTGATGCCTGTGACATGGCTTCCCTTCCTCACAAGACTATCCCATCTTCCAAAGATGAATTGTTAACAAGCCATGGTTGGAGCCAGAGCAAGGGGGGAAACAAGGAAAATAAATCAGGAAAAAGGAAAATAAAGTACTATCCAAACGAGTTGCTTTGGATGGGATCAATTAGACAAGATACTACTCTAGCAGAAACGTGGTTCCTATCAAAGCAGCATGTTCCTATATTGTTTTAGATGTATTTAAGAACCTTTGCTACTGACACTAACAAATGTATATTTTGCTGTGTGGTTCAACCACTCAGTAGCACACTGTTTTTGTTTGGTTTTGCTTTAGTTTAGAAATTTAAGAAAACTCATCAAGAGAACTTCAGCATTATTTTATGACAGCATCAGAATCAGAAATAAATTATTAAAGTGGCATAATTATTGTAAACCTAATTAAAATTATTACAGTTTGACTCGTATGCCAACAGATAGATATTATGTAAGTGAGAAGGTGAAGGCCTGCACGCTTGGTTGCTTAGGTGTTCAGTGGAAACAGTGTAATTATTTCTGTTGATTTTTATTATGTTGACTTCATCCTTTCTTTACTGCTCTTCATCCATTTTCTCTGTCATATCTTTATGCCATTCTTTAAATGGGCTCTGCTATCTACCTGGTACGTGCATATGTTCAAAATCAACAATATATTCTTGCACAATTAGGTTCTCCCAAAATCTGGCATGAAGTAAATTATATTTAGACACTTTAATGAAAAATACTTGAAGACATTTAAGTTACACTCAAGGCATAAAGATATCTGAATCTATGTGTAGATAGACCCTTTCTTGCTTGTAGAAGAGATTAAAATTTGGTAATGTGGCACTGCAATGACTAAATGCAGGTACATGCCTTCTTTTTGGGCCCCGGCATTTATGTATGCATGTGTACGCACAGGAGAATCTGATCTAAACTGAGTCAACATAAATAAGCATTTGTGCCAGAAGAAAAACAAATAAGCTGTGCTACAAATTAATGTTTTCACTGCCACTTGGGTGGTGGCTGAGACTTCTAAAACAAAAAAACATTGTTCTGGCATTAAATTATTGTAAACGTCTGTAATCAGTTAACTGTAATCAGTTAAATATGAGGGGCTTTTTTTTGCCCTTGGAAACAGCACGTACTATGAGCAAAGCACTAGACCATGCTGCATACCTTCCACACCATATGCCCAAATATTTTCATAAAAGTTATGCTGCAGAAAAACACAGACTACTCCAAAGTCCTATAGACAACTTGATACAGTGAGTTACAGTTATTTTTCATCCAGTTCATCCAAACACTTAGAAAAGTGTTTCAGAAGGCAGACCAAGGTCAAGCACATGGTGCAGCTAACACAAGAGACTCTGTGATTTTACGTCTGACCCTGATAACCCCATCTGGAGGCTACAAAATCAAATTTATCACAGAGGCACGGAATGATATAAATTTTAGTGGCTTTCATTTCTGTTTTATTTAGTGTTTACCTTCTTTTTTTTTTTAGTTCATCCAGCATCACAGACCAATACTGCTTTGTTTACAAGAATATGGAATTTATATAAGCAATATCAGAACTTTATTGCCCACTACTGTCCTGTTACAAATAATAAGACTTGTATTTTGATAGATACTGTAAAAAAAAAAAAAAAGAAACACAATTATTTCTTCAATACTGCAGCTATAAAGGAAGGATTAGATCATCTTTTGCCTGGCAAAAAGACACAAGTATGGAGGGAAAAAATGTTGCACAGAAAAATTTTTTTGCTGTTTATGAACAAACAACTCAAGCACATGTTGAAACTAAGTGACCTTTTGTGTTAATTGATAGCTCTAACTGTAAGCGTAAGGTGCCTACATATATATAGGTATATTAAAAGCATGTAATGTTATATATTGTTACATTTTGGGATGTCTTTTTTTTTTTTTTTTTTTTTTTGGACAAGTTAGATAATTTTAGAGCACAACAGAAGCTTCTGCACCAAAATCCATATCAACACGTTTCATTGCCTAAACTAGGAAAAAATCTCCTATCAATAGGACTAAAACAACAGCAAAAATGATGCTGATGCCCAAGACACACAGTAGTATCATTTTTTCCTCTGTGCTATTAAACTACCCTGCAATCTGTCACAGTAGCTTGTTAACTAACAGCCTAGAGCAGGTCAAAACCTGTGCACACTTCCCTTGTGCTCATCAAAGTAACAGAAAAAGAATCATTTTGTGAATCCAGTTGAATTTTGCCCTAGTCTAGTAAATGTTATCACTGTTGCTATTTTAAATACAGATGCTACATTCCTCAGAGATTACTGGGCTTAGAGAGAGGACATGGAAATGCAGGAATACCAGTGTGTGAACTGTGGGTTACTGTGCTTTAAACTTCTCAGAGCTCACTTTGTTTTATTGTTCTTTTCTTAATTTTTATGGAAAACAAGAGTGATTGTACACCTTTTTTCAGGCCTAAGAAGAGCGCTCATTACTGTGATGTCTGACTAAAGCACTGATCTAGTCTTCGCCACAAATAATCCTATCAATCAGAGTTGTTATTTTTTTTTTAATTACTTTGAAGGTTAAAGCGTGGTTTTAGGGGTGGTGAAGTTTTTGCAGATAACTAGAAGGCTGTAATGTGTAAAAACTGGCCAGGGAATCAGGACGGGTGTGCTAGGAACCACCAAGAACATTCAGTGAGTTTGCTGGAGGTTGACAGGAGGATCTTTCTTTCCTCGTGCTGGACACTGCAACATGACCGGACTGCCAGGTCTAGTGCTGCAGTTGTGACTGCACAGTCCTCCTTTTCCCACTTGCATCTGAGCTGCAAATCCTCCACGCACAAAAAAAAAAAAAAAAAAAAAAAAAAGAGAGAGAGAGATTTTGATTACTTCAGTCATGTCTCTATCCCAGTGGACAACAGGCCTCTGACCTACTAATCATAAGAGTTCCTTGCAAACAACTGTTGTTGTGACTGTCCAGTAGGTTGTTGCTTCTCTGGACATGTTCAGACATGTCCTGTGTGCTCTTTTGACTTGTAATCTGCATTCAACATGATTTCCTCTAGTGCTCCCTTCCTGGAAACAGTATGGCATATTTTAACATTTCTGAGAGCAAGGATACCTTTTTCCAGCATGCAGATGTAGCTCTAAGAATATAAGGTTAGTTTCTTCCTGAAAAACGTACATTCATGAAGCAATGAACAATATTTTCGATGTTCAAGTCCCAGCCTAAAACAATTCCTTTTCAGATTATGTCACCAAACAATCCCCTCCTTGGAGATGCTCTAAACTCAGCTCGACAAGGCCAGGAACAGCCCAATAGAGTTTTGAACCTGTTTGGAGAACACCTGTTTGGAGAACTGGGTGACCTCCAGAGGTCCCCTCTGATCTAAATTATTCTGTGATTCTCTTACTCACCCAGCGCTACTGACCTTGAAAGCTAATGATGATCATTTAAATGTTAAAATACTTAGCTAGCCGACGAGTTATTTCCTACAGTTACATTTAACAGCTATGAATGCAGAAGAGTCCCCGTTCCCCCAGGACAGCAGGATATTAAGTAGCATGTTCAGAGACTCCTAGCAGGACTCTCTTATTCCGGGCTGATATAGTTTGGTCATGGGCTCAGTGCTTGGAAAAGCTGCAATCTGTGTGTATTAAAGTGGCAAGAAGCTGGGAGAGGGGAGCTAAATTTGTTTTCACTTGGTTGCCTACGATTTCCCAAGGATCTTATTCAGTGATGCAACACGTCCCTCCCAGTCCTCTGTGTCTACTTTTAACGAAGCCTGGCGAGATATAAAAGATGTCAGGCCAGAAAAATATTAACTGCATTTGCCATTGAATTTCAGTAACAGAACCATTAGTGGAGGAGCTTGCTCCTTTTCATATTTAAGCAGAGCCACCAGTTGCGCAGTCTACCCGAAGCACCTGCAGTCTCTTCAGCCACAAGCACAGTGGCAGCATCTTAGCATTTTCCCCAAAATAGCAACCTCCTTATGGATGAGACAAGGCCTTGATTTTCCTAAGAAATCTGGGTTGATCATCCTCCAGCCTTGCAGCGTGCTCCCACACTAGTATGGGTATCTCAGAAACTTTCCTCAAAAGCTATTTGGGATAATTTCCCTCAGAAGAAAAAGGAGTGCTAGGCAGGGAGAAGTATCCCTGCTCGGTAACCATAGCTACCAGAACATAGAAATGCTGAGAAACAGAAGGGAACAGGAATTAATCCTCCCTATCACCCACGGAAGTGCTCCCTTGCCAAGCCTATTCACTGCTCTTCAAAGGAGCATCCACACATTGTATTCCTCCCTCAGCTCATGGTATTGCCGACATGGGAAGCCATTTGATAAATCGTGGAGTGAACATCCGAGTGAAATCAGGACGTCCACGGATGTCCTCTGAGGTGTTTTTACTGTGATTTTTCATTTGTTTGTTTGATCGAGGGAGCTGTTGAAGCACCTAAGCTAAGCCAGGGCGACAAGAGGGTGCAGCAGTGTCCCCAGCCCTCCGGGTCCCCAGAGGCCGCACAGAGGCCGCCCGGGGGAGCCGGCGCCGCGGCGCCCCCCGCGCCTCGCCCCAACGGGCGGCACGCCCCCGCGGGCGCGTCCAACAGCGGCTCCGCGGGGGGGAGTGCGGAGCACCCCCGCGGCGGCGCTCTTGGTACGCCCCGCGGCGGCGCTGTTTTCCCGCCTTCGGGAGCACGTGGTGTCGCCTCCTTCGCCATTTTGTGCGCGTCGTGGTTGTGCCAGGCGTCGTGCTGTGGGTGTTCGGCTCTCCCCAGAGAGGCTCTTTCTGTGTTTCCGGCTACATCTTCACGTAGTGTCCCTGTGGAGAGGAGGGAAGGAGGGGGTTCCGTGGCGCGGGGAGGTATCGGCCGGATTTGCAGTGGTGCCAGCATTGTGGTTCCCCTATAAGGTTGGGGGAGGTGATGTGATTCACCACGGTCCAACCTGGGTGCTCGTAGTGTTGACCTGCGAAGTATATTTTTCAGTATCCTGAGAGACTGATAAAAGTGAGGAGAGACTTCATGTAAATAGTAGTTGCTCATCTCTTAAAATTGTGGGAAAAAGATGAGACTAAAGTTTCTACATCTGAATAATTAATATGCCATTGAGATATGTACTTAACAATCTAAGAGGAAATGTTCATGTTATGTATTAGTAGGTGTTTCACTGCTAATATTTGCATATTTTCTGAAACGAAATCATCAGCTACAATCAAAAAAGATTACTGAGAAAGAAACATTCTGTGGGGAGGCGGTATGGAATAACTTGATGAAGTTTTATAATAGTTAAAAGTCATGTTAGTTTTTTTTTATCTTTTAGTTAAATAAATATTGTTAAAAACAGGAGTGGAAGTCTTTAACAAAAATGTTTTTGGAAGATTTAGTGTATATAATCTAGCATGTGAAAAATAGAAATGTTTTTGAGTTTTCTTGCTGGAAAAAATATATTCGTAATACAACATGTTATTCTGAATTTACTTTTTTAGTTCAACAAGAGCGTTATTCCCTGTGGTGCTATTAGTGATTGCTGCCAAGTGCTGAGCACATCCTGTCCTGTAAAAGAACAAATGATGCTGGGCAAATACACAAGCAAATTGTGGGCAAATACATGAGCAAAACTGTGTATAAAAAGACAACTCCCTCAGCTTCCATCCTCAGTCAGAATTGAGAGGATGGAAAATAAAAAAAAAAAAAATCTAATAACGAAGTAATTCTGAAAGCCTGATGAAAAGGCTGATAGGCAAATGAAAAAGATACTGTCCATGACCCCTCAAAGTGTTGGGATTTGGCAGTTTTACTGTATATTTAGATCATTAACCAATAGAATATTAAGATGTGCATTACAAAATAGAAGCTGTGAATATGTATCTCAAAATCCAGTGCAGCAATTATTCCATTCTAATAACAGATTGTTATCATTACTCATTTAAAGTATAATGAAGGAAACTAATGTACAAAGAAAAGTATTAATTCCTAATGTTACACATATTCTTTAAATTTTTGGCAAAGAAAAAAAAATAGCTGTTCCATTAGTCCCTTTTAAGTTCGTAAATACAAGATACAGTTGTGCATTAGATGTCTTTATCTACTGTCTTTATTTATTGCTTTGCTAATTAAATTACATAGATATAAAGACTTGTAAATACCAAATGACTAAAAATGTATCTTCAGAGAGCACATGTAAGGATTTAAAAATTTGAGTAGCAGCTAAGTATCTCAGCATGTACATGGTTAAAGCTATACATTAATGCAGACTCTAGTCATAGTGAAGTCTCATTTTTTTCATTAACTTTTTTCATGTTATCAAATTTAACTAAAATGGATCTGCTTCTTATATACAGAGCAGAATGAAGAATTGTTCATTGAAGCACAAAAATTACAAAAAATTGATAGGTTTGGCTTTGAGCTTTCCGACATGTTGTAGATATGCTGAAGTTCAGATTTATTGAAATTTAGCATAACATGAAAAAATAGTTAGAAATTTGAAGAAGATGTTGTGTATTCTGCTAATATTTGCACTCTATGGAATGCTTTTGAAATAGTGCAAATGAGGAGGATAAAAATGACTGGATATTTTTTTCCTGTGTATACAGTGGACATCAGGTAAGGTGTTCCAGGAATAAGTGACTCATAGCTGTGAAGAAACTATGAAGAATATCAGTTTGGTGAATCTTGGTAAACTTCTAGATGACTTCTCAGTGATAGAAAAGGTAAGTAAAGAAGATTAAAAAAAACATTGAAATTACTTTCTGTGAATACTTTGGCATGTTTTAATATGCTTTTGAGGTGAAAGTTTCTTCTAAGTGGTGTAAGTTTATACTTGACCTTGAAATACCAATTTTGTTTGGAAAGTAAGTGTCTGTGTTTTAGTGCTCAGAATGATTTAAGATGAATGATTATCCAAATGTGTTCGGTTTGATATAGTTGATTTGTGAAATAGCAAGTGAAAGTCGTGCTGTTGTACATTTGGTATTTGTGTGAAGGAGGATCCTGGATCATTTTTCATAGGAATGTCAAGAGATTCCAGATAACAAGCATTTTAAATGTGATCCATTGAAATGCCTTCTGTCTGCAGGAAAGATTTGTGTTTCTTTTGTTTTTCGTAATGAAAACTTACTCTGTGTGTGCCTGTTCAGTATGATAAGATTCAGACTTCTGTGTCCATAAATAGACAAAGATATTTTCTCTTTAGGCACTTTCTATTATTGAATTATTGAAAGAAACTAGCAGTAGCTTAACTCAGAAGAGTTAGTGCTGATGTATCAGAACTTGTGGATGTGCAGTCACATTTATAGACAATGCATACACATGCATTTTTTTTGTCCAAAACCAAAATGCAAAAAAACAAATATGTATTGAGCTCTCTTTATTTTAAGAATATGTCAATTCTTTAAAGATGGATCAAACGAGAAAAGCACTGTTGTAATTCTTGTTCGATTAGACCCATTTTGTTACCTCTCTGGTGACTGATCCACATCAATCAACCCTTACCAGAGATAATATAGAAGGACACCTGAAAAAAATTTTGGCATTATCATGAAAGAAGCTATTGCGCTAGTCGGTATTCACGCACATTACTCAGTGCTCAATGAAGGAGTTAATAACCTCATGTGCAGCCCAACACGAAGAAACTTGTCGAGGGTTGAGCTATGCTATGAACTTAAGAATGCACAGGAAGCAATTAAATTACGATTATTAAGTGGTTTTGCAGATATATCTTCTACTTTTTGACCTCCTTTAACATGTATTTAGTACATTTAATTTTGCAAGAGGAGGCCCAGAATTATACTTGTCAAAGATTCCTGGAGTTTGTAGGTGTTGATGTAAGTTGATGTTGTGCATTCTGGATGGTAAATGTTTAATTATGTTTAGCTCTCAGTCTGACCTTGTTCTTTGTAATTCCCGGATTGTCAAGTAAAATAGGCTTGCAATTATAGTGTTGTATAAATGTTTAAATCAATTTAAAGCTCAAGATTTGAAACTTACATAGAAAAACCTAGTGTAACTTTAGTCTCAACAATTTTCTAGAAAATATCAGAAATTACTGAAGCAAATAACCTACTGGCTCTTCAGCTGGAAAAATCCGGTATGTTGGTAAAATTAAGCCTATCTAAAGAGGACTCAGCAAAAGAAGGTAAATATTTTGAAGAACTTTTTTTTTTAATTTAGGAAGTTCTGGAAAGTATTTGCTTTATCTTTGGTAATATCAAATACAAAAATAGAATAGCAAAGATCTAAATCACTTCCAAAAACTGTTCTGCTTAATTTTTGATAGTGCAGTGAAATGCATTTACATAAAACACAAATCCACAAGTAAATTTTGAGAGCAATATTAAAATTATTTTCCAGTCAAGGGGAAGAAGAAAAGGATCAGCTCAGCTGATTAGGTGATCAGACACCTAGTGATGTTACTGTTCCCAAAACAACATCCTTCCCATCTGTACAGGCATCTTAGCATTGAGTGAACTACCACAGGTTGTTATGAGAGTTGTTTTAGGCAAATTAGTGTTTTAGCTTAAAAGGTAACTTGTCATTAACATTCCCAGGCAACTTGGATGTCTATATAGAATGACAGAGTCCACATTTGGTAACTAAGGTTATCACTGACATTGTCACATGCCAAGATGGGCTGCTTATTAATATGACAAAATCTAATGTTTTGAAGTAGTTCCCAAAAAATGTTTTCCCTGCTGAAAAATAAGAGAGGGCTAGGTGCATTCTTGGATGCATTTTTTGTCGCCTTATGAAAACATCAAAGTTTGAAAATGTCACAGTTCCAAAACATCAAAGTGTGTCTATAATTGGAGATAGGATGTCAAGATGGTGGGATTGGTGCTCTAAGATGGTGTTTAAAAAAAAAAAATTCTGTCTTACCTTGTATGATTTTGTTTGCATAGGGTCAATTTGATAGCCCAGTTTGGGATTTAGAATGCATTATTTTCCTTATACTATACTGACTATTGAAGTTCTAGTATTTCTCTTTCAGTGTTGGTCAGTGAAATAATTTAACCTAAATTAATTACATGCCCTTGTCCTGGACTTTGGGTATTGTTAGGGTACTGAATCTTGTGTTCTCCCTGAGCATTTCTTCAGCTTCTTGAGGACTGAAAAGATTTAGTCTGTCCAAAGTAATTAGATGTTATATCTGTGTAAGATTTAATAATGCCCTGTAATGCTAAGAGATCAGATAAAATCATGATCATAAAAAATCAAAGAGGCTGTCATATTGTTTAATCAGTGTTATTTCTAATTCAGTTATAAAGCATTAACAATCACACAGAATTCCTTCAAGCTTCAGTTCAATTACACTGATACTAATTATTGTCCTAAATTTATTCCATAAATAAATTTGGTTTCACATAGGAATAAAGTTGCCAGACGCTTTCACTTGCATCTTTACTGAGACTTCAGTTATTTAACATACTCAGAAAGGAACTGGATAAGTTGTTGAAAAAGTGAGTAAAAGTGTGCTAGTGTAGCTGAAGTATTCATTTTTACTAAGAATCTCATGATACAGAATGACTGATGAAAAGGGAACCTGAAATTCAGCAGAAAGCATATAGGAGACCTTGTATATAAATAGTGGCAGGTTCTAATTGGCAATTTCTACCTCGGAAAGAGATCTTTGTGTCATTGTGAGTAATTCTTAAAAAGTAACAGTGGTTAAAAATATATATATATATCTTGTCCCTGTAGAAAAGGGTTTTTTTGTGTAGTATTTTTGTTTCCTGCATTTCAGAAAGGGCATACCAGAGCTAGGAGAGACACATACATGCCAGTGAAGTTTTGTGTTATCAGGGAGCAGGCAGGGAGCCCAGCCTGCAGCGAGGCTGGCAGAGACTTGGGTGTCACCAGCAGGGACCTGGTCCCTCCATACCCAAGGGAGGTAGCCCCAGGAATGGTGGTGAGAGTCAGACTTACTGACCAAGTCTATAGTGACACAGGAAGTTGAGTTAGGAGCATAGTGAGGTCTAGAAAGAACAATAGGGTCAGACATGGTTCAGGGATCACCAACACATTGATAGTGATGAGGAAGGTCTGAAATGAAGCCAGGAAGTCAGTCCATAGGTTGTGGTTGGAGTCTGGATTGACAGGGTATGTGTCCAGGCACAAGACATGGCTGCAACATAGCTGCAGCAGAGCTCAGGCTGGGCCAAGATGGAGAAGCTCAGCTTGCCCCCAAGGGCAAGAGGGGACCCAGACATTGCCCAGTCTCCTTCCAGTTTTATTCAAACCACTTGTTTGCACCTCACCAGTCATACTCTTTGTAAGCTGGCCTTGGGCCCAGGCAGCCAAACCCCCAGGAATAGAGTGCACGAGGAAACACTTGGCACCCTTCTAGATAACAGTTATGGAGCATCTGAGGAAAGACTTAGGTTGACCAGTATTTTCAGCCTGAAAAGAAATAGCAGAGATGGGATGTTACTGTAAAGTCCTGAATGGTGCAGACAAAATGACTAAGAATGATTATTCACTGTTCATTGTAATGAAATAGGGGGAAGTCAAACTTGTCGATGGTTAAGCTTCTATAAAGGAAATAAAAGGAAGATTTTTTCCATACATCATACATCATAAAATGAGCTTTTTGAATCAATTGCCACCGGAGTTTATGGATATCAAAAGTACAGATGAGTCCAAAATGATGAGACAAGTTAATGGAAGAGAACTTTTTGGAAGCTGAAAGGATATGTTAAGGATAATGTTTGTCCAGATTTTTGTATTCTTTCATAAAGTATCTAGCACTGTGTATAATGAAATGGGGTAGTGAATTGGATGGAAATGTGGACTGAGCCATAAGAATGGTTTGTTTCTCAGTCGGACATGAGAGTTACTGAGAGGGAGAATCAGACTTTTTTAATGCAAATAAAACGAGGACTCTTTTGTATAAAATGGATTTCAAAGAGGAAAAGGAAGAGTTGGATGAAAAGAAGAAAATATTTCTAGCATAATACAAATAGAGGAAAAAGGGCGTAGAGCAACCAGTATGAAAGAAAGCAGGAAGTCAGACCAGCTGGGAGGACTGCAGAAAGGAGTGTGGAAGCAGAATGGACTAAAACCAGATGGAAGTCAGATGGGAGATTTGGGCTTTGTAAATGGAAAGTAGTGCCTCAGTTTGATGAGATAAGAGCAAAATGATTTGAGGAGATAGTTATGTCGATATCATAACTGAGGAGAATGACCTCTGGAGCTGTTTTGAAACACAAGATGGGGGGAAAAATGTCAAGGCAGAGGGCCAAGCAGAAATACCAGAGCAATCAGCATGAAATAGGAACCAGAGTTTAAGCAGCAGAGTTAGTTAGGAAAGAGATCTCAGTAATATTTGAAATCATAATAGTTGTACAAATTATTCAGATTGTAAAAAGGGAAGCAGAACTGTGGGAAAGCAAAGATTTTGGTATGGGAAGTAAGAGAGAATACAGAACTGTTAATAGCAATACTTAGAACAGCATGGAGTGTCCAGCAGGTGATTGTGAAAGCCACCTAGTGATAAGGCAGTAGTAGGTAAATGAGAGATATCAAGGAAATAGAAAGTATTTAGATAGATTTAGAAATGGATAATGTTCCTCACAACCTCATCAAATTCATCTACAACATCTGACCTTTGGAAGATAGATTTATTATTAAATCTACCGCGTTGTTGTATACCATATTTGCAGAAAAAAAACACTAATGCTAAGTAGTTTGATTCCTGTTTTGTAAAACTTTTTTTTGAAATTCAAAGCACTGTGGGTGAAAGGAACTCTTTGATGGGGAAATACGACCTCAGGACCAGAGAAAATTTATCGATCAAATGCAGGATTGATACTTTCATTCTTTTTATGGCAACGTTATCTTTATGCACTCTTGTTTTGAGAATGGCTTTTTAGAGTGATCCTGCCAACTTGGAGAAGAAGATAGCTCCTAATCTCATGTTCTGAACTACTTCCTAACCGCTTCCTAGGATCCATTCTAGTCACATTTTTCAGGCTTATCATTTGAAGCGTCTGTACCAAGGCAGCAGAAATTGCTGGGTTTGGACAGTTGTATCCATGTCATGATCATCAATATCAACATGCATTCTAGTATTAACTTCATCTTATGACAAATTTGAAACAAGAGAAATGTATAAATAGGGTGAATAAACAGCTCAATTTTAGAGTGCAAGTCTTAATAGTAGATCACAAGATTGATATAATTTGCTGTGTTAAAACAGCTAATAGCTTGAAGTGTAAATGCAGATAGAAGAAACAGCAAGAAGTTACAAACATTAAACATGGGAAAAAGAACAGTTAGGCTGTTCGGTCTTTCTGCATGTGTATTCTTCACAGATGAGGAATCATGCAGAATTCCTATAGATGGCCAATGCAGTGTGATCTAGCAAAGCTGCAACAGTCTGGCGGAGTTTTTCTTAATACAATCAAAACTCCCTGTGGGTTCCCAGTATATTGTACAATTACACAACTGTAATAACATAAGGAATTTGTCAAGATACATCCGTTAAAGATAATTAAATACACTGGGACTAACTGTGTTTTATCTGAAGTGGCTTGCACTTAAAGTGGTTGTGGTTCAGTGCAAGACTAGCTGCCATTTCCATGCTTGTCCAGATGCTTTTCCAATTTCTGCATAAATTTCAAGCATTTGAATTAATATCTGTAATGAAAGGATGGAAAAATTTGTAATAGAACTTGTCAGTACTCATCAGTCAGATAACACTGTAAACTGGAAGAGTCCCATTTTAAGAAAGCATTTTTGGTTTAGTTGCTAACCATAATTGGAAATATGAAAATTTCTTCCAGCACAAACAAACCTACAGGAGAATATAAGGCACCCAGATATTCCACTGTTGAATGCATTGTCACTTTTAGTAAAAGTAGTAATAAGGAAGAATCCTTCTTTGGTGGCTTAATATGATGAGCCATTAAGTTCTTCAAATTACATGGAGAGCTACTACTGCTGCCTGTGGTAAAGATTAACAGATTTTCAGATGATTTTATCTTTGTGAAACTGTCTGCAGTGCAAATTTCTGTACCAGGTGTCTGTCTCACACTGAATCCGTATTCTGTTTGGCATTTGTGCACATCATTATAAATGCATTTAACATATAGTTAACAGTGCAAACACAAACATCAGTGTTTTTTCCAAAGCAGAGTAGAAAACATTTTAATGAAATTTGAAAAAATATTGTAATAGGACATCTTAAAGCTCTTTTCCATGAAGCTCTTGCTTCTCCGTATTTTGGACCAGAGACATAGTATTTTTAGACTTTTTCTTTGTGTAAGGGCTGTCTTCCATATTTTTTTCTTTCCATGGAAAACCTTTCCTATTTCCTCAGATTTTTAGTCCCCAGAATTATCTCTAGTGTAAGTTAAGATGTACTCCACGTAACTAACAATCTCTGTGTATGGGGTGCGCTAACTTGGAACCTCAGCTTTCAAGCAGGGTTTTTCTGCAGCACAGCTGCAGAACAGAAACTGTGAGCAGGTTGTGTATCTGTGTTGCCAGTGCTCCCTCTGCTGCTTCTTTGCAAGCGTGAAATGGGGGAATGTGACAGGCTGGCATTGAGGGGCATGCAAAACAGGCTTGGTGGAAGAACAGATGAAAGATTTTTTTAAAATGATTGGAAAACTTAATCTCGGGACCAGCATCTTAATTCATCTTTTTGACTGTCATATTTGTTATGTAGAGATTGCTAGTTGTACTTGTGTGGTGATTCTTGAAGAAGGATTTTCAGTTATTGCTACAGGTGGAAAGGAGGGTTTTTTTGCTATACAGAATATTGAATATTCTTGGATTCCAAGAAAATGGGTACTTAAACTTATATTAAAAAAAAAGTTATTCTCTTACATTTTTATTACAGTTTTTAAAAAGTGTGATGTTTATTATTTGTTTGTGATAGTTACAATCATTTCTACAAAGAGAATAGTGAAAGAATTCAAAACCAGTGGTTTTGTCATTTCTTTCAGAATGTACTGCTTTGCAGAATGTGATAAATGGTCTAACACAAACTGTTGAAAACCAATGTAACGTGAAAGGTAAGAGCAAAAATCTATATTGTATTGTAATATAGAAGGAGCAGGTATTTAAAAGTTTAATTTATATTTTATGCTTTTTTCAGAGAGGCAAATTCAATGGCAGCCAATCAGAAACTAAATAAATCCCTATCTAAATTCAATCCTATGCCTTTTTAGTGGTCTGAGTGCTTAATGTCTGTGCAAATAACAATACAATTGTTATTTGAAACCACTAGAAAAAAACAAGTTTTAGCTCATTGAAATTTTTAGTCAATAGTTGGGTTTTAATTTTAGTTCAGTGTTGCACAGGAAATCTTATGAAAGGTGAGAAAGCTTTATTTGTTCTTTGGACTGTGATCTAGTAAAGCACTTGCACATAATTTTTACGTGTTTAAGTGTTTTATTAGATCAAGGTTTTAATCCTCTGCTTGTGTTCTAAAATATACTTGTTAGCCACGAATACTTGAGAAAACTGCATTGCTATTTAAATAAGTATATAAACTATAATAAATGTAATCAGCTCTATAAATGTTTTGTATGTATAATAAATATCTGGAATATGAAAACATGTATTTTTATACATAATGTGAAGCAAAATATCTTTATATCCCACTGCAGTTATATATCATATACACAATTTTATACCCATTATGTGTTCAAGACATATTAGCATAAATGTTAAGAAACCTCTAAAATAGACAAGATGTGGCTCTTTTTAATAATCATAATGATTTTTAATAGAAAAAGCATTATCTACTTTTTCTAATTTTTTTTCTTTGCAACACTGCTTTCCACTTAATGGCATATTTATCAATAATAGCATATTTACTGTAACTATAGTTAAGGCTTCATAAGCGCCTGCACCCATTTACTAAGTTCATTTCTGGGGAAATGCGTACTTGGAAAGAAAGGGTTGCATGTTCTATTTGCAAGTGCTATAGATATGATAATATTCTCTTAATTTCTGAACCAGACAACTTTGCATCTAAGTTCTATTGACTAGATTAATTATAGAAGGCTAAATATCCAAGTAGTAATATTAGGCAAAAATGATTACCCTGTTCATTTTCTATTTTAAAAAAGTGACAAAAATTACATAGCTGTGAAAATGAGGATTATCATGTCTTCAAAATGTTAACAGTTTCTTAAAGTTTAGAAAAGCCAAATTGAAGTGTTTTTTATTTTAGTTATTACTTTTTGTTGTCTCATACTGTTTATGTTTTATTATTATGTAGATGAAAATGAGAGCCTGAAAGATAATATTCAGATGTTGGAAGAGAAATTAACTGCTCGTGAACAGGTTCCTCACTAATGGTCCTTCTTTGGCAGAGAACTAAGATGTCTTTCACTCTATTTCAAAAGTTTAAGTATTCTTAAACTCTTCAGTACTGATCGCATTGTTGCTACACTTTTCCTGAAACTTACCATATGCACAGAGAGAACAGTTGCTCTCAAACCAGTATCAATAGGAAAATGTGCTAAAAAGACTAGAGATCAGTTCTCCCAAACTCTGAGAGCTCTGGCTAACTTATGGTTAGTCGTATTAGCTTTAAATTCAACTTTCTAGGCTAGAAGCTAATCGTTTGTCCAAAAAGGCAAATGTATTTTTGATGTTTAAGGTAACTGCTTTACCAGAGAAACAAGAACCATCCTGAATTTTGGCTGTGGTTTCCTTGGGAGTGAATGCTATAAATAGGTTGCCTATTGAAGTGTTTCTTACTATGGTCAGTGACTCGCCTACAAGCAGAGGGCTTGGACAGCAGCTTTAAAGGAGGCATCTCAGCGCTGGCAACTACAGCCAGTATTAAACTACTACCATACTTGTATTCAAGCAAAACTTATAATAGTTACGCTCAAAATTCTTTCTTTTGGGTAACAGTGCAATTTTTTATTTTATTTTAACAATACTGATAGCTGCCACATGATTTGTGCCTTTTTTGTTTTTTTTTGGCTGTGGCCTTTGGGTTGTGGAAGTAGTAACTGGACATTTGGGATTTACTAGGAACAGAAAAACAATTACTGAGTTACAGAGAGATTGTATATTTTGTCAATAATATTGTGGTTTACAGAAGACTTTCTATGTAGGCATGGGAACCTGAAGATTTTTTAATGAAGTATTTTCTATTCACAGGAATATAAACTTCAGATTGAGAAGCTTTTGATGGAAATTAAAAATAAAGAGGAAGACCACAAAGTGGAAATAACAAGACTGAATCGTGACATGAAAAAACAAAGTAAGTTCTCCAAAGACTAAAAGCTGTGAAGCTGAGTAAACAACGTTGAAACCTATTCTAGGATAAATACAGGATACAGTTCAACAGAAACGTACATTTTCTATGTAAAGTACAAATGTAGTACTGATAAAACAAAGATACGTGAAAGCTCTAAGTGGATAGAGTGTTTAACTGAATTTAATCTTAGCTCAAGAGTAGACAGTTACAATTAGGTAATAGCATGGAGGTACCGGATGATCAGAAATTTCCAAACAGGTGGAACAAACACTGGGAACATGGGCCTAAGAAGTATCTGAAGGAGTTAAGTGCTGGCTGGGACTGTGAAATAGATTGTTACAGGATTCCAGCTTCACTCAACAGAACTTCATGCATTTTCGTAAACATGCACTTTCGTAAATACAGCTTTCAAGAGGAGAACTATTTTGGTTATGCACTTAATTTAAAAAAAAAAAAAGGTAAATTGTGATGCCTCTTTGTTGCCTTACATTTTTAAAACTTTTTTTTGGTTTGACTGAAATTGTTTTCCTGTGGAGTGCTCAAAGGCTGTTGGAGAAAGTCTCAATCTTTGCGAAATGCTATTATTATTTTTCATCTAATCCTTTTTATAGTTCAGTATGTTAAATATTAAATATATATTATATTAAATATATATTACATTAAATATATAATATGTTTCTTATGATTGCTGTTTATAGTTGAACTAATAGAAGTGGAATATAAAGAAAAAATAGAGAAAAAAGAACTGGAAGTATTAGAGTTAAACAGACAGCTGAAAACTCAAGATGAAGAGAAGCAGAATGAAATAATTAAACTGCAGATAGAGGTATGCGTTATGAAGCTGAGTTAAAAGTAACTGGGCACTGGTAGACTTAAAATGTATAGTGGAGAATAGTGTAAATGGTACTTAATAGAATAATTTGAACCTGTGAAAATTTAGAAGGTTATCTGTGCAAATAACATTGCCATGTGCTCTCTTTGGTAACTGTATCTGAATGACTTCTTCAAGGACACTGAAATTTGCTGCATTCTTAAGCCACATAATATTGGAAATTTTGGAAAGTTTATCAGTGTTTTTGAGCTATAATGAAATGAAAAAGGAATGTTTTCTACTTGTTTTTCATTTTGTTAATATTTGGAAGATGCAGACACTTACAAACTTCAGGAGCATATAGACTTCCAATCCTGCAGAGCTTTGAGAGTCACAGGATTCAATGTATATTTCATGCTTAGGTTTTAAGGCCACTGTCCTAGTAACTGGAAGATTAAGGAAATACTTTCACATTAAAAAAGAGATAAGGTGTGAAGCTACTTGGGCTGAGGAGTTCTTGGAACATTAAGGAAGGGTAATGCATTCTTCCTTTAAATGTGGGACTGGTTCTTTCAACATTGGTTAGCGGAGCTTTTTTTTCAATTTAACGCTTCAGAAATGCCTATGATAAATTGTCATTTTAATATTTTATATCAATTTTCTCTTTTTTGAAATAATTTGAAGGATTGTTTTTTTTAAAATGTAGCATCTGATTGCATTCTCCTTTTAAATAAACTTTCTGGTTTTCATTATCCTAGGATTAAATAGTACATAAGCTTGCCACTGCTACTTCTAGGTACAAAAACAATGGATGAAATGTGAAAAGTATGCTCGGATTATTTAGTATACTTTTTTTCCTATTGGGTTATTAATGATTTATCTTACCCTGATTCTTTCAGTTCAATGCTAAATTAGCAAGAGTTCAGAATAAAACAGCAAAATCATTTCCAGATGCATCTGTCCTGCCACAAAGTATCTATCGAAGGGTATGTAATTGAATAGTCTACAGCTTGTGACTATTGTTACAGTCTCCTTCAAACAGCAGCACCCTGGATTTTTACTGTCTTATTTGCTCTGCAATAAAAACTAGGAGGGGGAAAGTGAGTTCCATGGCTGATAGGGTCTGTATCATTCCCTTTTCCAACACTTCCCTCCTGCCTCTGGACAACTATCTTAATGCCTTTTTTGCACTGTTCTTCATGTAGATGCTGTTCAGCTTAATAACTTTGACATCAGCAACAACCAAAGCCCACTCTGCTTCTTGTAAATATTTGCTCACTTGGGGACTTAAGATACAGCTATTATCAGTGACAGATCTTAATTGTGCACTATTGTTTTGCTAGGCTGAGAGTTGTTTTGGGTCCCCACAGAAAGAGGATTCTGGGGAAGTTATCTTTGTGATACTGTAAAAAATAGTGTTGGAGTATTTCTCATTAGCAACAGTGTATTTCATCAGTATATAATTCTACAGGATATTTACTAAAGAAGTATTTACTTGTGTCTTTACAGAAACTGCAGCATCTCCAGGAGGAAAAAAACAAGGAAATTGAAATTCTGCGTAACACCATAAGGGACTTGGAGCAACGTCTTAATAAAGGCCAGGACCTGCACTTGAAACGGAAGCGGTTTTGAGACTACGTCCTGCTGAAATCCGCTATATCTGGTTCTCACTGTGCACAAAGTAGCTCAGACTGTGCACTTCAAAAGTGAAAGCAAAGTACAAAGAAGTATTGAGTTTATTTTTATTGAAAAACTCTCATGTCAAATATTCCATAAACATACATTCTGTTCAGTATTCACCATAAGAAGCATCAGGTTTTGTAGGAGCGAGTTTCCCTATTAAACCATCATTAATTATGGTGCATATGCTCTGAAAGTGGTTTTCCTTTCTTTCCTTCCTTTCTTATTTATCCAAAAAACTTTCAAATAATTTTATTTTCACTTCAGCTTGGTTAATAAAAGTTAATAAAAGTTAAAGAATGCAAAGTTACAAATAGAAGATACACAACTGAAGTTTATGAATCAATACAGATTATCAAATTCAGCAGTGTTATAAACTAAGATAAACATTACATCAAAATTGAATTTGGTCCCTACTCCACTTTTTTGGTACAAATACCGGCCTGCATCAAGAGCTGTTAACACTGCCTTATGCTAAGCACAATCCTGTTCATTGAGATTTGACAAGCTACAACAGTGTGTATTGGATTATTCTATAGTAATAGAAGATAAACTTACAAATCTGTTACTTAAAAATAATGCAATTACCACTTACATTTAAGATAGCAATTTTGGAATGTTGTTCAGGAATAAAAGTTTTATTGTACACAATTTGTACCAGAGGTTAGAGAAAAAAAAAAAAAACTTGTGAATATATTCCATGTTCTTTCTTTTAATAAAGTGTGATTAAAATATCTTTTTTGATTCTCTTCTGTTCTAGTTTGCTAGCATCACACAGAAGCCCCTAGGTCATAGTTTATGCTTCTGTCTTCACAAATGCAAACAGAATGTTAGAAGAAGAACAAGAAAGACAGATTAGTCATGAATGCAGACACCTTTCATCTACAACTGAAAAACAAACTATAGGTCAGTTAAATTGCTTTAAAATACTTCTTTTTTTCATTGATGGTGCTTGACAGGTTTGGTGTTATTTCTAAGAGCACTTGCTGTAAAACTCCAGTTGTTATCAGTATTTACATTTCTAACTCCACATTTCTACCACCTGTCTTTAATTTTTATTTTTCTTTAACTGTGGGGCAATAAAAATTGAATCTGTGAACATTTCCACTCTTAGAATCATATGAATGTAGGCCTCATTTTATCGTGTTTAGTTTGTTTCTCAGGCTCAGCTCCCTGCCTTCTCCTGTCACTGTCAGGTGTCGCTAGTTTCACTGGCTGCTGCTGACTGTCAGGCAGCTGAGAGCAGACGTCACTGTCAGGACTCAGTGATGTCCTCTGCTCGCAGCTGCCCGTGTCAGCTGCAAGAATTTGGAAGTGCCCCGCGACACTGTCAAGTGACAGAGTTGCCTAACTCTTCAAACAAAAGGTGTCGGCAATGTCAGCATCAGCTACTAGAAGTCGTATCTGATGCTTTCTCCCAGTTTCAAGTTAGCTGATTTTTACAGCTGCTTTTTCCCTTTTTTCACAGCTTTTTATCTTGAGTCAGAAGTTCTGCACCTTCTCCCTGAGGAAGAGCTTCCCCCTGCTCTTGGCTGCCCCTATGATTGTGTCTGTGGTGGCCAGCACCTCTGTGACGCCAGCTGCTGTGAAGGGGATGGCGCCTTGGACCTTCAGCAGGACCTTGCTGGTTCTCCTGCTCGGGACGGTGGCGCCCATCGCGGTGGTGGGGCCGGTGCCGGTGCCGGTGTGGGTGGTGGTGATGGGAATGTTGGTCAACTGGATTCAGCTCAATCTCTGCTAGCTTTTCATCTGCCTTTTTAGTGATGTTTTCGCATATATCGTCAATATCGGGTTCCTAGAAAATAATTTTTAAAAACAGTTCAAATAGAACATTGTACCTAATTAAATTATTGTAAAACAACACAATCACAGAATGGTTGAGGTTGGAAAGGACCTCTAGAAATCACTTAGTCCAACCCCTCTGCTCCCCCTGGACACAGGGGGCATCCAGGTGGATTTGGAAGATCTCCAGATACGGAGACTCTACAACTTCTGGGCAGCCCATTCCAGGGCTCTGTCACCCTCACAGTAAAGAAGTTCTTCCTCACATGGAAATTAAGATAATAACCTTGATATTTTTCAGTACCTGAAATCAAAGCAATGGATATTTTAAACTATTTTTATAAATATTTTTTAAAGACTGATGCTGTAACATAAAAAGTAAACAACAGCTTATATTTCCGTACAGAAAACAATCATCAGTTAGCTCTTTGGCTTCAAAAAAATAAAATACAAGGACAAGGAAAAAAAAAAAAAAAAAAGGTTCTATCTTTTGGAGATCTTTTGAGTCCACTTCAAAAGTATGTGGGTAGGATGAAAGCAGAACAAGTTAGTGCCAAGCAGGGGATCTGCAGAAGGGTCTTGTGAAGGGTCTTGCAGGAAAAAGGAAAACTAAGAAATATCTGCCTCCAAGATATATCTGTGAGGCTCAGTCTTTTGAACATCTCAGGTTATTGGGCATAATTGCGTTTTTTCCTTGTTGTGCTCCTGAAGCAGTTTGTCGGGGGAGTAGCTATGAAAACAAGATGAGAGATGGGATTTTGGAGACTTTTCAATAAAGCTAGATAACATTTTTCTTTACATAGTAAACCCTTATTTCAGAAACATGGAGAACACAAGATTTGAAAAGGAAATTCTCTTGTTGAGCTACTTGATGTCACAGGTTCTTAATTCAAGAGAAGCACAGTAATTGACCGGTAAAGGAAAAAAAATAGGGAGAAAGTGGTTGTGATCAATCAGGCTAGATGATTTCAGCTATGAGTACCTGCATAAGAACTACAAACCGAAGGGGAAGTAGGCATACAGGCACTCTGCAATTCCTTCTAAACATCCTATGCAGCGTTTGAGATTTGAATTCTTCCGAATCATCCCCTTTCAGACTGTCTCAGAAAGAAGTGTCTCCTTCTGTGGGAGCTACCTCATGGAAAAAAGGCATCGCTCTCAAAAGGAATGTTGTTTACAACATCACGGGTAACTGCACAGGGCTCCAAATGTTAAATTTCTAGGGAATTAAAATTCATATAATTGCTAATAAGTGTTTTCTTATGCTAGGATGCCATATTTGACCGCCCGTGGTCTACAGCTGGAAAACTGTATGACAGAAATTGAAACCATGATGCTTCTGGCTGAACTTTCACATCGCGGTATGTACATTTTTGATAACCATTTAGTCCTGATCTTCAGTTATATTTAAAACTGCTTTATATATATAATGGAACCAATACTTGTAATCTTGTATTACCACTTTTTCATCAAGTATTGTATAGTGTTTTTAAATATAAAATAATAAAGTAACTCAGACCAGCTCAGATTTTACTCCCAAGTTTGCTGCAAGTATACTAGTTGTTTAAGTACCTATGTTGCCTGCCAACACTGGAATACTGAATGAACACCAAGTATATGTAACTCTAGGAATTGAATAGCATCCAAGATTGCACTTAAATTACTGAAAACTATTCACATTTTTATCAAGGGCAGGAATAATTAGTTGATTCTAACTTAGATCTGCTTCATTTTGAAAAATATTTTAAAATTATCTAGCGAACAGGTATGAAATTTTTAGATTCCAAGAAGTCATGTATTTGGAGATTAATCTCATGGAAGTAATTCTTTTTTGAATACCAGCCAAGTCCACTTTCACTTCCTAGTAGGTACAGAATGAAATAACAAAATACCGTATAGGAGCAATTTCCACACTTGTTTTCACAGTATGCAATCTTTATAGATTCTTCTACGTATTGAAAAGACAGGAAGGAGTAAGGCAGACCAAGATGATACACTAGACGGCCGCATCTAAGGACAAAAAGAGTTTTGTAGTTACATACACATAAACATATATACATGATTAAATCTCTCTTCATAGTGTCTTCTTATTTTATTCACCCCAGTCCTCCCATACTCTTACACTCCTACAGAGACTGTTTCTCTGCAAGGAGTAAAAAGCAGTATCTGCATCACACACTTCTGCCCACTCAGCCACAGCAGTCAACAGGGTGAAGCATGGTTTCCTACTGACATATTCCCTTGGCAGAAGCCTCCCATTTAGCAGTATGGAGACTACCAAAGGAACACTCTTCACACAGCCATCTTGCTGATGAGGACTGCTGTTTGCATAGTGATCCGAATCACAGGATGGTTGCTGCATTCATGCAAGGAATGTCTGAGTGCAGCATAACATGTCTCTTGGCAGGAAGCATGCACTGGTGATGTGGTATGCATCAAGGTGCATGTTTGCCCTGCGACAGCTGTTGAGTGTTCAGGTGAGCAGCTGGAACAAACATGGAAGTTGTGCAGCAGGCACCACGCTGAGGGCCCTGCTTGCAATCTGGGCAACAAGTGTCACCAGCCAGAGCTCTCTGCATGGGTGCAGCCGAGGAGCAGCAATGGGCACAAACTTCATTGCTAATAAGGACATAGCGGGTCCCTTCATGGGCTGCATACAGCTTTGTTGTGTTCCTCTGTCAGGTGACAACAACTTTCCTCACAGATACTCAGGCATATTTGCTGCAGAAACAGCCATTCTCCCTCTAAAGATCATTTAAGTGTTCTTTGAAGCCCACAGGCCTAATATATCTAATTTGTACAATCTGCGTCATAGTAGAAGAAAAAGAATTCAAATTCTTTATTAAACTTAATTAGGTTTCAGTGTGAATTGAGAATGTTCTTCGCAGTAACATAGTGATTATTAAGATGGACATCTTAGAAATGTAAAACTAAGAAAATAGGATTTTAATTAAGTAATTATTAGTTGTCCCAAAAGATAACGTCCCAGAATCTTTTGATCAAAAATCTAGGTTTTTTTAAAAGTGTTAAGTTTCACCTAAAAACTATTTTTTCTACATGGTGACAGGAAGGTTACATGGCTTTTCAACCAGTTTTAGTTAAAATGTTTTCATGAAAAATTAGGTAGTTTTTCTATCTTGATTCTATTTTCACCTGCCTCCATGATTTGAAGTTTTCAGAGAATAAAAACAGTGTAGGAATCACACCATGTGTTCTCAGTTTTAATATATATCCATCGTAACTATACTTCTGTAAACAAAAGCTGACTTTTGTAGCTTCCTTCTTCCTGTGAAAGTCAAAATTCTTTACATAGTGCAACTCAGAAGCTGATTATAATGTCTATGCCGTAACTAGGTTATTTGCAAATTGATGAATTATAGCGAACTACGAAGTATAATTTCAAGTATATGCAAATATTTTCTACACAGACCTGTCATAAATGAGAAAATCATCTTTGTTTCCATTTAAGATAGTCCAGACATCAGCTTGCTGTTCATCCTGCTGGTAGACATTAATATAGTCTGAAACACTTTCTCTCAGTAGGTGAAATTTCTTTTGTGACTGAGTTCCCTGGTGGTTGACAACTACATATGAGATATTGACCAGTCCTTCATTCTCTAACTTCACTCGCAGGTCCTCCAGTCTAATAGAGAATGTAAAGAAAGAAGATCATTAATCAGCAGGGAATCATAAGATTATTTTGTTTTGCAAGATAAAATGATATTTTTGAACACATGCATGCTTTCAGAGATCAATGATTTGCCTTATTCAGCAAAAGCTAGTAAGTTCCATCCTGTTTTCATTGAAGTGAATGTGATTTCCTTAACGTTTTAATGGATGCAAGTCTAAAACTAGTAAAACAGATTCTTGCTATTTGCCATCACCGTCAACTATGTTTTCACCAAACCAGATCATACAATAGCTGGCAGCTTACTGACATGTCATGGTTCTTGTCTTTTTAAGTAAAATATAGTATTAAATCAAGCAGACATATTTGTTTTCATACTGATTTTTGTTTCGGTTTTTATTTGCCTATATTCCTTCAGCTTATCTGATGTCTTTACTTAAGTGTTCAGTTAGGAGTCATACGACTGGTAGAAGTATGCACAGCATGAATGCAGCAGGAGAGTATGTAATCAAGAGACCAAGTCTGCAGTTAAAAGGCTGATAATTTTCCCACCTGACATGGATATTTTCCATAATAACCAGAAAAGGGATGTTATGGCCACTGGAATGAGAGGGTGGCTGTGAAATTCATGCATGAGCTGGATGGGTTTTGTTAATGTGCCCTATCCAGTCCTAGAGTATGTACATCACACAGTCTTGCTCTTTGCTATGTAGTACAGAAAGCTGCTCAGTTTACAATGCTCTTCACTCATTTTGTATCAGAATCATTCTTTTTCACTGAATGGCTCTGGAAAAGTCTTGGGTTTTTTTGAGTTTCAGAGAAACTAAAACTTTCTTAAGGTGCTGAGTTTGAAAGATTCTTTCAAGCCTTTCTGAAATACATGGAATCAAATCCAACTACCTTGAAAACCAACCACAAAACCCACTTTTGATTTGGATGGAGCCAGAGATTTACCACCATTTTTTTTTTCAAAATCCAGTTCTGGAAAAACTTTCAAGGACTACTATATTATGAATTTATGCATCTTATGGGTGGGAGTTAGTGAGATCATATTCTGCAAGGCCATGCTTTAACATATATTCTAGAGTTTTGTTTTTTTTCAATAGGGACTACAAAAGTACATTAAAAATACACATTTGATCAGGTTTCTCCCCTACAGATCTGCTATAAAGATTATGTGATTCAATATATGTGGTTATATGAAACATTGGTAAAATGTATGCATCTTTCAGGTGTTTATGTCCGTGTCAGAGAATTAGGATGCTTCTTTGTTTCAGCACCTTTGCTGAGTCATCTGTTGGTACCTGAAGTATGTAGTTCCTGAGGAATTGTAATGTAGTAACTACAACCTGGAAAAGATAACCTGTCACGAGTACTAAGCCAATAGCAGAAGAATCTGCACCCCTGGCACAAAATGTTTCTGCTGCGAATTAACCTGGAACCTTGGTCAGACCACACATCTGAGCAGGTACATTGGCATTTGAAGAGTTAATTGCGTGTATCTGCAGTTGGGTATGTAGGTTATCCTCAGATCGCTTTAGAAAGGACCAATCACATGTTAACAAAAACCGGGAAAGGGATTTGCACTTACCTGGAGGCCTGCAGCAGGCACAGGTATCAGCTGGCCTGGAGGAGAGCTACCACTGTCACTGAGCCCCGGGAGGTCAGCATGGGGCTCTCCTCCCCAACGCGCCATTCCGGGGGCTCTTGGCAGTTCTGGATCTCTGCCCCTCCTCCTGGGAGGAGGCAGAGGCTCAGGAGGAGCCCCAGCCCTGCCCACATGGCTGGGCTTTATCTGGAAAGAGAAAATAAACAAAATGAGATCAGCGCTTAGAGAGAGCTGGACTCCGAAATTCCCATAACAAAACACAGCAGGATACAGGATCCATGCAGTTTAATTATACAGAAGGATATGTGTGAACAATACATTTACTGCTTGGTCCTATTTCTTAGGTTTTGCCATGGAATTTCCCTATAATAAATAATTCTAGATTTTTGTATGTATAAACAGCCAAAGAAGTACAAAGTAAGGCGATTTTCTTTTAATGCAAATGAAAATCTTGGTGCTCCTTTTTGCAAGTTTTGCATTTCAGTTTATAACATTTCAGTGATATTAAAGTGACCTCATTTCTTATGCTTTGAAGGCAGTGGTGCCACTGAGCCAGTTTATACTAGTAACAGTCTAGATGAACCCAGTCCAGATTCTAGTCTGACTCCAGTCTGGTGCAGCACAATTCCAATAACTTTTAAGTGGCTACACCACCAGGGTGGTTGGTACATAGAAAATATTAGATAACCTGGCAAGAAAAAAAAAAAAAAAAGAAAGAAAACTGAAAGATTTTTAGAATTTAGTAGCATTCAGAAAAATCCCTCAATAATGCAAGCACTGGATACAATTCTGCAAAAACAGGAAATCGAAACGCAGTTTCAGGCGTTCCCAGATGTTACAAAATCTACACTGAATCCTTTTGCTATTTATGAGAATCAAAAAAATATAAGAAATTCTGTAATTATCTTTTTATTCCAATTACATAATACTTTTAGCTTACTAAGTTCAGAATAGGAGCAATGAAACTTAAAAACTACTCTCCAACCTGCCCTAGATTGGGGGATTCTCCATTCCACCACTCACATAAACTTCTGGCAGAAAACACAGAATATTTTGGAAACACTAAATTCTGATAAATAATATTTTTTCATCAGTCTTGTTATATTCTAATAAAATAACATATTTTAATTACTGATCTTTTGAAGCAAGAGCCAGCTGCTGGAAATCCAACATCTGTAAAATCCTGCATGCCCTAACGTTTCCTTCCCACAGTTCTACCAAAGGCATTTGAGGTACAGTGCTTTGAGTGTGAACTTAAGGCCCTGCTGGTGCCTGTAAGAGCACTTTTTGTGCTTTCTGTGCAGCTGGAAATCGGCAGCCCCCTGCAGCACCGCCGTGCAAGGCTCCCAGCAGCTGCCGAGCACTGTGAGCCAGACGAGAGTTATGTTCTCCTCACACTGCCCTTAACATTGCAACTTTTCCCTTGCTTTCCAGTGGAAATTTCCGCAGCCGTGCAATTTACAGCCAAAGAAACGAGCGCTGCCTGCCAAATCCCAAGTCCTGAAGCTCTTTCTCAGCACACACAACACACTTACCCTTTCCTGCCCCCTCGGCTCGGCGGCTCCGCGGGGCTGTGCGAGGGAAGCGGCGTGGGCAGAGGGCTGCGCTATTTATATGGCCCGTGTTTATCTGCCTGTGCAGAGGCGGTTCAAAGTTCAGGGAGCTCGCTCAAAATGACCTTGCAAGCCAAGCAAACCCGCTAGCGAAAGCAGCCCAAATGTTTCCTCGCTAACTAATTCCATGTGGCCACTGTTTATCCCGCTGCACACCGAGGTATTTTTAACGTAGTGACTTTGAGTGCTGGGCTCTGCGGGCTGCCAGTCACCCCAGTAAGCTGGAGGCAGTGGTACAGTCAGAGGAGGGGGACGGGCCAGACAGTCATTATTTTCTGAGCACAGTGGTAGCCTCTGTGCGCAGGGGAAGTTACTTGTCTATTCATAAACATGCTGAGCTAGCAGTTTCTGTCTCTTGTTCTTCATCTGAGACTCGCTGGAGAGGAGCCTCACGTGCCCTGTGTGCGTGCAAGGGCAGAGCAAACCCCTCCCGTGCAGCTGCGCTTGGTTATGTCACTGCCTTGGAAATCTTCTGGAGATCCTACCAGTCTATCAGCTTGTGCTGAAGGCTAAAGTCCAGATTTCCAGCCATTTAAATCAGTGTTGCTACATGAAAGCCGTGAAGATCTACCAACCAGCAAGAACCACTTAACTCTTTTTATTAGTCTGCAAACTTTCTAACCTCCATTATCATGGAAGTATCTGAGAACATTCATGTCCTCTGTCTCCTCACTTGGACTGTAGTTTATGCATGGAGTGTTTTATTTTGATGGTAGTTTGCTTGAGTTGGATTTTCTTTAACATGAATATTTATGCATGTTTATGTAGAAAGAAATGTTTAAAAACCTAGTCTACAGTGATGAGAGATCTCTGCTACTTATCTCTGCAGCCTGAGTTTGAGAAATGGACCAGCTTTGAGGTTTGTCCTCTGCAAGTCCTGTGCTGAAGCTGATGAAAAGAAGGATGACGAGCTGGAGCACAGTAAGCAGAGAAACAGCTAATTTGCTATGAAAAGCACACTGAGGATGGAACTGTACACTGGTCACTACTGAAAAGTTAAGTGTTTGCTTCCACGTCATGTGCAGAGACACCTCCACAACCCCCTGACAAAGAGATCATAAACAGCTGTTCTGTCAGTGTGCTAATAACTGTTGTTGTGCCTTTATAACACTAAAAAGGAGACTTTGGCATCTGTAGTGATAAGCTACAGGCATCTTGCTCTATGACATTTACCCTACTCAGATCATTATTTTGCCTTGAGATTCACTCAAGAAGAAAGTTCCTTGATTTCTAAGCATGAACTCAGGAATACTGTAAGGTGCTCTCAGAGTACCTACATATAGTTTAGTTGTTTCAGATGTTTAGGAACCCCCAAATACGTTTAAGTATCGGTCTCTTATCGGTCTCTTTGTGTGGGAAAATCTGTACTTCCACATTTTTAATGAACAGTAGAATAAAGAGATTAATAATTGTTAACTTACAGTTTTTCATATTTCATTCTGCTTGAACTAATAGACTCATATAGCCCTTTCTCCTTAGCTCCTAAGAAGTAATTATCTTAAATCTTAATTTTGCTTCACAGTGCAACTATTTTATTAGCTGCTGAGTATGTTCCAACCTCACTGCGGGAGGAAGGTGTCAACTCTCATTTGGGCAAGTCTTCTGTTTCAAACAGTAATTTTTATAATTATGACCATTTTTCTACTCACTCTTTCATAGTTTGGAGGAGTAATGGTGTGGGTGCATAATTGAACATAAACTAAGCCCTTTTTTAACAAGTTTTGATCAAAGTTTTCAAAGTATCATAGCGTAGAAATACCACTGCCCAGGAAATTTGGAAATTAACTGATGTTTGGGATTTCTCCAGTCTTACTGGATTGCGCTTGGTCAACCCAATAGATAGTACAGATGTGCACAGTTCTGAAAAACCTGAAGAGGGCAGGGGATTCTGAGGCCATTCCGCCCTGGAAATGTCTGCCGTAGCCATAGGGAATGTGCAGAAGCCGAGGACAGCAGCAGGACGAGGCTCCCACCATGTTCAGGCGTGAGACCTTAGGACTTTGATGCCTGTTTCACTTTTGTCCATGGAAGATGTCACAAGGGGGGAATTCAAAGTCCACTGACCAAATCATGTCTCCTGCTATACACCCTCTGATTTTATAGCTGTATGACTGTGTCAGCTCAGTGAAGTAACTCATAACAAATTACAATAGGAGCGGGCTGCCAGGGTTTGCTCAGTGCCTACATAAACAGACTCCCATTTGTTTGTGAGGTCTCCAAACTATTGGTTAAGTAAGTGCTGTAACTAAAGGGTAATTTAAGGGAAGGCTAAAAAGTTACGCTAAGGTAAAGTTTTTCGGGAAGATAATTAGAACCACAAGTTCATTAATTGAAAAGAAAGAAAAGAGAGAGGGGAGGGGAAGGGAGGGGAGGAGAAGGGAGGAGAGGAGAGGAGAGGAGAGGAGAGGAGAGGAGAGGAGAGGAGAGGAGAGGAGAGGAGAGGAGAGGAGAGGAGAGGAGAGGAGAGGGAAGGGAAGGGAAGGGAAGGGAAGGGAAGGGAAGGGAAGGGAAGGGAAGGGAAGGGAAGGGAAGGGAAGGGAAGGGAAGGGAAGGGAAGGGAAGGGAAGGGAAGGGAAGGGAAGGGAAGGAAAGGAAAGGAAAGGAAAGGAAAGGAAAGGAAAGGAAAGGAAAGGAAAGGAAAGGAAAGGAAAGGAAAGGAAAGGAAAGGAAAGGAAAGGAAAGGAAAAAAGAAAAGAGAAAAGAAAAATAGAAAAAAGGAAAAAAAGGAAAAGAAAAAAAGTCAAAAGGATAGTGGTGCAGTATTTGGTCTCGTGCCGCTATCATGTGAGATCCAGAGCAGCATGTGACAATGTGATGCTGCTTCCCAGAAGTCAGAGAAAGCTGACATTTCAGATATGTCAGCTCCGAGGTCGTTTCAGTGAGCTAGGGAATGGCTGGTACATTGTAAATACAAAATGAGACTCTCATCTTTTAGATGAGTGTTGGTTTTGTTTTTCTTCTTGGAAAATTCTGTTCTCTGCTTTAACCTACTTGTAGCACACTGTAATTAGCAGGGGAAATCTTTTCATCAGCTATGTCCTGAGTAATAATCAGTGCACAGATTACAGATGCAAACTGACCCTAGTTGCTGCAGAGCTACACCTACTCTGAGCACCCTATTGGCTATGTTTTACTTCCAGCATCTACCCTGCAATATTTGTATCCACCTTGAAGTTGCACTTGTCACCTCCTTGGGCCTGAGGCCAGGGGGTCCTCTCACTATTGGAAGGAAGGACAAATTGCTTGACTTCACACACCAGGTGGTTAAAAGAGGGTCGTTCAGATCATGGCTACAGGAAATGTTTTGTACTTTTGTTTACTTCAGTGTAGCTGGCAAAACTTGCTAGTCCTGTGGTCCACTGAAGAAAACACCTGCAAATTCCTTCAGTTTGGTCTGACTCTGCTTAGGCTCCTGGTGTTGCGTCAACAAGCCAGGAAGAAGCAAATGTAATTACCACAAAGCAGAGTGTCTGCTTATATCTTGTTTATGGATCTCCATTGCCCACAGGGATCAGTGATGTCTCCTTCTACAGGGATGATGCAATTGTACCTGGAATCTCATGGCAACTTTATGCTTTCCAGTGCTTATACACTGGTCCGATGCATAGCTAAAGCAATTCAAGATCTGGATAAATAAATACAAAGAGAAAAAATAAAAGGAAAAAAAAAGGAAAAACATAACTGAAATCCTGATTCTGCTGTAGTCAGGCAGTTCTCTTCATATTAACAGATCAGCATTAAATTGAGCCTAACTGTGATCTTAACTTCAAAACACTAATCAACAATGCATACAGTGCCCACCAAGTCTACTAGGCCCAATAACTCTCTGTAGGAAATGTGGAGGAAAGTGATTAATCAGCTAAATCCACAGCAGTTTGTTCCAGGTGACCTTAAAGGTCTCTTGCCAGAATTACTTGTAAAAGCATGTTCTTGTTAATGATTTATAACAGCTCATTCAAGCACAGTTCACCGCACCAAGCTCTACCCAAAAAATGGAAACAGTGACAGAAGCACCAGGGACTCTGGCAGCCTATGGTGAACCTTGCACAAAATTCAAGTGTTCTTTTTGCTTATCTGTTGTAAAATACATGAAAACTAAACTGGATTCAGATAATGAATAAGAGGGATTTTGTATTAAAAAAAAAATCTTGCAAGAACTGTTGAACTGTGGTAAAAAAATGGCATATTTGGAGTTACATTTCTTTTTGTGGTTGTATGTTCCTTGGTTTTCCTGAGAATGCAGTGGTTCTTGAAAACAACATGGTCTGCAACAGCTGCTAAGAGCGCTTAGGGATAGATCTCAGTGCAAGATGGATCTTGTTTTACCTTAAATAGAAGTCCACATACTTCTCTTAAAACTGTGGCTTCTAATACAGCATAGTAAAGGTTGTTTATTGAAGACACTTTTTTTTTTCAGACAACGTAGACTTGGGGTGATCAACTGTGAAAAAATCTTGAGTGCTCCTCAGAGAACAGGAGTCTACAAATACGCCACCAATGCTGTCAATATAAAGGTAAAACTGTCTGCTTCAACCGTTTTGACTGCTCTATCCATCTCGGAAATCCACACACAGTTGCTATTTTAGCATCAAAACACTCTCAGCAGCAAGTTAATTGCAAACTGCTGAAACAATTTGTAGATGAAACATAAAAGCAGCAGATGGGATGACTCTTTCCTGAGGAGATCTTTGGAAGTCACCTACCTGCGCAAGCCATCACTCCTCCTCACATCGCTCCATTCCAAATAACAAAGACGTAAAAAAGATGCCCTGTGAAACTCCCCTGCAGCCCAAATTGGTCACATCTATGAAACTGCCTTTATTTTAACTGCTTGCATGTGCCTGGGCGAACAAACTGACTTGTCTGAGAATTCTTAGACCAAAATGACTTCATATCATGTTATTCCACTTCCAAAAGTATTGGCTCAACCTGCATATCTTGAGAAGTGTGCCTGAGCCCTGGGGCTGAGAAGGAACAGTCATCACCACATGCCTGGCGACAGATCTGTGCATGGCTGCTCATTCATGTTGCCAGATCCATGAGGACTCTTGCAGTGCTGCAGGAAAGATGGATCCCACGTTGGCATTTATTATGGTAAGTCCTTATCTCTAGTTGACTTCCATTTCATTTATTTTCTTCTCTGTTTCTCTCAGCAGAGATATGCTCAAAGCATTTTTTACTTACATGTCAGGCATATAGCAGTCTTAAGTGTAGTTGTGCATGAGCAGGATTTAAGGAGGCTGTAGCACCACCAGTGAAGCCTTCAGTCAGGGTCTTGTAGTGGAAAAGATGAGCAGCTCCTACACTCATCTTTAAGCATCAGGGTTTTATGCAGCTGTCCAAATTGTAGTTGTATTTCTCCGAACTTTGATTGTCAGCAAAAAATAAATTATTTTTTTAAAAAAAGGCAGAAGAATAGAAGACAAACAAAACAGGGAATTCTGCTGATCCTGCATCACAGTCTGCCAGATTTCCTGTGAGAGCTCAAGAAGAGGAAACAAAATACGAATGTGAAGTGAGCAAATCTGTAACGCTTTAAAAGCCCTGGCAAAAAAGCTGCAGAACGTTCTCTTAATACTTACAAAATATGTAATGGGTCAGGAAGTATTAGAGATACCAAGTTCACTTGCAGCCAGATCGTGGGTTTCCTTCAGCACCTTTTGTTTGGACAAATCACTGGGCTTTCAGTGCTTCAAGCTACGGTTCTTCCTAGCACCTGTTTGAGGTTTACAGAGTGGGTAGTATGTGAGGATGCTCCCAAAGACCTAAATGACAGGAGGGACAGAAGCCAGGGGCTCTTTCCAAACCACCTGTGCCGTGCTGGCCACTCCATCGGTGTTGCTTTGGCACAGCACAAGGGCAGGTAGCCACAGAGCACACATGGCTTTGCACGGATGGAAGGTTCTGCTGGCAAGAAAAAGCTCTTGAAGGGAAAAGAAACCCTTCCTCTACATACTGGGAATGGTTATTTCTAGCTTGCTTGCTTTCCCAGTTTTTATTGTGCTTAACATTATCTTAATGGCATGTGGAGCATTGCTGATTATGGACTCTAGGTTCCAGAGTAAACTTTCATCCATGCTGAACATTTGAAGAATGTATCAGTCAGACATTACGTCTTCTCAGCAATAATGTAGTCCACAGATCTACAGCTTTGTGGTAAGATGATAGGGTCTGAAAGAAGAAGAGATTTAAAATGAGCTGTTAATGTTTCTACATGTATAATACATGGAAGGGCAGAACTGACAGTGGAATTGGCCAGAACCTTTTCTGCCTTTATTTACTGCAGTAAGTAAAACAGTAAAGCCATATACCTCTTTTATATAAGTATTCCTTAAGAGGTTTCCCAGGAAAATACTGAGCTAGCCAAGGTCTTCTGTTTTTACATTTTATGATAAAAGGAAAAACTACTCTGAAGTACTTAACACTTTTATTTAAGCACTAAGTCAGCATACAATTATTTTAGGCATGCTTCTAGTGACTACAGAATCCAAATCAATAGGGTTTCTGAAACTTACGCCCTTAATTTCTTAAACTTGTTTCTCCTTCCTGAAGGTTCTTCCAGAGGTTATGGCACTGGAGATCAGATTTGGCCTGGAATTTTTAAGGCAGCAGAAAATATTGAGTAAACATAAATGCACATCCTGTGCTAGCTGTGGACTTCCTCCAAAAGGATAAAGATAACCAAGGAACAAGCTGATATCTTTGTCTCTCAGAGGAACCCTTTAAGGATTTCTAACAATTCAGAGTTTAGCATGTGACAGTTTCCAAACATTGAATGTTGTAATTACTATTGTCTTCATTGTCGTTAACTTCTGATATCTCTCCTTCTCTCTTTCGAAATCTTAACAGGATGAGGGGAATTGATAGAATGGTTCTCTATCCCACTGACTGAGGCACAACCCTCCTTAATTTTTCTTCAAAAGGGCTTAAACTGGCATGGTTTCAGTGTGTACACCTACCAAAGGGCCCTGCAGAAATGGTATTCTCTTGTGCAATAGCAAACATCTGGCTTGCTCTAGGCATGACTGTGGGAGCCACTGCACAGCCGAGACATGTTGAGCCTTCTGATACAAGAAAGAATTCTCACAAATGATTGCCATCACTACAGGAATGAGGAGTTGCTTTCATAAGACTTCTTTTGTAAGAGAGGCCAGAACAGGCCCATTAGAGCTGTTGGGGTTCTGCACCACTTTGGGTCAATTACTCGCCCCAGGGTGCTGGGGATGACCACCTGGGCACATACCGTGCGCTGTGGAGCTGTCACAGGCCCCTGGGGGCCAGGCTGGGGCCTGAAATAGACATTTCTTTTTGTTTTTATTTTTATCTTTTATTGTATTAAAGAAGGGAAGTGCGCAAGTCAGACCTTTCTGTGATTACTTTGGTATTCATTTTGCTCTTTCTGTTGCTCTCTGACACTGCCTGGGAGAGGCTGCAAACACTCAGCCTGGTTGGTTGTTCTCTACCTTCTTCAGCACTGCTGTAAAAAGCTCATAACAAGAAAACACTTCCTCTTCCTATGCTTGCCATCATTCTCAGCTGAATGTTGTGTCCAAAAGTTTTATCAGGTTATCTTAATGAATGTAGTTTTCTCCAGAGCAAAGGTGAGGTGACTGTGGAAAAGGCAGGGAACAATTTATTAGGAAAAAGTATACTGCAGCTGAAAAACAGACTCATGATGGTTTAAAGTGAACCTTTAACGAAGGTATCAACATTTGTAATGTGTCACACACATACCAGACAAGCAAAATGGTGTGACAGCTCCTGGACCGAATAGTCTAAACAGACCTGCTAATACAATAAATAAATAAATAAATAAATAAATAAATAAATAAATAAATAAATAGCAGTTCATTATGCAATAACATGAGGAAATAAGAGGGACTTTATACCTCTCTAGGTTATATTACAAGCCATTAGCGCTGATAAAATTGGCAATCTTTCTGTATTACTGTATGATAAAACACTAAACAAATACATAGCGATTTATGCATTAACAAAGACTATGTAAAAACATTAATATGAACTTGACTGATTTTGTATTTGATTTGATGTTGTAGGATTTCTGTGCGGAACTGCTGCATCAGCTTCATAGGGATTTGTCCCTCTAAAGGAGGAGGAACAGCGTGAAGAAAATCATGCAGATCTGGTGCTAGGGATAAGTTCTCAGACGGTTCATAAAACAAGTTCATTAACAGCAATTATATGGGTAAGCTCATAAGTACGTATAGCCATTGCATGTACCAGCTCCTTTATGGTTATGATTGATGGAAAGTAATGGCTCTTATGGATGATTATTGTGTTGGTTTTGGCACATTATTACAAGTAAATTTAAATTTGGTGACAATAAAAGAAGTCCCTGGCAACTACAGATGCACTGGAAGATTGGTTGTCTAGAAGGAAAATCCTGATTTCATGTGACCAACATTTGACATGGCACTGGAGGGGCTGGTTATCATCAGTACTGGTGATTCACAGTTTTCCCAAGGCCAAACAAGCCAGCAGGGGTGTCGCAGCTGCTAGATGCTGCTCAGCTGTTTTCTTCTTGCTCCATTTAATTGGATGAATTGTAGGAACCTAGAGCTACGTGGGACAGAGCCAGATCAGGGCAGGCATGCTTCAAACTGCTCAGCAGAATGTCACTGCCAGGTATGGTGTACAGTGCTCACATTTCTGATGCCACCTAATGATACTCATTTTCAATACCATTAATTATAAAACTAAAACTACATGGTGTGTCTGTGTTATGTATCTCTATAAAAAGATTATTTCATTGAGGAAGGTCGGTCCAGTGAGGAATAAGAGCTGAAGACGATCATGCAAGTGTTGATTCACGTCTGTAGAGGCCAGAGGAGTAGCCCATTCCCAGTCCCTGCCCCAACCCCATTTTCAGAGTACAGTGGCCAGTCCCACCACAAAACACCCTCACTGACAAAAAAAACAGGGCAAAGGAGCTTCCCACAGCATGTCTGGAAGAGCAAGCACAAACATTTGGCATCAGCAATCAACACACATGCATATATGGGTTGGGTTTTTTTTTTTTCAATCTTATGGTAAAGGCAGCTAAATATTGCACCCTCTGTGATTACAGGGGTGATTTGCACAGACTTGCTGGTTCGTTATGGAGCTGATGAAAGCGCAGCCTTGAGGGCTGGGGTGTGTGGGGGGGCGGGGCGGGGGAGACAGCTTTAACCATCTTTTAATGATGCATTTAATTGCATTTTTCTTTCATGTTCTGCAGCCGCTCCTGCCCGTGCCCGAGGAGGAACGTGCGAGGCCGCGCAGCGCGCGGCAGCCGCGGCCCCGCCGCCGCGTTTGTGCTCCCGCCGCGTCGGGCGCCTCCGCCCGCCGCCAAATGGCGACGCCGCCGCCTCCTGCGCTTCTCCCGCCAGGTGCTCGCGGCTGCTGGGGCGGAGCGCAAGGAATGGCGGCGCTGCGCCCGCCCCCAACGGCTGCTCTCAGGGGCCGCCCTGCCCCCCCCGACTACAACTCCCAGCAGGCGCCGGGCCGGCCGGTCCCGCCCACGCGGCGCCCGCGCGCCCTGTTGTGTTAAAGGTGACGCGGGCGTCACTTCCGCCGCGCGGGGCAGGCCGGGAATGCGAGTCGCGATTGGCCGGCGCCCGCCCCGCTCGGCGGCGTGCTGGGGAGCAGGAGGCGGCCGCGGCGGAGCCAGCGCGGAGCGGCGGGGGGGCCCTCGCGGTAAGTACCGCGCGGAGCCCCCTGCCCACGCCGGGGGCGCGCGTGTTGCTGGGGCGCGGCCTGGCCGCGGATTGAAAAGGGATCGATTTAATGCGCGCTTTGATGACGTAATAACGACTACCGAGGCGGCGGGGCCGCCGCGCCCACGACTGGGCCCGGTACCGGCCCGGTCCCCGGCTCGGGGGCGGCCCTCGGGGGTCCCCGCGGCGGCCGGCGGCGCCCGCGCCCCTCCCGCAGCGCCCGCGCTCGGCGGGGGCTCGGCGCGGCCTAGGCCTTCCGCCTTCTCGCGCGGCCGGCGCTCGGCGAGCGCTCATTGGCTCTCGCGCCCGGGGCGGGCCGAGCTGCCGCCGCGCGGTTGGCGGGCGCTCCCTTGACTGGCAGCCGCAGCCGCCGATAGGACCGGTGGGGGGGGGGGAAGGGGGTGCTGCGGGCTCCCGGGTTGCACCTCGGCGGGTGCCGCCGCCGCCCGTTTCGGAGCCGCTTCCCGCCCCGCTCGGGGCCCGGAGCCCGGAGCCGCTTCCCGCCCCGCTCGGGGCCCGGGGCCGGGGCCGCTTCCCGCCCCCCGCCCCGCTCGGGGCCCGGGGCCGCTTCCCGCCCCCCGCCCCGCTCGGGGCCCGGGGCTCGGAGCTGCTTCCCGCCCCGCTCAGGGCCCGGGGCCGCTTCCCGCTGGCCGCCGCGTGCCGCGCTCCTGCCTCGGGAGCGCTGCTGCGGCACGAGGCACGCGCTGCTGCCCTGGCGTTTTCCTGCAGCGGCACCACGTTTGAAATGAGAATGAATGCACGAGTAGCTCTCTCGTGCGTGTATGTATTTATAAAATACACATATATATTTCTTACTGCATTCACATATGTGATAAATACACACTTAACTACCAGCTTTGTGTGAGCTTGGGCAGCCGTCTGCCTTGCATGTTGTGTGCTTCACTGTAAATGGCTTTATGTGTTGTGCAAAACACTGAAAACACTTCCCTGCCAAAGCCCTACGAGGTTAAGGTGTATTTGATTGTTTTTCTTTCTTCCTTTCTTCCTTTCTTCCTTTCTTCCTTTCTTCCTTTCTTCCTTTCTTCCTTTCTTCCTTTCTTCCTTTCTTCCTTTCTTCCTTTCTTCCTTTCTTCCTTTCTTCCTTTCTTCCTTTCTTCCTTTCTTCCTTTCTTCCTTTCTTCCTTTCTTCCTTTCTTCCTTTCTTCCTTTCTTTTTTTTGTAAACTTCCTCTGCAGATATGTGTTTTGAAGGTAAGGTGCTTTTGGATATGTGAAAATCATAAGGTTTCGTGGCTTGATTTTTTTTTTAATTTCGTGATTGGAATTAAATGGGAAGTAACCCATGAAGTCAGTGGATGATAACTTTCCATGAGGCATCTGTATGGCCCACCAAGTGGTAAATGAAAGGCAGAACTGCTGGTCATCTTAGACTGGCCGTAGCAGAAGCAAAGTGAAAGCGGGAGCAATGGCCTCTTTCCACTTCCATCGCACCTTCCCCGGCTGCTCTCCTTCGGTTACTGTAAGTGCCTGACGTCTCCCTTGGCCTGGCTCAGCAGAGTGTGGCTGACGGATGGAACTGAACTTCCATATGGGAAGGCTGCTGCTCTTCCCTCCTCCCACCTTCTGCAAAACAACTGTTCTCCACGGGAGAGTTTTCCTTAAGTACGAGGAAGAGGCTGTCTGTGGAGCCCTGCAGCTCCCTCTGCATAAAGAAGTATTTGCCTCTGGTTATTTGCTGGTTTTCCTCCTCTTTGCTTCCGCCGATCCCAGTGTATTTGTTGGAAGTGAGGCGGGATCTGAGCAGCCGCTCTGGGGAATCGGGCTCTCCAGGTCCACAGAGCCTTGCCTCCCCTGCGGCGCTCTCAGGGTGGGAGGCACGTGGACGTGGGAGCTGAAGGGCGGCTGCGGAAGCCTTGAGCCCTTTTGCTGGAGTTCCCTTGGGAAGTGCTTTCCCTCGAACGCTTGGCCTCTCCCCTGAGCTTCCTCAGCAGCAGCTGCAGCTCCTGCGTGCGCCTGCCCCGGCACGGAGCTCCTGCCTGCCCTGAGAACCGCCGCAACCCCCCGGCACCGCAGTTACCTAGCGGGGCCTGTCACGTTATAAACCTGGGATTTGTGTGCCTCTTCCACGAGGCTGGCAGAGAGCAGTTCACCTTGCGAGGGGAGAGGTGAACTGGGTGAACGGAATGTTCCTGCTCTTGCGTGTGACAGCGCTTCAAATCCCTGGCAGTTCCTGGGTACGCCCAAATGGGATGTGCTGTCTCAGTGCCTACTGAAAGGAAGTAAATATCTTGTGTTAACTAAATACAAAACGTGGTTAAATTTGAAAACTTCAAGAACTGTTCTTCTATCAAATGCGTTTGTAGAGTTGCATGAAGTAGTTGTGTGAAGAGTCTGACATGCTGTTGAGATACTGTTGGGCAGCTAGCTGTGAGGCTGTTGCATTCATGTGTTACCTGTTTTGAGGAAGGTGGGTTTTTTGCTGAATCTGTAGAAGAAAGAGATACCCTTTTGTATACTGACCTGAATTTCAGGTGATCTCTGCGCACAAACAAGTCCAGGCTCTACTTTAACCCCAGTACGTCCTACCTGCCAGCTAAAATCAGGCAAACGATTCTGTGTGCCTATTGTTGTCTATTAAGAAATCTAGCTAGTTGTGTTTGTATGCTAATTGGGCTGTGCATCATATTTCCTGAGTGGCACAGAGTTCTCAATCTGCTAACATGTCTTTTGTAGACAAGTCCTTTTGCCATGGAACCCGAAGAAACAATGGAATGCATCCAGGAATTCCCAGAACATTATAAAGTTATTTTGGATAGACTGAATGAACAGCGTGAGCAGGACCAGTTTACAGACATCACTCTGATTGTGGATGGTACGTGCAGGCCTGCAAATCAGTTGGCATCTGGAGAACTGGTGAAGTTGCGAGCTGGGAAGCTGTCAGACTGAGTTAGTTTAAAGCAGACCCAAGAAAATACCCTTCCTGTCTCCTGGTTGTGTTCAGCTCTGCAAGTTGCATGCAGACTTCCTTCATTACTCCCAGAAGCTTGGGGTGAACAGAGTCTGTAGGTGGTTATAGCAAAGTTCTGCTTTTCTAAACAAGGGGCCAAGTATCTTCAGATAAAAGCCTGCTTTGAAACTGCTGTACTATATTTAAAATATTGTCTTAAGTATTTCTAAAACATTATTAAACTGTTTCTCCCTAGCTTGAGCCAACTGTGTGCATGCAGAAAGCTTGTACAAACTTCTTGTTTCTTTGTTTTATGCTTAGTTTTTTTTTATTAGATTACATACTCCTCAGGTGTGTGTAAGCTGTCCACAGGACAGATTTAGCTGCAGTAAAACCAGGTGACTCTCAAAAGGATAGCGAGAACTTGCTTGAGGGAAGAAGGTCCTAGGTTATGAACAGGGAAACAAACCAGATTACTCTCCTGGAATCCTGCACCATAGTTCCAGTAGCAGAGCTTGCTCAAAACTTTGCATGTTTGCTCCTTCTGTAGCATTAGCAAATCTTTGGGGTGAGCAAAACCATTTTTTGTGCGACTCTAAATGAGGCTGTTTTTCATATCTGTTCCCTGTGGAGTGTTAATGAAAGTTCAGGTCTGTGCAGGGGAAGGCAGCACAGCAAAGGGGAACACACAGCACGGGGAGCAGGAAGGACAGAGCAGAACTGCAGAGGTGTCTGGACTGCCTGAATGATGGTGAAATATATTGGTCTGTAAGTGCAGTAGAAACGGAGGACAACTTGGATAAAAAAAGGCGGAGGTTCTCCCAGGAATTTCCTATAGCTTAAATATCTGAAAAGAGAGACTCTGCAGTGAGTTAGTTCAGCCGTTTGGATTGCAGAGCTTCAACAAGGGCAGTGATGTGGGCAAGGTTCTGCACGAGAAAGGACAGGCTTATCTGCACGAGTACCCACATTGCAACGTGCTGCACCATGTCACTCTGTGTTTCTAGAATGAATTCTTAGCCTTGTTCTGTAACTATTTTGTCTTCTGCAGCTATTTTGCATCTTTGATTATCCTTTACTGTGAATAAGGAGGGTATTATCCTAAACTGAAATTTTATGTCTCCCTTTCTAGGTCACCATTTCAAAGCTCATAAGGCAGTTCTTGCTGCCTGTAGCCAGTTCTTCTACAAATTCTTTCAAGACTTCACTCAGGAACCTTTGGTGGAGATAGAAGGTAATTTGATTCATGCAAATAACCTACGGTCTGTGTTCAGCCTGGAAACCAGCGTGGTTTTGGTGGCACAGACCAACGTGTGTGGTTGGTTGCAAAGTCGGTCTCTGATTATTGGTTCCGGACTTTTCTTAAGGCTTGCTCTTGAAGAAAACATAAATCTTTTGGAAGGGGAATTCTATTCTCTCCTTTTGTATACATTTATAATAGAGGTTGCAGTCCCTATATGTTTTTAGGACAGCCCAATATATGAACCTTTTCCTTTATAACAGTCCTACTGGTTAAACCAGAGAGATGCCAGCGGTGCTTTGTGGCAGTTGCCTTGGTAGGATGAAGAGCAGGAGAGAGAAGGAGCGTTACCTCCCTGGCAGGCACTTCAGCATGCAGTCACGTGCTGCTCAGAGCTCTCTTGGACAGAGATATTTCTGTGTGCTTAAATGAATGGTCTTTGATTTTTGTGGGCTTTTTTTTTTATTCTTTATTATGATTTTGGCATCCTGACTTTATAGACTTGCTGGATTCCTATGTTTCTATAATATTGGATTAAGAAATCTGTGACCTTTCACGAATGTCAGCTTTGTGAAATGGGCAACCAAAGTGTTATGAGCATAATGCTGGGCAGGAAAGAGTGCAAGGCTTGGCAAGCAGATAAAACTGTGAATTGCTAACTGAAACTGTTTTTTCCTGATTCTGGACAGGTGTAAGTAACATGGCATTTCGTCACCTAATTGAGTTCACCTATACAGCAAAACTAATGGTCCAAGGTGAGGAAGAGGCAAATGATGTTTGGAAAGCAGCTGAGTATCTACAGATGTTAGAAGCAATCAAAGCACTTGAAATCAGGTAAACTCAGGGGTTTGTCTTCCTAAACACTGAAATGCCAGGTCAGGAATCTTTGTACCAGAGTGGGCTGCCAGCATTTTGCAGCACTGTTCCTTAGCCTGGAGCATCCTGAACTTCTGTGGCATCATCTACAGTAAGGTCCGAGTAGGAGTTATAAAGCTTAAAATATCAGTGATACATTTTTTGGGACAGAACTCAATGGAAAGTGACATGGCTGGCAGATATTGCAAGTATTGTAGGCTATGGCTTTGTGGTAAATTTGTGATTGAACAATATGTTCAATATTGGGCAGGAATTGTTGGGTAAGTGGTGGTGGAGCTTAACCATTTTTATGCCAATGCTTTACAGGAACAAAGAAAATTCATCACCTCTAGAATCAAATCAAACACAAGGTAAAAATAAACCAAAAAAGAGGAAGATAGCTGAGACTTCTAATGTTATCACAGAAACATTGCCATCTGCAGAATCAGAGCCTGTTGAAATTGAGGTTGAGATTGCTGAAGGGACAATCGAAGTGGAAGATGACAGCATGGAAACGCTTGAAGAAGTGGCTACTGCAGAGCAATCCATAAAGTACATCCAGACCACTGGTACGTCAGATGAATCAGCGTTGGCTCTTTTGGCAGATATCACCAGCAAGTATCGTCAGGGAGAGAGAAAATGCCAGATCCAGGAAGAAGGTGACAGTGCAACTGATCCCTCGTGCAAACAGGTAGAAGGTATTGAAATTGTGGAACTTCAGCTGTCACACGTGAACAATTTATTCCACTGTGAGAAATGTAACCGTTCGTTTAAATTGTTTTACCATTTTAAGGAACACATGAAAACACACTCTACTGAGAGTTACAAGTGTGACATATGCAATAAAAGGTACCTACGAGAGAGTGCTTTGAAACAGCACCTCACCTGTTACCACCTCGATGAAGGTGGCGCCAGCAAGAAGCAGAGACCTGGCAAAAAAATACATATATGCCAGTACTGTGATAAACAGTTTGACCATTTTGGGCACTTTAAGGAGCATCTTCGGAAGCACACAGGTAAGTGCACCGTTTTGCACTTGTGCCTTTGGCTCTGCACTTAGTGTATTTTGAAGCAGAGAATATGCTGAAGGGAGGCACGAGAGCATTATTGGTGCCATTTATCTTCTAGCTAAGCTTAAATGTTGATTACTTTCCCCCTGTCCCCATATAAATTGTGAGGAATAGATGTCATGGCAATTTTTATTTTATATGTTAAGCTGTTCAAAATTGGCACCTTTGAAAAAGAAAGCCCCAATGATGCTTCTTTCCCAAGTATATTAAGTTTTAAAGCTATTTTTAATCAGTTCTTGAGGCATGTTTACATCTTAAAGGGCTTAACTGAGGAGCTGCTCTTTGTTTGCACAATTACATATATATTATATATATTATTAATATATTTGTGTGTTGAAATAAGATCTGAATTGAGAGTTTATTAATGCAATGCAGTTTAGAGGATTTATGAGCAAATGGTTATCAATGCACTAGGCATAAACTACCCATTGAACAACTTTATCATGAACCAGCTTGTTTGAAACTTTCATTATTGCTCTGAATATCTCCTGTACAATTTTTTTGTTTGTTTGTTCATTTGGTAATTATCACAGCAAAATATTTCTATCAATTGTAGTAGACTTGTTATTTTAAAATCTGCCTCTTTAGAATCTGGATTGCATCTTTTGAGTACAAAATGACTCACGTTTCTCCCTTCTTTATCATATGGGAGGTTGACATCCTACTTCATCTTATTTAAAGTTTGTACTGTCTCTACAGGTACTGAGCATTATAAAAGTAACTGAATATAAAATGCACGTGGGTCCTGATTCTCCAGATGTTCTTAGTCTGTCATGAGTTGTCAGGAAGACGTTAATGGAGGAGAGCAGCCCTGTTCTTTTGCTGCTTGTTTTGGTTGTAAAAACCTCTTAATGAGAACTTCTTTGCATCTGTGTATGGGACTCCTAGGTGTTGATATATATAACACTGCTGGTGTTATATATAACACCATGTTGGTTCCTGTTGCAGCAAAGGGTTCTGGGGACAGAACAACTTAGCTCCTCGAAGGAAAGGCAGGGGAGGGAGAAAAAAAGCCCTCCCGTTGAACTGAACACTTTCCAAGCTCTGAATTCTGTGTAATGCTGGTTCAAAACTAAAGTAAAACTAAAAGGCCAAGCATAGGATGTCCCACAGTGTGTGTGATCTTCTTGCTGCTTATTTACAAGACCAGCAGTAGAATGAAAAGTAGCAAATGATGAAGAAATGGTGAAAAAAGGCAGCCGATCAGTGTGGGTAGTGGTGCTGGGTATATTTTAATGTGGCTGTTGGTATTTTTCTCTTGTGTCATTAGAGGAAAGCAGAAGCTGGAATTTCCTGCACGCGCGTGCACAGAGCCTCGAGCAGCTTCTGGCGCTCGTAGGCTCTGCGTGAGAGCAGAATAAATCTGTCCCTGGCCGGACAGTGTCTTGCTCCAAAACAAATCACCTTGAATGTCACGTAACTCTGAAAGTAGTAACAGCATCATCTCCACAGTTTATAAAGGAGGAGGCTTTTTGGCCTGATCTTGTGATTATTTTTTCCTCATTATGTGAATGAATAAATGAGATTTTACTTAACACCATAAGGAAGGACAAATTCTGCAAGGCTGCATTTAGTGTATATCCATTGAAATCAATATCTCTTGTTTAATCTTACACAAGAACAATTTACTTGTATAAAAGATAATCTTAGGATGAAGCTACCACTCTCAATATGCTTTTCTAATCCTTTACAAAGCTTGTATCCCCTAGCAGAAAGTCAAATCAGAGGGAATCAGAGTTGTTCAGTGTCTCTTTCACCGCAGAATACATCTCAAAACAGGTCTTTTGATTATGTACAGATAGATTGGTGCAGTGATATATAGGATAAATAGGTGCCCTCTTTGAGGTGTGTGTACTCACATGAGCCAAGATGGAAGTGAAGGAGTTTGCGTTCCAAGCTGCCAAGCTAATAACTCTGTAACTGCACTGATCTATATACTACGTATATATCAACTTAGGGAAATTTAATCAGGGTAAAAGTTTTATGGGAAGTGTTCTTCAAACTGCAGATAACATCATTCATAGAAGTGAATAAATGGGCATATAGATGGTTTGCATACCTTGAATAAATGCTGCCAGGGAGCTCCTTTGGAAAAGAAAAAGACCTGGGTTTATTATTATCGCTTTCTAAACCCAATTTAAATACTGGTATTGTTTCTTTATGGTACTGGATGAATTAGGTGGTGTTTCCTAGGTATTTGGCAAACAAAAATCATTGTGTGAGCTCTTAAAGAAGAACTCTGATATTTTGGGGGGTTAAAAGTATCTATACTGGAGAATGTCTTCCCTGTATCTTTTAAGATTTTAAAGGACCAGCACTATATTGGACTATGTCCTCTCAGAATGCAAGCAAATCTCGCTTGGTGAGACTAAACTAATGGTTGCATGACAAGACTGGGGAAAAGAAAGAAGTTTACAGCTTTTTATGGAGCTTCAGGAAATCGGAACTCTTGATAATTAACTGAGTTATACTTACTAAAAATAAAACTTTATTATTTAAATACTTCCATCTTGAATAACAGATGACTGTATAATTACTAAAACTGAGTCTCTAGCTGTAAATATTAAGCCAAAATATGCTGCTGTTCTGTTAAATATTCTAATGAAGTCACTATTTAAGTTCCATAAATACCTAATTGTACTTTTACTGGCATCTGTAAATATGTTAAATTGTCTTTTTTTTTTTTCTCCCTAAATGAGAGTTTTGACTCTGCATGAGGTTGGCCCTCTTACTTATTTACATAGAAAAGGCTATATATTATATCTTTCTCTTATTCTGTAGAATAATCTAGTTGGCCACCTCTTAAAAATATTTCCTCGCCAAGTCCTAGCAGCATATTTCTCAACCTACACAAAGGGGAGAGGTGAAAGAGGGAAAGCTGACAGAGAACTGGTTCTTTCACATGCGCTTATAAATCCCTGTGCCTGTCTTACTAGGTGAGAAACCGTTTGAATGCCCAAACTGCCATGAACGTTTTGCCAGGAATAGCACACTCAAATGTCACTTGACGGCCTGTCAGTCCGGAGCTGGAGCTAAAAAGGGAAGAAAGAAGCTGTATGAATGTCAGGTGAGTAGTGGAAGTAGGGCCTGAGGCTGGTTATCTGCTTCCTGCGCTGGGGAAGTGTGGAAATACTGAGCTAGAAAGGCAGTGAGAAGTGCAAGTGTGTCTGGGAGACATAAGCCCACTGCAGTAAAATAACTGTAAGGATTACATTTATCTATAATGTGCATATAACATGCAGTTCTTACATCTAGGTAGTTCTGTAGTTTCATTTAACATTGTGGATAGGTAAGTGTTTAGCTGCATTTTACTGATCTTTCTGCTTCCTTTTCAAGGTTCTTGATGCAGTGACCTAGGCCTTTGCTGCTTGTGAGCATGCTTCACTAAAGTCCAAAATGCAAAGTACTATTTTATTTCCTGTTTTATTGTCCCTCTGTTTGATACCCAGTATCTTGATTCTGTAAAGTTGTTCCAAGTCATACTGATGAAGTGCAGTATCTCTTAGCAAGCATAAATGATGTAAATGGATAGCTGAGATACTCGGTTACTATTTATAACTGACATTCTAAAGCTGTTCAGAAGAATATCACTTAGTCCTTAATAATCAGCTTTCAAAAACGAGAAATGTGAGAACTGAGATTGGCTTCAGGTCTTTTATTTACCATTTTGTGATGCAACACTGTTACAGTCTCAAATAACACTTTTTTTTCCCCCCTTAAGGGGGACTCATTCAGTTCTCAGAACCTAGCAGCTCTGTGATTAAATTGCTTTTGAAGAAAAGAGCTGGGCATCAGCTTCATTTGCCTCAGAAGTGAGGCAGTGATCTGTTCCTGTTCACAGAATGTAGCCATCTCATTCATGAAAAGTAGTGAACACAGTAGGAGATAAGTAAGTTCTTGGTGTTGTTAGAAAACCATTTCACAGAGATTTCGCTGGTGCTCTCACCTCGCTTGGTTGTCATGCCACTCTGAACTTAGTCCTTGTGAGCACAATTGTCTTAATGCTAAACTTAAGCCTATAGATCTTGAAAATAAGAACTACTATATGATAAAAGCTGTGCTTAATGTTTTCAAACTGAATATTCTGTTTTGTCTTTGTGGCCCTTCAGCCCTTTTTAAATAACTTTTTCATAAACCTTTCTGACTCTAGAACTAAGTTTGAATAGTGATCAATAAACAGAAACTTAGCTCACTCAACAGAGAGGAGAAAGAAAAATTGCATCAGTTTATTGAGCATTTTGGTGCTTTTTTGTATATTGTGTACTGAGTTAGGCCAAGGTTTATGGCAGGAATGGTAGTTATGTACATAAGCATTAGTGATGGTCCTTGCTTTACTGTAATAACTAACTAATTTTGAGTGTTTGACAGTAAGCTTGGTGTTTTAAAAGTGTAAAAGCATCTTCCTTCTCTCTGAAGTGCAGACTGAGGGTAGGTAAAATGCATCACTAGCTTGGTTTTATCAGACTTTAACAGCAAGATGGTGATACTCATCTTCATTTCATAAAGCTGATTCTTGTGTTAATTCCCTGTCAGAAGAGTATTATCTTTCTTTATTTATTGCTGAAAACGGGGAGGAGATGGAACAGTTCATTTCAAAAATACTTGCCAGCAGCGGAGGCGTGTTGAAATGTGGGTTCTTAGCTTTCTTCTACAGCCAAGAACACGAGCATGGGCAGGATTCTTGAGCCTGTTGCTTAACCCCAGGCACAAGTCTATCTCACTCCCTTATCTCCTCCATCCTGGCAGCTCATCCTTGTCTGCTATGTCTTTGTGTGTGTTATTTCCAGGATGTTTACCTCGGTGCCACCTAAAGGAAGGTGCCTATTGGAAGGTGCCAGTGCTTGCTGAAAACAGTGCATCTGCACTGTAGGCAGCCCTTTCAGCTGGAAAAGACTTAAAGGATACAATTTTCAGAGATCTTTATCTGCCGCAATTGCTCTTTTTATATTTTGTGAAATGGTAAAAAGGGAGAGTTTAGTCCATCCAGCTGAAATTCAATGCTACAAACAAATGAAAGATGAGAAGTTGGCTAGTGGTACTGCATCTAGAACTTCAGTGAAAGGCCAGTTTGTGCTATAATTTCATCATATAGTGCTTTTATGTAAATCGCTTTCCACCCAAAATTCTAGTGCCAGAATCCTACTGGGGTATGATTGTGTATGTGGATTTCACATGATGAATATAAGAAACTGGTGAAACGCATAGATCCATAAATTCTGTAGGTAGCCCTCGTACGTATAACTTGGTGACACACAGTTTAAGAAACACAGACACAAAAAGCAGGCATTCTGTGCATTCGTCGTTGCCTTTACAGCGTTGACCTCTCAACATGCATTTTTTTAATCCAAATAGCAAGAAGCTACCCTGTGTAAAGCTGTGATATGGAATCTTACGCTTTGATCTTTTTCAGCTGGCACTGTTTAACATGCTGCATCTTTGTTTCAGGTGTGTAACAGCGTGTTTAACAGCTGGGATCAATTTAAAGACCACTTGGTAATACACACAGGTGACAAACCCAACCACTGTACCTTATGTGATTTGTGGTTCATGCAAGGCAGCGAGCTGAGAAGGCACCTCAAAGAGATGCACAATATTTCAGAACGAATAGTGGCAGAAGAAGTTCTCCCAGTGGAAGCCGTGGAAGCTGAACCAGTAACATCAATGACTATAATAGAACAAGTGGAGCAAGTCCATGTGCTGCCAGTAATCCAAGTACAAGTGGATCCTGCACAAGTAACTGTGGAGCAGATGCACCAGGATCTCCTCCAGGACAATCAAGTGAAAGGCACACAGATAGATGAACTGCAGGAGCAGGTGCAAATTAGTTACTTGGAGGTTGAACACATTCAGACTGAACAAGGGGCTGAGGTTCATGTGGAGCAATTACATGTTGAGCATGTAAATCAAATACAAATGGAAGAAGTACAGGCAGAACTTATAGATGGAACACACCTTGAGCAAGTAGAGTATGAAAATGTTGATCAAGGGGAAGCAGAAGAGAAGGAGCCTAGTCCAGTAGAAGATGCAGAAAAGGAAGATCATGAAAAAGCTGAAGACTTAAAAACTCAACAACTAGTAGAAACACAGCATGGAAAGGTGGATGACTAGGACAGATTACCACATTGTGCAGGTATAGGAATGAAATACCAAATTATTTTTGTTAACTTCTACACTGGTTTTTGCACCATTAGTGATCAGCTTTTCAATAGGCTGTCCCTAGGAAGCTGGGCAAGTGGACCAAAGTTAATGTTCTTCATGTACAACTATATATCTCTCATACATGAGAAGTAACTTTCCCATTCGTGTAGTACCAAGAACAGGATCTACCATAGAGTTGGACAGCTTGTGAGGAATTCAATAACAAATTGCCTGTATCACTGTTATGCCATGCCCAGGTGTATATTGACCTCTTTTCCTCTTGCCATAGAATCAAGCTGTCATTACAGATTTGCAGGGTGTCTGCAGCAGAAGAATTGAAACCTGGTGGGTTCTGTTGTAAATGGCCAGTTGTTTACCTGTGAATTCTGTAGGCAAACAACGGTGCTGTGTCCTAACAGTGATCCTTGCTTTCCTTATTATTCGAGGTGCTTTCTATCGATTGGTACTTCTGAACTTCCAGGCTGGGGAAAAATCATGGAGGTCTGGAGCACAAAACTCCTGTGCCTTTTCAACAGTGACTGATTAAACTTCCACAAAGCTCCTAAAATGTTTAAGAGCCTAGTGCAGTTAAAGGCAATGTAGGTAATGTTATAGTGCTTTATATTTTTGCTTAAAATTGTCAGATACTGATTTTTTTTTCTTTTTTTTTTCTTTTTTTTTCTTTGCATTCAGTTTAGATTGGGAGGGGAAGAGGGCATTGAGGGTTGAGGGAGAAGATAAAACAAATTCCACATGGAAGCAGTAGGACACTTTAAAAGGGACACTTTAACATAGGAAAAGCCCAGTAGAATGTGGTAAACAGGAGCTGTAAAAAAAAGCATCCTACTACTAGGCTCTTTTATGAATCTTTAATTTTAAAAAATGACCGGTTTTATATGTAGAGAAGACTTGTCTATATGGTATCAGGTTCCTGGGTTTTTTGAAATGAAATCTGACACTTGACACAAAGATCTTGTGCTAAAAATAAAAGCCATAGGTATGAGTGTTTAAACTGTGGATTAAAAAGTAGGAATGTAAATATTTTAATCAATATTAGACAATAAAACAGTACCAACCATGAAATGTTGCATTATTTGCTTCCTCCAGTAAGCTGAGAAACAATTCAGGAAACTGGTCTACAAAGCAATGCCATGTCCCAGTGTTAGGAATCAATTTCATTTTGGTAAGATATTTGGTAAGACTGGTAACATATTGGTTCGTTATTGTAAGATTAAGTTTGTTTAGTGAATGCTGATCTGGCTGTTATTTTTGAAGATGCTAAGAACTTCTAGTTTTCAATTATTGCCTTGAGATTAGAAGTGCTTCATACTTCTGGAAAACTTTTCTTTCCCTTAACTGAAGGGGGGAAATTATGCAAGAGTTCTCTAATGCTCTGAGTAATCCTATCTATTAGTAACTCTAATAGATATTAATTAAAATTGGGCTTTTCTACTCAGTCTTCTCCAAGTGCAGTTGGGCTTGTTCAAATGTTTTTATGTAGTCTCACTCAAAATGATTGTTGTGTTTTGTCATACCATCTGAGAAACTTTTGCACAACATGGATCTTGATTAAAATTTGAAACAATTTGAGTAATATAACTTGCATTCTTTGTTTTTTATGATGCTTGGTGGTGAGATTTTGAGCAGAAGGGAGAAGGTGGCCCAGTGTTAATAATGAAGGTAAAAACTGGCTTCTGATAAACCATTGTACCCATTTTTAAATAATTTTAATACACTATCTGAAATAAGCAGTTTATATTTTGATGGGATTTATTTAGGTGAAATAATTTCTGTTATCTCCCACTCTGCTCTCTGAAAATGAGCAAGGGACAACAGCCTGCTTAGCTGCATAACTAACTTGGAGCAGTTTTAAAGGTGTGTATATAAATGCCATACCTGTATCTGTGGAATTAAAGAAGCAGAATGGCTGGGTGTCTGCCCAGTGAAATCGAAACACAGGTGGTTCAGGTTCAAATTAAAGAGAGGCAGGTTGTGATATTTGTAAAGGGCCCTGCTTTGGTAAGCACCATTGAGATTTTTGTTCTGTGTTCAATGCCCGCTTAGCAAGCTGATGGATGCTGAAAAGTGAAAGTTCCCTCAAATTAGGGAGCAGGAAAGAGATGGCTGCATCCAGCGCTGCCTCTGTCCACATTCCAGCTGAGCCTGGGAGTGTGTTAGGAGGCTGTGCAATCCCAACAGGCAGTGCAGCAAGGGAACAACATGGTCCACTTCCTTACCGTACAGAGGAGCGCACCTCCTAATTGGGATTGAATCACAGAATCACAGTGGTTGAGGTAGGGACCTCTAGAGATCCTCTAGGTCAATGCCACTGCTCCAGCAGGGACATCTAGGGCACGTGGCACAGGATGGCATCCGGGCACATTTGGAAGATCTCCACAGCCTCTCTGCGCAGCCTATTCCAGGATTGGTACCTACAGGTTTCTTTCTGAGGTGCTTGGAGAGAGGGAGGGTGCTGCTCTGTGTCCAGCTGAAGGCTGCGTGGCCTTAGGAGTGTGGTGAGAGAGGCTGCTTGAGAGGCCTGAGGGGTGGGCTGTGAAAGGGACTTTTCAAGTTAGGGCTCTCCAGGAGCGTGTGCAAGTCTGCCCCTCTGAAGTTTCCTTCTGAAATGTCTGAAGCCCAGCGTGCTGGTCAATGCAAGCCCCTGGGTCTCCTTACTGCAGCAGCTAATACTGGGGAAAGGAGAGGTGGGTTTAAGGGTCACAAGTTCTAGTAGCTCATTGTTGTGGCCACCTTGGTGTGGTCTTTGTGCCTGAAACATCTGCAGAGATGCAGTAGCAACCTGGGTTTTAAACATCCATGCACCATGGGAGTCCTTTCTGCTAAATAAACATCCCCTATTGATCACCAAGCTCTGGAGACCTGAGGCCAGTGGTGTCCCGCAGGGGTCAGTACTGGTCCCGGTGCTCTTGTTCGTCAGTGACTTGGACGAGGGCACAGAGTGCACCCTCAGCAAGTTTGCAGATGACACCAAACTGGAAGGAGTGGCCGATACTCTCGGGGGCTCTGCTGCTATTCAGAGAGACCTAGACAGGATGGAGAGTTGGGCAGAGAGGAACCTCATGAGGTTCAACAAGGACAAGTGCAGGGTCCTGCACCTGGGGAGGAATAACCCCAGGCACCAGATTAGGGGTTGACCTGCTGGAAAGCAGCTCTGCAGAGAGGGATTTGGGAGTCCTGGTTGACAACAGGTTAACCATGAGGCAGCAGTGTGCCCTTGTGGCCTAGAAGGCCAATGGGATCCTGGCCTGCATCAGGAGGAGCGTTGCCAGCAGGTCAAGGGAGGGGATCCTGCCCCTCTACTCAGCTCTGGTGAGACTGCACCTGGAGTATTGGGTGCAGTTCTGGGCTCCCCAGTACAAGAAGGACATGGAGCTTCTAGAGAGGGTCCATTGGAGAGCCACGAAGATGATAAAGGGAGTGGAGCATTTGTCACATCAGGAAAAACTAAGCAAGCTGGGCCTGTTTAGCCTGGAGAAGAGAAGGCTGAGAGGAGATTTGATCAATATGTTCAAGTACCTGAGAGGTGATTGTAGGGGGGATGGGGCCAGGCTCTTCTCCATGGTGGCTGGTGACAGGAAGAGGGGTAATGGGTGCAAGTTGAAACACAGGAAGTTCCACCTCCATATGAGGAAGAACTTCTTTACTGTGAGGGTGACAGAGCCCTGGAACAGGCTGCCCAGAGAGGTTGTGGAGTCTCCTTCTCTGGAGATCTTCTAAACCCACCTGGATGTCACCCTGTGCCACGTGCTCTAGGTGTCCCTGCTGGAGCAGGGAGGTTGGACTAGATGACATCTAGAGGTTCCTTCCAACCTCAGCCACTCTGTGATTCTGTGATTACTTTTATAATGCAAGAAGAGGCTTTTTTTTCCCCAAGTGTGTGTATTCTTTTCCTTTTAAAGAAATTTAGGGAAAATATTTTTTTTTTTCTAGCGGTCCCTTCCAACCTTAAGCATTCCGTGATTCTGTGTAAGCGATTACTATTTCAAATGCAAAAATACAATAATATTTAATTGTAATTTATTTCTAAGGATTGAATTCTCCCTTACAGGGATTCAGTGTCATATGGAAATATAAATCAGAGGGTTTTTGTCATGTTTCCGGCAATTTTATTCTTTAATTATACTTCATATATATATTTTTATGAGGGTAATTTGGAAATGAATGTGAACATTTATAAAGAAAGTAAAAATAATGTGTGTTTTGTCAAAAAAGTAAGTTATAAGGGAAGACAGAGCCTTTTTCTACTTCATCAGTCCAATGGTAGTCGAGGCCAGTAGATGCTAATGTGGAGCCAACTTTGGAAAGTGCTGTCCCTCACGTCGTAAGGAGGACGGGAAACACTTGTATGGCTCCCTGCTCCCGCTGCCCTGCATCTCCGAGAGAGATGTGCTGGCAGGAAGCGCTCAGGTGCCCGAATGTTTCCCATTCCCCTAGAGGAGGGCTGACAGCCACCTGGGGAGTAATTTCTAGTGTTGGTTAAGTGAAGCCTCTGGCTCTGGGGCCGCATCTTGCTCCCCTTTTCCCCCTCCTCGCAGCCACCAGAGAATCATAGAATCACAGAATCATCAGGGTTGGAAGGGACCTCTAGAGTTCATCTAGTCTAACCCCCCTGCACACGCAGGGTCACCTAGAGCACGTGGCACAGGACTGCGTCCAAGCGGGTTTGGAAGATCTCCAGAGAAGGAGACTCCACAACCTCTCTGGGCAGCCTGTTCCAGTGCTTTGTCACCCTCACTGTTAAAAAAATTTTCCTTAAGTTCCTATGGAACTTTTGGTGTTTCAGTTTGCGGCCATCACCTCTCCTTCGGTCGGTGGCCACCACTGAACAGAAGCCAGCACCATCCTCCTCACTCGGAGCTGTCCGAGGTTCGCGGGGCGCCGCGGGCAAATGGCGGGCGGGAGCAAATGGCGGCCCGGCCGGAGGGCAGCGCTCCTGCGCGCTGCTGCTGGGCAGCCGGGCGGCGCGGCGCGGCTGCCGGCGACGCAGGGCGGGAGAACGGAGCTCCGGGGCCCTCGGTGTGAGAGAAAGTCGCTCCGCTTTAATGGACGCGCCGCCTTCGCCTCGGCTGGCGGCTTCCCGCAAGTGAGTTGTGGGCAGGGAGCAGCGGCTCGGCCGGCGCTTGGGCAGGGGAGCCGGCGCTGCCCGGCGCGGCCCCGCACACCCGGCGGCACCGCCGGGGCCAGCGGGGAGGTGGCCGGGCGGGAGGTGGCTCCGCGCGCGCCGCCCTAACGGCCGCCGGGGCGGCCTCAAGCGGAGTCGCCTCTCAGTAAAGTTACCGGTGTGGGAGCCCGCGTTGCTGTGATGGTGATTCCTCGGTATCACCTATTTAAATCAGGAGACGGAGCTTCCACTGCTCCATCTGGCGTTAATGATTCCTCTGCCGGGAATGTAATCCGGTCCTTTAATTTTGCCAAGAAAGCAGGTAGCACTGAGGCGCTGTTTGGGGGTTTTCTGTGTTGGGGCATTCCTCCTTTTACAGAGTAATCAGTTTGCATAGCTTAAAATGACTGAGACACTCTTGTACAAATACCCTATCGGGAGAACTTTCCAGTTCCAGGCCCTCATCCGCTGGGAATGTGGGCTGATGTTTGACTTGATTGGCAGCAGGTGTGTGCAGTGAAACCACAGGTATGTTGGAGACGGCGGGGTAGGCTGCCTCCCTCCATGGAAAATAAGGAGGAAGATTTTCCTCTAAGGAGGAAAGTAATGTTACCTGGAAAACTGCTGCCTTTCATGGGGAGAAACGGATGCACTTGTGGGAATAAAATAGAAGAATGTCAGTATTGCTCTGTCAAAAATAATCCTAAATCCTACAAAAAGTTGTATGTTTTACTCCACGTTACATCTATGTCATTAACATTAGCAGAAAGATTTTTTTTCTGTTTTTCCTTCTTGTCAATTATTAAAGATTTTGTTTGTTTGTTTTGCGTAAATTCTGATGTTTTCTCAGATCCAAAACAGTTCGGGGCTATCTGCTGTAAATCATGGAGAGTAATATCACCAATTTCTAGTGCCTTCAGTTCTAAGTAGCATCTTACCCCACAAAGAAATGCAAGAACTTCAAGTAATTTAGAAATTATTCTAAGAGAGCTGATCTAAAGAGAACTGATCTAGAGAGATCTGACTGTGTTGATTTCCACTATTCCTGAATTTGGAACTCTTTTTTTTTATTGTTTAAAAAATTTAAGATTGTGGGGTGTTTTAAAAGATGATGTCCAATTGTGAGCTCCTTAGCATCTGTGAAAATGCTCGAAGCTATAGAGTAAGTTAACATAGTCAAGCTCTTACAAGGGCCATTGCTACTGCAAATTTAAATAATTCATTATAATACATTTTGATCTAGTAATTGTGGCAGTTAATTTCCACTGTAAAGTATCAGTTCCTCAGAATGTAGCAGCATCGTAATCAACTGATGGGTTAGCCCAGATGTGACACTGTCAGTCTCTGTCATTTATGCCTCCTCCTACAGCTATAACCTATATGTTCAAAGTGTAGGTTTTGGGGGGTTGCATGTGTGTGTCTGTGTGCGTGTTCTTGTTTTGGAGGTGAGGGAAATAGTGAAGGAGAGCACGTGAATTTGAGGAAGGCTGACAGGCAATGTAGTTGGCTCCTTAAGGCTGGAAACGTGCATGGTCACTTTTGCATGGGCAGTCCTGGCTTCCAGCATTCTCCCAGATCCTAGAAATCAGCCTCTCTCTTGGTAAGTTTGCAATATGAGTGGATGTAAAGTGAGAGGCATGGAATAATATTCACTTTATTGTGTTTATAAAGTAAGTACATAACTGTATTCAATACCCATAAAATTAATTATAAAACACTAATCTCCTCTAAAAAAATTACATGTTTAAGATAACAAATAAAAATATTTCCTTCCTCCCAGAATTCATCACAAGACAAGCCTTCCTTTTCCTTTAGGTTGTGAATTGGTATTTTTGCTACACTGTATCCAGAGTTATAGATTATGGCATTCTAGATATCTGCAGTAAAATCACTGCCAGCATCCCATGCTGGTGATAGGTCTCGTTAGCGCTGCATGGGGACGGTGCCGTTCGGGAAGGATTAGCTGGATGCATTTTCTGTCAGTTGTCAGGACAACCATAACTCTGTGCAGCTGTAAAGCAGCATGTTAATCCACGCAGGTTTACCCAGTTTCCAGATTAGAATTGTTCATCAATCCTGGGCATCTGGATAGCAGCTGGTTTAAATGCTGCTGATTTCTCTCAGTTAACACCGCAAATCAATCTGATTAAAATACGTGCTTCTGGGAAGGGTACCAGTGTTAACCTGTGAAGTGATTTGTTGCTGTAATAAAAACATATGATTTGGCTCTGTGACCCTAACCCAATAAGTTTTTTATATTTATGCCAAGTCATAAATGTTCTTAGTCTAACTATTGTGTCATTTCTGTGCCAGTGATTGTATCAAATGTTTAAGGATTTTTTATTCTGTTATTAAGACAACTCAGTTATTACATTGTGCTACTATGTGTGCCGGTACAATCATGGCTTCTAAAACAACCTTCATTGTAAAACAAGGAAGTATTTAATCCAGAAAGGTAATAGAAAGTGTAAGGATTCCCTTATTCAGAAAGCAATTAGAAATCACTTGGAAAACTAGTATCCAGGAGAATTACTGCTGGTTTGAACTGATCCTCAATTATATATGCTTTTTGTTTTTCATGCCTGCAATGTTACTTCCCTAGTTTTTCATGTAATTCAATGAAACATACATGTAAAAAAATACATGTAAAGATTTATGGAATATTTGATGAATGCAAGGTAACCAGGCACTGTAAAACGACCTCCTTGAGGTCAAGTGCATTGATTATAAAATGACAACTCTCTCCTCTACAAGAGGCCCATGTACAGAGTTTTCTGTATAGCGTAGTTGAAGAAATAGGCTTTTCTGAGTCCTGCCACAAGTTATTACTTTTGTGGTTGCCTTCTCTGATGTGTTAGGCCATCATGAGCTAGATTTTTATTGGGCTGAAAGAGGGACAGCTTGAAAATATAGCACTAGCTAGAGGAAGGTTCCACCAGGCTTCTTGCTTTTCCACTTACATAGTGGAGTGGGGTAAGTTACAGGTCCCAAAGTCCCTGTATATGAATCTCTATAAAATATAGACCCCATAGGGAATTCTGAGTTAGAAAGATGATTTTGCAGAAGTGAAGTTCATGATCTCCATCTAACCAAGTCTGTTCCACTATTAAGAAAGTGCAAAAATTACACCATAATGCTGAGCCTGGGGCACAGATTTCAAACAAAGTTCAGTTCTGCTGGCTAAGAGCAGTATGGCCAAGTAGCCAATATTTGAGCCCTAGTGGCCTGTTTCTGTTAGGCTTAACATGGAAGCCCTGGCTTTCCACATGCTGTGATGCAGACAACAGAAATGGGAATAAATGACAGGAAGCTGTTCAGGTGCTTGCCACTCCAGCCTGGTAAAATGATCCCCTTCACTCCCTCTTCACAGAGGTGCTGAGCTGCAGTGTCACTAGATGTGTTTCCCAGTGTCCCGTCCTGTGCATGGGCAGCTGTTTCACTGGGCCCAGCTCTGCCAGAGCAACTTCGTCCGTGAAGGTCGGGTATGTCGCTGGTCTCATGTCTGTATTAATTTATTAAGTTGTCATCAACCTTAAGCATAAAAACTGTCTTCCTGAAGTACTTTGTTTAGGTCTGTAGAGGGCAAAAGAACTTCTCCTATCAGCTACTAGTGCTAGTTTTCATCTGGAGCTTATTCTCTCTGGTGATTTTTTTTTCTTTATAGTTTATACCTTTATAATGCCAAAGTTTTACATTCTTTATATTGAAAGAATGTCCATTGTGTTCCTGTCACTATAGTAAAGCCTGGTTTAATTACTTCATATTTAGAGCACAATATTTAGTGAATTTGCATATTTCTAAAGGGCTGATACTTCTGTGTCTGTGTTTACATGCACATTTTTCAATTTGTATTCTGTCTCTGGAAATCCACTGAAATGTGTTCTAGCCTAGTCCCTACTCCAGCTTGCATGAAAGGAGGTGGTGGGTTTAAAGTCATGAGAAGGTGCAGCTTTTTTTTTCTTATTTTTTGTTTTCCAGATTCATATTTACATTTTTTTTCTAAGCAAGGGGTGGAAGGGAAAAACAAGCATTTGTTTTAATCTCATGCCTATAGCTCTTACGTGTGTCTTCCTAATGTAAACTACTAGGCTGTGAACAAAAGTGATAAAACTTAAAGGATAGGCTATTTAAAAAAAAACATTATTTAAAGTATTTAGAGGAATCTGATGGTCTAGAAAGTATGAATGTTAACTTGTAACCACAGTGGCGTCTGCTGTTTCATATTTTCCATTTTAAGAGCCTCTCGTTTCTGTTATCTGCGTAAAGGCGACCATCATCATGACCGTACAGCCCGGTTGTGTCGGCCCTAGTAGTGCATGTGGGAACCAAAGCCCCACAGCACATGGCATCTGCCGTGTTTAGGCCTGCGCCGTGTAACTCTGTCCCCTCCTGTAAAGCGCAGCTTTAAGCAGAGTCAGGCAGTGAATCTCTTGAGTGTCAGTAATTACTATCAGCTGTGCTGTAGGTGGTTTGAGTTACCAAAGAGCATGTCACAGGGCTATGGGGAATTCAGTTGTTCGAGAATGGTGAGACTTCCACTCCAGTGAAGAGTTGCCTGTATGGCTATTAAACTGCAGCTTGTCATTTTCTGTAGTCAATAGCTTGTTGATATATAGGTGCATTAAACAGCAACGTCCCCAGATAAACTGTGAAAATTTAAAACCCTTATGGCTGTATTTATTTGTATCTTTCCGCTCTGAAGGATGGGATTCTGTGGAGGCTACCTTTACTTTTACCACTGCAGTGAAAGGGACAGTTGCACCCTCTTCCTTAATGACTTGCAATCATGTTTGTCATCAGAACTGTTTAAGAAGCTCTCATCTAGAGCTGGTGAAGTTCGTGGAGAGCTCCCCTTAAGACGGGATCACTGATAACCTGAAAAGTGCTAAAGTTCCGTCAGGATCAGGTTTCAAAAAAACATCAAAGGGAAGCATTTCAAAAGAAGTGCTAATGCACTTGCTATTCTGAATAATGTCAATGATTCGTATTTTAATATGGAATGTAATAAGCTCTATTTGGTGGGGTTTTTTTTAATAACAATTCATTTGTAATTAACTCAGATTTATCAGTAACGAGGACACTTATTTATAACTTTTTTCAAGACTTTCTAGGTTATTTTTCCTTGTTTTGCTTTATCTCCATCATGTCCCCTTTTCTCCTGGACTCCTTTTGTTGTTAGATGCTATTTGAAACACCAGTTTTTCTGGGTCAAAGAAATGATGCAGATTTCCCTTCAGAGTCAGTGCTGTAGCTTCAGTAAGAGCCAGGCTTAGTAGCTTTCTTGGTCTCTAGTGGCCCAAGATCTGATGAGCTCCTGAGTCCCTACTTGGCAGAAAAATGAAAGCTCTGAGGTTAAGACACTCGCCTCGCATGTCATAGGAAAATGTAGTCATAAAAGAATATGTAGTGAATATATAGATGAATATATTTCAAAGTTTTCTATACTCAATAGTTAAAAGAAACATGTTATTGAGGTTTAATTCTTCCTAAACTTCACATTATGGTATCCTCCTATCTTGAAAATTGCTGTCCCCATGATCTTGCTTCTGAGAAAACTTTTGTTGACTTTTATTTCATGCAAGAGGGTGTTGGAATCTGGTTCATAAATCCAGTTACAGAGTTGTTTTATGAGATTGAGTTGTAATCAGTGAATTGTCCTCCCCTCAGCTCCCAGAAACTTGATACTACTACTTATGGTGCCTTTAGGGTAGCTTAGTAGTTAAAATATTCTCCTATGCAGTGGAACAACTGAGTTTGAAAGTTTCCTGAGGATTTAGAGCAGGGATTCGGGAACATCTCCAGAATCCAGGTAGGTGCTCCAGTAACAAGGCTACTTTGTGGTAGCTTTTTTTGATCTGATGCCTGTTTGGTTGCTTTTGCGTAGATGTGGAACAACAACAGAAACAGTTTCTTAAATAAAACTGAATTACTCTTATCAGCTTCATATAACAGACGTGAAGCAATGTAGGACACTATCAAAGGAAAAAAAATGTGTCAAGACAATGACTCTTCTGCTATTCAGAGGAAAAAGATACTAAAGGTATTGATGCAACCTGAAAATAGAGCACATACCTCACTGAAAACCAGAAGGAAACCTCCATAACAGGCATGTTCTTCCAGAAATTGTTTCCTTATGAGAAAAGCGCACCTTGGCAGTTTCTCTGTTTTCCTCTTTTTTTTTTTTTTTTTTTCTTGTTCTTCCTGACCTAAGAGCTTCTTAGTAAAAGAGCATATGTATGGCTGGCTGAAGATTTGAAATGATTTGGGATGTGCTGGGTTGTGCTGCTGTGCCCACAGTAACAATAATCTTTAATTGGAAAATGCTGACACTGTTGGCTCCACAAAATGTGGGAATGAGGGGCAGTAGTTATTTCCATTGCCCTCTGCTCCACGCTTTGTTCTCTTCAGTCAAGTGAAGTACTGATGGATCTGTCAGCTAGTAAGAGTCAAAGGTAAAAATAATGGGTGCGTCTGTTAAAGTCAGACCAGTGTGGGAAGAGCAATTCCAGGCACTAGCAGCTCTTCTGTGAGTAGTGGTTTTCCTTGGGTATTGTGTCAATCTCTTGTGACTGTCTGCCTACAGATGTGTCTGCATGATGGTATATTTTAAGTTTTGTTAAATTGGGGATCAAAAGGATATAAAATAGAAAGATATTGAGTTTAGGGCTGTAGTACAGGAAAAGAAACTGATGAAGAACTCCTGCAGTCGCACGCTTGTGTCTGAGCTCTCTAGCTTTTGTTTACTGGTGTCAGTTATTTCTAAAGGGAATTTTTTTCTGATGTGTGTTTGTGCAACAGAAAAGGTTTTCTTCTGGTTTAATGTTGTCATCTAGGCCATCTTAGAGGGCATCTGTAATTATGCGCAATTGTAAGGAAAAATGCTGAGAAATGTTTGAATTCAGAACTAGCTTTGAGGAAAGCACTCAGTAAAATAGTGATTTTGCTTTGAAGTGTTGTAGACTCTCAGCTACTGTCTTGGTGACCAGTATGTCACCAGACTGTCGTGCATCATCGATGCAAAATGCTGCACAGGAGCCAGGTATCTGAAAGCTGCAGTGGGAAAAGGAAGATCAGTTCCTTACTCGTATTGGTGCAGGCTTTCTCTGCAAGGACTCGAGCTTCATTCGGCAAATATTGATGCAGTGCTTAGCTGCAATACAGTTTTGCAGATTTTTATGTCAGAAGTCTTCTGTTAAGATTCCCCAGATTTGACAGCTTTAACAGGCAATTTGTTTTTCATTTTATCCTCTGCTAGACCTCCCAGCAGTAAATATAGCACGTGTATGTGTGAAGTTTCTGTACTGTCAAAATGCTACATCTGCCAAGACTGCTAAATGTTAAACCTGATCTGGACTCTGATTCTGCATGTATTTGTAGGCAACTTCTACCTCTGCTGCCATAGTGCACCATACATACATAGTTAACGCAAGGTTTGACAAATGCACTCCAGTACTGAAGGGTATGGAGATGCACAAAAATCAGTTTTTCATTTTCCCTCAATCTTGGAATGAGGGCACTTCCTGATTGAAGGCGGATGGAAAAATGTACCTATTTCTGTTATTTTTTCTGTCTTTCTTGCATTGGTATTTTGGAAATTAAAAGAAAAAATGCAAGTTACTCTGAACTCATAAATGGAAAAAAAACTTTCCTAGAAATGGAATTCTCATATGGGCTGAAAGACTAAGAACCTAGCTTCCTTAGGCTGTATTGAAAGTCTTAAATTTATAGTATTGTAATCTAAGAAATTCAGAATTAGCAAATGTATTGCCAGGCCTCATTTACTTGATGAGAAATTTATATTGGTGATAAAATAGAAAAGTGAATGAATTTTGATTTCATCAAGCATGAGAATACATCTTTTGCTTCCCAACCATTAGGCCGGTAATTTGAAAGATTGTTGGGGGAACCAATTTCAAGTCCAACATTCACAGCTTAGGGAAGTTTTTAGTCTTGTCTGTGCGTGTGTATGGCTTGGGCACACACTAGCAATTCACTAAAGCTTAATCTGTTTACTTCTCCAAAGTGATCTTTACATATAGATGGCAATTTTAGGTGTTTGCTTGTTGTAATGGCAAAATGTTAGAAGTACCAAACCTTGAAAAAATCCCAGTATCCGGAATAGTAAGTAGGAATTGTAATATTTCCCATAGTGAGTAATCAATTACGTCTACATCTGAATCTAATTATCTTCATGAGTGAGAAGAGAACACAATGCGAAAGAAGAGGCTATACTTTGTGCTTTGGTTTTAGCAATGCCCATGAAGTGTGCCTAGGTCCAATTCTCAGCACATCTTAGCAAAATTTTAAGTTTTCTGTAAGGGAAAATTTGGACTTGAATCTGGCTTTGAAATGGGAACTGACATGCACAATAGCAGTCCTTTGGAATTAACTCTGTGTGTGCTTCTGTCATTATGGTAAATGTCTATGCATTTTGAACAGTTAGTGGTTCCTCGGGTTAAAAAAAATGCAAGACTAAAATAGATGAAATTCATTTTGGTGCCACTGAACAGTGATGAGAAAGCATTCATACACACTAGTCTTATGATTCGAAGGCTACAAGAATAATCTCTTCCTTTTAGTCCTATCAGACTCTGCATGTTGTCTCAGGATGAAACGATCTGATTAACTGGGGTTTAGTGCGAATTTTATGAAGAAAAGACTGAAAAATATTTCTGCCTTGGAGTTGCTGGACAGTAAGTACTATTGGTGAAGACAAAGACTGAGCTCTGAAGAGCCAGAAAAATTGGTTGATCGTTGGGTGATGGCAAATTCAGTGCCAGCAAAGAAGGCACTCTCAGTTGAGGAGAGTTTTCACTCACCATATGTGAGTACATATGGTATTTCATCAGGCAAAATTGAACATGTGTCATGCCCACTTCAAGTAGTTTGGTGAAGAACTGCTTCCACTGCAGCTCTCTAAAAGTTTTTCTGTCTTTTGTAGTTTCTGCTCTCTGAGACATTTCAGACTGGACAGTATTTGATCTAGTTCACCCCTTGATCTAGAAGCCAAGTAGAAGTCATCCATTAATTGTAAAGATAGCTGTCAGTTAGCATGGAGGCTCTGAAGAACATGTCTTTTTAATCCTGAGTTCACAGTTTTTTACCATGCAGCGTTTTTTAGTATTGTTGTTTAGTTCCTTTTTTTATTGCCAAGGGCTTGGAGTAACATGGCCGGGCTGCTTTCCTGCCTAGCATTGACCAAGCCATTAACCTTGCTGTGTCTCACAGGGAATGTGACTTCATGGATTGCCAGGGTTGCCTTCCTTCCAATTTCAGGATAGTATGAATGTCCTGTCTGTCTTTGTCTTGCTGGCTGTGTGTTAATCTGATTGGCTTGTGAAAGCTACACAAGCTACACAGGCTGTACTTTTTGTGTCTCTTCTTTACACTTCTCTTCTTTCATAAATGCAATCCTAAAAGCTTAAGAAAAGTTACAGAAATTGCCTTTTGAAAATGTGCAGCCATTTGAATGGCTTGTGACACTGTAATCAGTGTTGCCTTTACTATTGTATTTATAAAATAGCAGTACATCACTTTGGTTTTAATGTCAAATGTTCTTTCAGGATGTTTTTTTGTGAGCATATAATTGCACATGAATACTATTTAGGCAGCCAATTCAAAAATTTCTTCACAAAAATTCCACACAAGAGCTTTCTTGTATTTTCTAGTTTAATGATAAATGATTTTTTTTTATTGGTGTATTTCAGCAGTTATCACCATTAGAATAGCACACAATCTTACAACACTGTGATTTTGTACAGCTTTTTGTACTAATTACTAGGTGGTTCCACTAGGAGCTTTCGTGTGTTTTCCCTCTTTACAAAGAAAATGAAATTAGAGAGACTTTTCCTTTCATTGAATACTACTGCACTCAAGCAGGTGCCTTTCCTCATGTTGAGGGAGGGTTGCTATAAAGAGTTAGTGCATTAAGTAAATCCAGGATTAATTAAATTCTGTGAATTAAATGCTAGCAGCATTAAATTATCACCTACTTAAAAATACATGTCTATTTTAGAACTCAGTCAAACAGGAATAGCTTATGAGTTCTGCAGCACTGACATGGTTGTGCCTCCATTCTCAAGTTCGCTTCTGGATTCTTTTTTGCAAATTTCCTGCAGATTTCTTTGGGGAGAAAACTGAGGAAAAGTAAGGAATTTGGAGTGCCTTACCTCTTGATTTTTGTATATTCCTGGGGTTTTCTGTCATGTGATGTAAGCAGGGATTCTGAAAGTATAGGTTTCAAGTAAGTGCTTGCAGGGGAGAAAATGGATGCTTTTAGGAGAGAAAGAAATATGGATTAAGATGTTCTAAAATACTTTTATATTTTGCATATCTTCTTGCTTTATCAGTGAACCTATACATTATGAAACTAAGGGATGTAATTTGTGTTTCCATAATACCATAGAGTTGGATTTATTCCTAACTTTCATTCTTGAAATCTTGTCAAAATCTGGTCCCAAAACTTGAATGTCTTATTTTGCTAAAATGTTAATGAGTATCATCTGTCTTAGCTTTTGAGATATTTTATAGTCATCCATGTGGTAAATCTGGCATTATTTTGTATGGGCATTCAAATGCCACATGATATATATTTAGCAAAAAATCTTTGGAACAACAGATCCTTTTCCCTTGGATTTAATTAGAGAAATTAAATGGAAATAGCTGTTTTTTAAATAATCCTGAATATGAGATTTGCTTTAGTCTTTCTGAAGACAGTAACTTTGTGTAAGTCTTCAGTATGACAGTAGTGATTATAATCTGTGTTCTAAAGCCAGACACTTAGCTAGTCTCCATAGACCAAACAATTAAATATAGCCAAGCTTATTAACTGTTAATGTTGCCTCATCCAAGTCAGGAAAGCTTTTGCTGTTCATATATGGTATGCAAAGCAGCATGGATGTTGGGATTTGGGATGGAGAAACTTCTGGTGTTACTGTGATTTTCAGAGGACCAGCGACGGGCTGTGAATTTCCTGAACTTCTGAGCACCCCTCTTGTGCATTTCCCTGCCAGGGGGGTTTGAGGGCAGGCACAGATTCCTTGCAACTCCAGGACCAGAGTTCCCCGAATATGCCATAGGGTGCGGACTCTTCGGCATGCCCCTTTAATTGCTTTTTTTGCTTTGAGTGAAAATACAGCTCTTCAGGCGCAAAACCCAGACAAGGTTAAAAGCAAACTTTATTTTAGGAGGATATCTGTTTTTTTCAGCTGCAGCACTGAAAGCCAGGTTGGAAAGGAGGTCTGTAGATCTGTGTTACAACTTGCTTGGCTTAGTGTCCTTTGCTTAACTGAGGGAACTGTTCCCTCAGCAGGAGGCTCCTTGCAATTAGCCTGCAATTAGGCCCTAGATCCTGGTTTCAAAGCACCCATCTCATCCATTTCTTTAACTGCCTGCCTGGGAAACAATAACAATTGCTTTTCCTCTGCCCAGATTCATTTGCAATGTGCTATACGAGTCTTTTATTACTTGGTACTTGCAGGGAGGGCACATATAGTGATGCAACTAAATTTGATCACTCGAAAGTAGTTTTTGTTGGTGGTGGTATTGTGGTTGTTGTCCGAGCAGATTTGATTAACACACCTGTAGGAAAAGTTTTCTTTTTAGATTTCGAATTTATCCATGGGAATTGTTTTCGGACTGATTATTAATGAGATCTGTTACAGGTTTGTCTTTCTTGATATTTTAGGGTGATAAATAAACCTTTTAAAATTACTGTTTTGTTTTGTTTTCCCTAGGGCTGAGCTGATTATACAACACAAAAAAAAAAAAGAGTTATTCGTAGTTGTTAGGACCTCTCTAAACAGTAAATGGAAAATGGTGAAAGAAAACATTGACATACAATGCAAAATAGAACACTCCATGCATCCTTTATCTGGAGAAAAAACCCTTATATTTTATATTTCTTTTCAAGTTGTTGCAGTAAAATTTTATTGCAGGCCATCTGCTTATAAGCGCATATCTGCTTAAACATGGAAGTAACTGGATTGATTTCCTCAGTGACTTGAATAGAGACTTGGATAATTTTCTACATCTTTTACTTCAGCATTCTTTTTTCCAGAGAACTTGTTTCTTTGAAAGCTTTTGAGTCAAATTCAGTTCTAATGAAGTAATTGAATTAGATGGAAATTTTGTGCTATTATTTAAAAGGCTAGTAATTTTTTTATTGTATGTCTGCTCCCTTAGAAGCTCTGCTCCCTATGTTTAATGTGAGCTACTTTTATCTTGGCAGAATAAGTCCCTGAGAAATTGTCCGATTTGCATTATACCCCAGGGCGGACAATAAAAGATATTGGACAGTTTAAAAGTTTGGGGGTAATATATTTTATTTCAAAATACTGTAAAACTTCAAATTAATTCCTGCCATGTATTTCAAAGATGGAAAATCAATAGGTTCTGCTAATAAGTGCTGCCTTTTGTCTGCTTTAATGTGAGTTTCCAAGCAGTTCAAAGGATAATTAACCTTCTCTTCAGCTATTTTATCAAGCAGTGCTGCAGAAGGATAAAAGGCAATTTTTTTGTTTGTATTTTAGTTTCTGCTTCACAGGCCTCAGTATACTAGCATAATATATTTTCTATTGTGCTGATGGATGTGGGCTTATTTTCTCTTCAGTAATCTCCATACCGTTTGTGGGCTGTGGATCTGGTGTTAGGTTCTACTGGCTGGGCCATGCCCAGTTTGCAGAGTTGGTGCGCCTGGTTCTTGGGAGTTATGTGTCAGGGTAGTGGCCTCTGTGCCACCACCCTTCCCTGTTGCTTGTGTCCATCAAACCGCAGCCAGAAGAGGCTGCAGCACTGGACTAAACTCCTGAACTGTTTAATGAAGCTGCAGGCGTTGGGCAGACCCCAACACAAATATTGCCCTTTTGTGGTGGCTTATGTGGTGGTGTTAGTTGGCTCTCTGAGTAAGTTGGTAGGACTCCCTGGACGTACAACTGTTATTAAAGACCATGAAGAGATCTTTTAGGGATGGATCACAGATTTTGACACCTCTGTGAGCTAACTGCTTCTGGTTTTTTCACCAATTCTTGGAGAGAAGGAAGCTGGACCAAGTAGATGTGGGAGCTTGTATGGATCTAGAATCTATGTGATTTGTGCTGAGTGGGACCCATCCAGGAAGGAGAGATTGATCCAAAACATGCACATGCCAGTGTGCCTGGTGAGCTTGGAGGCACTTAATCAAGTTCCACCTATGGTGCAAAGGGACAGCATGAGATGTGGGGAATGGGGGAAGTGTCTCTGATGGAGAGAGATTGCAGGGGCTGCATGGGCCTGTGCATGTATCTCTGGCTGCAGGAGTGCTCATAGGAATATGGAAGTAGATGGGTTATGAAGCAATTATATAGCAGTAAATGCTTCTGTCACTCTTAAAACTATTTATTTTACAAAATGAAAGCTCAGAGAAATTGAGAAGAAAAGACACCTACATATCCATGGGCATACCTTCATTTGCTCGATTTCTCCTTTTTCTCAATAGGAAGTGAAACCAGGATTCTCTCTTCAGCTGTTCTTTTACCAGAATAGTGCCTGCAGTGGTTGGATAGAGATTGTCCTACCAGGGTGGCCACAGCGGCCTTCACAGGCTGGCAACCCCTGTGTGAGGCGCTTGCGTGTGCCAAGCTTTGGGCAGCTGCGGGTCAAATGTATCTGTCAGGTAGTGACCCCAGTCCAGCCTGGGGTTCCTAAGGAATCGGTTCCACTTTTGCTCCCCAGAGTAGTGGTGACTGGAGTCCAAACATTCAGCTCTTTAGAACAGTAAGCGGAATGAGAAGCTGTGTGACATAATTCGCATTATCCATCCACATAATTCCTGCCAGATCCCCTGTAATTTGGATCTAACCAAAATGCTTTCTGCCAAAAGCAGCTTGCATGTTTATTGGTGTCTTTTGGAAGGTTCTACACCTGCAGAACAAGTACCCTGTGCTGTTAAAATTTCTATGGCATCAAAGTCCTGGGTGCATGTCTGTGTCTTTCATCATTCATTTTAAGAACAAGTAGGTAAAAGCAGCATAGTAGGTGTGGCAGGTATGATTGGAAAGCCATGTGATACTACTCAGTATAAATGGTGGTGTCTGTGTAATTCTCGCAGCAGAGGAGATAATATTTAAAAATCAAAACTGACAATTATTAGAAGACAGGGAAATTCAATTGCTTGTGGGATTGAGGCATTTCTGTGCACAGGGTGCTGGAGCAAAACTGGATATATTTTGTATACCCACTGTTGAGCTACTGTCTTTGTACGTATAGCAGGATATACGGGGTTGCGTAAATGAGTAAATGAGTAAGATGTCTAGACCCTGTGTGCTATGCCTGACACATGTCATACGGATGGCTTGAGCAAAGCCTTGTGTGCTGAGTCACTGCTGAAGTGCTCATCCTGATGGCTGCTTAGAGCCTTCCATGCCATCAGGTAGTTACTCGAACCTGGTTACGCGAACCCACGAGGCCATGCACCTTGACATGATTGGTTTGACTGCAGTTGTGCAACATGGATAACTGTATCTCGTGCATTACTGCTGTTTTATGAAGTTGGCGTTTTTGTTTGGTAGCTGGACTGACTTTTCTTCATGGGCCTATATATCCTTAAGATGCCCCTTCCTAAATGGCGAAGCTTTGACTTCGACACTCTGAATGAGTTGGGTGACCTGGGGTGGCAGGAGTCTGGTTCATCTGTGCTGCTCGCGGAGCAGAATTGGTGCTGCAACCTGGTGTACTCTCCTTGCCCTGCAAACATTGGGATTTGACAGAAAAGGAGACCCCCCGATTCACAGGAGACCAAGCTCTGCAGAGCCCTCCAGCTGCTCCTGCACCATCAGAAAGAGCCCCTGAGCTTCCTGCATGGGCAAGATGTTATGTCTGGTGCCAAAAGTCTGCCTCCCGCATCACTGCTCAGTATTTACTCACTGCCTGTTGCACTGAGTTTGCTAAGGACTCTTCTTGTGTGTGAATTATCCACCATGTTACAGCATGGGGTCTCCAGTTTCTCTTTCCTGTCAAGCGAGATGATATAGTTATTTCAGCCCCTGAAAGGCAAGATGAATTTTTCAGACTGCTTTTACTTGGGTCATGCCAGAAAACTTCCAAGGCAGGGTAATCACTGAAGCTCTATGAACTGTTCATGAGATCATGCAAAATACATTACAAAGTCAACTATTATTATTTTATAATATTTTGCACAACTATGTGCAAGTAGATGAAACAATCCAAAGTCCTAATTATCTTTGCTTATTTCTTTAGCAGTCTATTTTCCTACATTGAAGTGATGCAGCAAATAGATCAGAGAGAATTTTCTTTCCAGTTCTGAAACATATTTTCACTTATTCTGCATGAAATTCATTTTATTTGCACAGTACCAGAAAGATGCATTTACCCTTTGAAGCCACAAGCGAGTCTTTCAGGACATGCAGGCTCTGGAGCAGTTCTTGGCGCACAATGAATCTCTGTGCTCAGAGCAGGGTGATTCAGCAGCGCCCGAGCTCTGAGCTGCAGGTCGGACTTGTCACCCTCCCTGATCCCCGTTGTGTGGCTGGAGGGGACTGGAGGGGATGTCTGTTGAACAGCCTGTGGCAGGGGGTGCAGAAGGCGCTTGTGACCTGTGCGTTTTAAAAGTGTGGGCTACCCTGTACCCCAGAGCTCAGGAATTTTAGGTGCAACCTCCTTTTCATTCCCTGCTTTTGGACTCTGGAGCAGATAACGAGCTGGTCCACTGCCCTAACAGTGCTGGGACCAGGGAGTCAAAGCACAGGTTTGACAGCCGAGTGGCCTGCAGTGGGGCAGGAAGGACAAGGCCTGAGAGGCTGTGGTTTCCAAGGCAGGTTTTGCATGGAAGCCATTGAAAGGTGTTTGTGTCCCGAAAGTCTGTTGTCACTGTGTTCTGTCCACAGTGTTTATGTCCAAGATGTGCGCAGGAGATGAGAGATGGCTCTGAATTTTCTTGCAGCTGATGGGCTGGCACAGTTTGCCAAGGTGACTTTGGAGTAACCCTGTGTCCCTGCGTAAGCGAGTTGCTGTGTCAGCACTGCAAAGTTCCCAGATGAGACCGAGGTCACTACCCTCCAGGCACCATATCCAACTGTTGGAAGATCTGCTTAAAAGTTAATGGCATAGTGTCACCTGTACATATTGCTTATATGTACATGTGCCTTCATGTTTTTTTGCAGTCTAAAACACATCAGATAATGAAAGGAGCATGCACTGTAACTCACTGTCATGTATGTTATAGTCATGGCCTTAGAGTGTTGTGGCTTACATGTTGTATTAAAAAAACAGGCTTTCATTTAAGTGGAAAAGTAAGTAGTGCTTATGTGCATGCAGCTATAAAGGATCTTTCTCCCCTTTTATCAGCCTAATCAAACCTCATTTTATTTGTCTCTGTTCAATACCTGCAGGGGATGAGCTTTCATGTTTTTCAAAGTGTTGTTTTTAATTGCCTTAGGCACATCTGCTGTGCATGTTCACTTTACATGTGTGGAAAATTAAAGGAGTTTATAAGGTTATTACTTGTAAGGTAAATTATATTGAATCTGTCTGATTTGGATTAAACAATAATTAGCAGAGAGGCAACTTTGTGCTCCTGAGAAGCAGCGATGATTCCGGGAGGCACATGGTGGAAGGTGCACCTGGGCCAAAGAACTAGTCACTTCTGGAGGCTCTCCACTGAGCTCTGCTAATGTTTGCAACTGTGGGAGTGGGGAGTGTAAAGAAAAATTAACTCCTGGAGTGGAAGTCCTGGGGAGGAGCTGTTCCTCTCCCTGTGCCAATCAACGTGCCACGTGTGCCTGCCCAGAGAGCTGCTGCGGTGGCGTTGGTCGCAGGCACCGGCCTTGTGGGCTTTGCTGGCCACTCGCTTTTTATAAAAGGTAGTCAAATATACCACGGCGTTCATATTTTCTTGCAGTGAATGAGCTTTCAAAGCTGTAGAGAAAAAGAAGGATCAATATTTTATTTACTAATCGCTTGGGGGGAGGGGAAAGCTCTGCTACTTTGCATTCAGTTCAGTTCTTTGTTGCCTCACAGCAAATAATACTGCTCTGTGAAAGAAATGAGATGCCCTTGAGGAGCAACCAAACAAACTAGGCTAATTCTCTCCCTAAAGAAATATTCCCAAATCCAGCTATCCTCTATGTAGACATCCTCAATCCAGGCCACAAAGGGAACTGAAAGGGGATTCGGAATTAACTGCAGTATCTGAAGCATCCTTATGAAAAACCTCGAGGAGTTGTAGGGTAAGAGGCTATTCCATGTGAGTTATTTCACGTTCGTTGCAATAGGATCTGCTCCAGGTTCAGGGAGGAAGAGAAATCAAATGCATAAACTTAAAAAGAGGCTACATAAAAGTGACCTGAGCTGGGAAGCACAAATTCAGGGCTCCCTGTTCTAGCTGATTTTAGATTTCCAAGTGTCCTATTCAAAGCTTCTTAAAATCAGTTGACTTTTATTTACCTACCAAGATGGGAATCCTGGCAAAAAAGTTTGTATATCCAGTGATGTCTCCTTTCGCTTTCTGCTTTTTGATTTTCCTCAAGTCTATGATCAGGCTTTAGCTCAGCCTTCAGCTAAAGGCTGAGGTTATTTAGTGCTTCTTAGAATAGGACCAGGACATCAGTACCTGGAAATATTTAAATAACAGGGTCAAATAAGAGCAATGCTGGCTTAGGATGTGTCTTACGCTTAATATACCTGCTTGCTCTGTCATATGGTGAGTTTTGTAGTGTGATTTTGTTTGTTACTGTTATTTAAAGCTATAAGAAATTTGGGCAGTTTTTATATTCTCCCAAGGCTTTTCAGATCACTGGTCAAACAGACTGGACACAGAAAATAAAGTATTCTTTCTTTATTGTATTTGGATGGCTTCTGATTTTCCTGGTTTCTCTCCCCTCTCTTATTGTTTCCTTTTATAACAAGCACCTTCTTGTGTGGGGTTGGGGTTCATTTTACTGGTTAAAATTGCAGGAAGGAGCCTAGGCCATAAATAGATGGGAGATATTCTGCTGGCTCCGGGAGTACTGAAATAGCTCGTCTCAGAAGACAGGGCAAGTCTGGCCATTGGGCTCAGGGCCAGGAGGTCGCGGGGCTGACAACACGTGGGAAGCCTGTAAGGGCAACTGACTGCAGGCCGTGCTCTAGAAAGGAGCCGCAGGACTCCGTAAAAATCAGGCAGGAGGAAGCCGTGGAGGAGCCGGCACTAGGGCCTCAGCGCTGCTCTGCCGGCCTCAGAGCGCCTCGGCCCCGCAAGGCCCTGGCCTTTCCCTGTGATATTTCTGCCTCGGTGGGGCTGAACTTTGACATACGGCGAGTTAGCCGGCTTCTCCTTGCCCTCAGCGAAGGTATTCGGGAGTGGATTACATGGGTCTGCTGGAAGGAAATCCTCCTTATGCCGGCAGCCTTTTCACACAGCTAGTTAATTGCAAAGGCCCAGATAATTCTTGCAGAAGATCGTCTTTAGCTGCAGGTCCCCTCCCTGTGTTAGTAACCTACACACACACATTTGGTTTATTGTTCCACCTAGGATTCTGAATAGACCAACGCTCCATGTGCTCCGATATCCTGAACTTTGTTTTTTGTTGCCACTAGGAGCAGTTCTGTGCTTGCCCTGCAATGGCAGGAGGAGGTAACGGTGTGTGCCCGCCTGCCGCTCCGGAGCAGTCAGGCCACTGGGTCAGGATGTAGCTGTCTGCTATGGCTCTTCTTTGGTAAGGTTATAAGGAAGGTACTGCCCATCAAAATACACTTAAATAATCATTTGTAGCTTGATGGGGCACTCTGCCTTGCTGACAAATAAGGTCGTTAGAGGGAACATTTGGCCTAAGAGAGGCCATTTAACAGGAGAATCCTGAAGGCTGCTGTGCTCCAGTCTCTAGTAACAATTTAAGTATTTAGCCAATGTTTTATGGTTATATACAGTATTTGTCAGCGGTTTAACTCTGTTCGGATCCAGAGAATAAAATATGAACCCTGTGATATCTTAGATTGTTGTTGAAAGGTGATTTGCTACAAACATTTGTCCTCACACTATTTTTGTCTGTGTTCGTTGCTTGTTTGCAGTGATTTCATAATATTGCATGATCCATCTAAGATCCAATTACTTCATTATTTTATATTTTTTCTATCACCCATGAAAATAGCAGCTCTGATTCTGCAGCTCTTTGACAAATACCTGATTTGTAATAATCAAACAGGAATAAAAAATTCAGATACTTCAAGAAACAAATATATTTGCACTCCAGTTATAATCTATTTAATCTATAAGCAGTGTTGCAGATAAACATAGCAAGTGGCAGCCCTTGCCTCAGAGAAGTAGCCAGGGCAGATGAGGAATCCTCCTCTATTCCCAAAGTGAGGAGAGGCTCTTGGCTCAGGACTGTTGCTTCAGCTGTGTGAAAGCTGAAGTGCTGAGTTGTGGTGGGCTCCTCCTGGCCAGCGAGAGCTGCCTGCGGGCCCTGTGCTAGAAGGGCAGAGGCAACTTGCCAAAGCTGCTTGCATGCCTCCCAGGACAAGCTGCTGGATGCTGCTTTCCACCTCCCAGCCTGTCTCCTTGGCCTCGCTCTGGGGAGCTGCCGGATAAGAGCAGACAAGCACCTCAGTGCCAGTGCAATCCCATTAGGGGAAAGGCGTGCCGGCTTCCTCCCTCCCGCTGCCCTCCCGGGGCCGCAGCCTCTCCTCCCTGGCTTGGCCAGCTCCACCTCACGCTCTCACATGCCCTCTGCTATTGCGCTGCCCCAGGTCACTGCCCACCTGCCCCAAGCACCGCGTGCAGCGGCTGCTCGGATCCCGTCCCCTGCGCCCGCTGCGTGGGGAGGTGTCCAGCGGGGTGTCCCCCGTATCCAGCCCTCCACAGGTAATTGCTGAGCAAACTCCTGTCTTACGAGGTTGCCAACAGATCAACAAGACAAAACATTAGAGCATTCTACAGGTAAATGATTGCTTGCTTACTTGGAATGCACATTTCTTTACATGTGTTGCCAAGCAGAGTTAAATTGCTAAAGAATATGTGGCATGCTCTCATTTAGTGAATCGCGTGGCTGTTACATAAGGGCTTTAATGACTTTCTTCATCCCTCTGCTGGCAAAGCGTCTGGCAAAATTTTGAGAAGGCTCAAGGCTTTAAAGAAAGCTCATCTAAATAAAGGAGGGTTAAAGTGACATTGCAGTTACTTAATCCTCTGTTGTCCTTCCATGTGACTTCAGAGATCCTGAGGCACAGCATTTCCTTTGGCTGGTACGTACCTTATCCTTTTCCTATCGTTTTCCAGGATGAGCTGCTCTGTTAAACCAGCAATGGGAAGGAAACAGAAAGGCAACAAACTTCTCACAGCCAGGCTGTGCAATCAGCCATTTCCACGGCACAGTGACAGGCTCACAGGATGAAGAATGAATCAGGGGAAAACCCTATGTTTGGCTTTTGGACTGGCACCGAAATCAAGAACTACTGCAACCTTAAGGTCAGCTATTCAAAATCACCTTGAAGCATCTGGGTTTGCTCAAAGCAGCTCGTAAGCTATTACTCCGACCTTTATTGAGTTAATTTTTCAGGGCATCAACATGGACGTGTGAAATGTTATGCATTTGTATCAAAAGTACTGCATAGAATGTGAATAACTCACTGCTTTTGTGCATTAACAGTTTACAGCTTTAATTGCAAAGCCTCTTTTACCTTGTAGATGAAGATCCTGACACGCTCTATCTGTCCGTGGGAGATGGACATAAATAGCTTCCAATTTTATGCCTGATTTTTGGACAGAACTGCAATATGTAGATATGCCAGATTTGTTTTTGAAGTGATGTCCAAACTGATCCTTGGATATGCAGTAAGCTGGGGTTTTTTTTGCTAAATTTGCCACAATTTCTATTATGCTGAGGATTATTATTTAATTTGAACTCTTTATGGGGTGGCCTTGTTCTATGGGGAGGTGATCACTCTGTGGACTATGACAACAGGGTATGTGGATGGAGGAGGTCTTGGAAAACACCGCTATGCCAGGTGGAATCGCGAGGACAGCAGCGAGGACTATGGGCGCGTGGAGAGCTACGGAGGAGACGAAGAGGGCAGGCAGCACAGGCTGACCCCATTCGAGAAACTAACCCAGGATATGTCCCAGAATGAAAAGGTGGTGAAGGAATTAACCCTAGGGAAGAGGATTGGATTTTATCGAGTCAGAGGAGAAATAGGGAGTGGGAACTTCTCGCAAGTGAAGCTTGGAATTCATTCCCTAACCAAAGGTAGGCACTGCTATATGGGTCCAATGGGTTCTGATCAAACTTGGTCTGCACATACGTTAGTGGAGCACCTTCTCTGGGAAGCTTTCTGTATACACCCTATATACACATAGAAGCTGTATGTGATTTTTTTTAAGTGAATCTGGAGTAATATTGGGAGTATCACTTATGCTTGAAAAGCAGCCAGAAACATTTTCTCTGGTCATTCCCCTTGGGAGGAAATGAAGAAGTCTCTGCATTTCAGGGAGTTTACACACGTGGCTGAAGGCCCCACACACTTTGGGAAGCAGCTTGTGCCCCTGCTCCAGGAACAGTCCTGTCCAGCTGCCTTCTCCTTGGCCTAGGCCGCAGGACTAGGTGATGAGCTTGCAAGGCAGCGAGGGCAGCATCTGGGGATGCCTCGGTTCGCAAAGCTGACGCTTTCAGAGCAAATTCTGCTAGTGGGGATAGGGCTTTTTTTTTTTTTTTTTTTTTTTGGTATCAGTAATTCTCATGAGAACTATGGCAGTTTTGCTGACTAATTCCAGTTTCATGTGAAGGGTTCGGAGAAGGGACATAGGTGTGGGTTGAGCTGGAAAATGAGCTTCTGTGCAGCCAAACCTAGCCAGAAGGTTATGTTGAGTAGTCATCTGTTCTGCTTTTCTTAAGCACAGAAAAGCTCCCTAGATGCTGCTTCTGGGAAGAACTAGAAAGGCCAGGTAACGGCAGTGAATACTTCAGTTGTAGCCAAGAACTTTATCTATCCTGCTTCTGTCACTGACCATAGGAGCTCTAGCTTTCCCTCAGGGCAAAGCTTCCTTGGCTTTGGTCCTCTTCTGCTTCCTTTTCCTCATAGTCTTTTGTTTCAAGTTTGGATTCATTGTCCTTCCCTCAATCATGTTAAAGGTAAGACCTTCATACTTTATGATCTGTTTTTCTTTGACGCAATCAGTCCAGACTGCAGAGATCTGAAAGCTCGTCTTTACCCTAGTCATTTTGCAGTGCAGTTATGCTAGGAATCAGAGGGGAGCAACACTTTTGTTTTAGTTTTTGGAAAATAGCTCTGTTCCACTTGTCCCCCCCCCCCCTTTTTTTTTTCTTTTCCCAGTGAATTTTCTCCTTCTCGGGCAAACTGTCTTGTGTTTGCTGTTGGAGGAAGGGCTGCTGCTGGGGCAAGCGCAGGAAGAATGCTAAGGGAAACAAAAGGATAAACTTTGATCTGGATGAACCTCTTACTTGTTGAATGTGGGGCAGAGGTTGCTTTGGCATTTGAAAGGGTTAGTAGAAAATATTTGTGACTGCAGGAAATTTGAATAAACCAAATACCAAAATGCAGGTCATCAGTTTTTCTTGAAAAGTTTCTTCTCCCTCATCAGAAATCTCTAAAATTACTCTTCCTCCTCTTTGCACAGGTAGCTTATTTTTTGGTTAAGATATTTGTAGGAGAAGGCATGAACTTCTTGCTGCCAAGTTTGTAATTGTCACGAGGAAGAAGAAATGAGGGTGCAGAGCCTCTTTTGCCTCAGCTCTGCCCCGAGCTCTTCTGTCCTCGTAGAACGTGGATGGGAAGCAGAAACACATCCGCACTTGCACACTCCTCTGAAGGACAGTAGGTCTCAGCTCCTGCTCAGGGCCAATGAGCTTAAGTCCTTCTTTTGGCTGAGGTGAAAATACAAGGGCTGCTTTACTGGAGCTGGCCAGGCTCCTGTGGTAGAAGGAGGTGGCAGGTAGGGGGTTCAGCTGCTCAGTTGCTATCCCTGTGTTGAGCTCTAAATACAGTCTTTCTCCTCACGTTTCACTTGGGTTTTCAGAAGGAAGCAGGTTTGTTTTTAGTAGCAAGCTCAGCTTCATTAGTGAGTGTGTGCAGTTCCACAGCCCTCGCCATGTGTCCAGCAGTGTGTGTGAAAAGGTTTGAGAGGGGAAAACTGCAGGAACGTGAGGATAAAGAGCTCCTTTGCTCCTTTTTAACTCTCAGGAGTTATCTTGGATGATTTCAGAGGAGGCAGAAAACCATTTGGTGTCGTCATACATATTAAGAACATTAATTAGGATTACCCATTTTACTAATCTGAATTTTGGCAGAGATTTTCTCCAGAGTCTTTTGCTGAGTTGCTTGCTACAGAGTATTAGGTTCCTAAGCTCTGTGTAATCTTGATTTTAAATACCCTCCATCTTGCAAGGATAGTGTGAGAACATATCTGAATATGGGCAATTAAGGATGCCTGATGTTCTCAGATGCTAAAAGGCAGGTGCAAAGTGAAGGATGAGGTGCAGGGGAGGGATGTGCGGGTGCCCAGAGTGCTACGCTGTCTGTTAAGCAGTTTTAACTGGGATCTGTTTGTTGCTTTTTGTCCTGAAGTCATAGCACACACTGTTTGTTCTGAGCCGGCTTCTCAACTTTTTCCTAATCAAAAAGGTCTTACTTGCTGCGCCTTAAGCTAGTTCTTTTCAAACCTTAACATTCACTGGGTATGGTCAATGACAGTCTCTTGTTCCTGCATTTTAGTGTGTCAGTGTAGAAGCTGCCCACTCAGAAGGCCCTTCTCTGTGCATTGGTGCAATGCAAGGCTGACAGCAATGTGGAAGCAGATGGAATTATTTTAAAAAGAAAAACTGTGTTCTTTGCACTTTAGTGGGACTCTCTTTGCACATTATGCATGTGTGCAGCTGGAGGGATGTAGGTTGTATGAGCTTGCTCCTGCTTTATGGTCTTATGATAAGAAGATAAGGCCCTTTAATTCTATCATGTTTCTTTACTTCCTTTTAAAAAAAATGCAGGAAAACTATGAGGAATCCTTCTTTGTGCTTTTTTTTTCCTTCCTTCTACATTTGTTTGTTTGTTCTGACCCAAATGCCCCTAAGATCTATATGGCAAGAAGTAGCAAAGCAGATCTGCAGTGAAGATGATGAGAAACGTTACCCACCTTGCACAGGCTGCCCCTGAAAACGGGCACATCAAGGTGATCATTCCTTACAGGAATCCCGTTAGCTTTGAACAGCTGTTGCTTTTTAGTAGCAGGATCAAAATCTGCATTTATGTCATAAAGAAATCGAAGTGTACAAGAGTCTCGACCTGTATGGCGATACGGGCATGGGTATCGATGGCATTTCTTCTGAATTGTTGAAACACAAATCTTACGTGTAAATAAATTTACAATATTAGGTAAAAAACATGTGGAATGTTTTTATACCAAATCATACATAGAAATATAATGGTCTTCTCCCTCTTCTCTTAAACTGACAAGTGACCTTTTTTCAATTTTATGGACAGGTGCTAGAAACTAAGGGAAACTTTTCCTTTCCACTAGATCAGATTAAAATTGGGAATCTATGAACATTTGAGGTGTTTTTTTTTTTTTTAAAAATCTCCTTTTCCCAGGAAGAAACAGTTACCTTTCCTGACTGCTTTAGTTTCATTTTCTGTCTTGCGCAAAGCTGCTGTAAATTTTTTTTTAACCAGACTAATGCTTCAAATACCAACTGAATGCAGTAGAATGAAAACAGAAGTTGCAACCTCTCACTTAATAAGGAAGGATGGGGGCAATTCTAACTGGACTATTTAGGATGGTTTAAGCTACTCAGGCAATGCAGTGCAACTGCATAAGTATGTCAGTGTTTTGTGCCCCTTGGGTTCATACAGGTGAGCTACAGAAACAAGGAGAACTTAGCAGCCCATGGTCCCAGGACAGTATACTACAGCCAGCTTTGTGCCAAGGTAAACAGCATCCTTGCAACTTCGTTCGCTTTACTGTTTTATTCCTTTTCCCAGTTTAAAAATCTCTCTGTGACATGGACTCAAGGCCCACTGTGGCATACAGATGCTGAACTGTGCCTCTCCCAGGTTGTATATGGTGCCAAGAGCCACGTGTGTATGAACATGTTGGGAAAAACATCTCTGGAGACAGCGAGGGAGGGAAGTGTTCATGCTCCGAGCCCTCTGCCCGGGCCAGCTTCCTGCTTTCACCAGTGCAGGGCCTGGGTCCGGGATCCCTGCTGCGCGGCCTGGGTCAGACAGCTACCGCACATGCTGGAGCCTGGGCTGTGAAACACGCGTTGGCCTGAGGACAAGAGGTGTTGAGCACTGCACTGCGGCTCCCAGATATTCCAGCAGGGACTGGCATGTAGGAGACGGAAGGGGGACAGGGTGGATAGGTGGGGCTGCACCCCAGGTGCAGGGTGCAGGGTGCACTAGGCTGCTGTGGCTTATCATAATTTGGTCAGGGGTGAAATATCGTTGCAGCTATATAACCAGCTAGGGTTGGACAGTTACTGCATTAAAGAACATGGAAAAGCATTTTTCTTTTCAGAGAAAGTAGCGATTAAGATTTTGGACAAGACAAAGCTAGACAAGAAGACTCAGCGCTTGCTCTCACGTGAGATATCCAGCATGGAGAAACTGCACCACCCCAACATCATCAGGCTCTACGAAGTGGTGGAGACGCTCTCCAAGCTGCACCTGGTGATGGAGTACGCGGGAGGTGGGGAGCTCTTCACTAAAATCAGCACCGAGGGGAAGCTGCTGGAAACAGAGTGCAAACTGATCTTCTCCCAGATCGTGGCTGCTGTGAAGCACATGGTGAGGTGCCCTACATGTTGCTCTGTGCTACTCTAGCCAAGGTCTGTGCACATGTCCTTGTTTGTCAGTCAGCTTTGCTGTTACCAACAAACAGGCCCACACTTCTCAGGAGAAAACCCATTACAGAAAAGCTGTCTTAGTTACCTGAGAGATCCTTCCTAGCTCTCTTGAGTTACTGCCTCCTGGTGAGAAAGTTCGGGCCAAGTGAACTGGGAAGTGGTGGTGGATGGTACAGCCCCCGAGCAGCGCCGGGTTCTGCTGCCTGCGCTGAGCAAAGCTGCACTCTATCCCTGCAGGCAAGTCAAGAGGCAGCACCGACCGAGGTGTTCCAGAGAGAGGTTTGCTAGGTATTGCAAAAAGCCTGCTTAGTTATTACAAAATAATGAGTGTAGGAGGCTGGAAATGAGACAGGAATTCCTGATCTTTGCTTTGCAGATAGGTGAACACCAAGCAAGTCCCTTCCCCAGGCTTCAGTATGACAGCTGGATTTAGGATTATGTTGTTTATATAGAGCACAAAGCATCTTCCAGCAGCAGAACACGGCAGTTAACTACCCTTGAGGCAGCAGCCTCTGCACCTTGCAGAGCAACTACTCTGCTTACAAGGACAGCTTAAAGGAAGGGAATTTTGTGGTGTTAAGAAGTAAAACTAGTATTTGTTCAAGCTGGCTCAGGGTGCCCTCCCCTGGCTTGTGTTTTCCTGCAGCGTAGGCTCACACACAGAAAGCCAGGCAGTCAAAAGCGATTGGGTATTTCCAGGTCAGGTGCCAGGTTAAGCACAGGACAGACAGGCCCCCTGTCCTGCAAGCCCTGGTTACGTCCGCCAGCTCTCGTGGAGCAGAGGAGGCCAGGAGCTAGTGCTGTGTGTTCTACATTCAGCGATCACATCTGGCTCAGCATTAAACCCAAACTACTGCCTGGCCAGTCTCTTCTCTGCCAAGCCCTTTATTTTTGCTAATCTGTCACTGAATTTGCGCTATTCATATCCTATCTCACTGCTGCCAACTCACAGGGGGACAGGAAGATGCCAGGCCCTAATTAACAATTTATTCTAAAATATCTTGGTATTTCCTATTCCCCTAAAAGCGTTGGGTAGAGAGTGCTCAAACCCATCTGTTCCTCCTAATCTTTTCAAAACTGAAGCTAAACCATCACCTAATCAAGACAGGGTAGAGCTCCACTAAACAGAAAATTAATCAATGCTCATCTCCCACTGTCAGTTTTGATGAAAAAGAAATAGTGGTTATGGAAATAGTGATTATTAGTTAACAACAGACTGTTATCCTTTAAAAAAAAAACCACTTTTTTCTTCCTGTCTTCTCCAGGTATTCTGGTGCAAATTCCTTCTCTACTGCTCTGGCAAGCATTTGTTCTAAACACTTTTAACTTTTCAATTTTACAGCACTAGTTATTTCTGACTTGGCCTGAAATAAATCTGTTCTAATGGACAATCTTGGTGGTCACTGCAGAACATTGCTGTGAACAAGCTATCACTAAACCTGCCTCTTGTTCTGCAGCACGAGAACAACATCATTCACCGGGACCTGAAGGCAGAGAATGTCTTCTACACCAGCAACACCTGCGTTAAAGTGGGAGACTTTGGCTTCAGCACAATCAGTACAAGAGATGAAACGTTAAACACCTTCTGTGGCTCCCCGCCTTACGCCGCCCCCGAGCTCTTCCGCGATGAGAGCTATGTTGGCGTCTACGTGGACATCTGGGCCCTGGGCATCCTGCTGTACTTCATGACGACGGGTGTCATGCCATTTCGGGCGGATACAGTGGCCAAACTGAAGAAGTGCATTCTCGACGGGACGTACAGTGTGCCCCCGTGCCTCTCGGCAGCCTGCCAGAAGCTGATAAGAGGAGTGCTCCAGCCCGTGCCAAGCGAGCGCTACTCCGTCAAGCTCATTATGAGCAGCGAGTGGATGCAAGGGATATGGTACCCCCAGCCCTTAGAACCGTTCCCACTGGATCCAAAGTATTTATCGGAGATCAGCACCCTCAAAGATGAAGAAAATGAAGTGAAAAGTATTCTGCAAGATCTGGGGGTCACAGACGAACACATTCAGAACAACCGGGGCAAGGACGCACGCAGCTCCATAACGGGCATCTACAGGATCGTTCTGCACCGCGTGCAGAGGAAGAGGGCGCTGGAATGTGTTCCGATCATGTCCAGCCCTGACCCCCAGGAGCAGGACATTCAGAAAGACAACAACTCTTACACAGGGCTAAAACACACATCCAAGCTGTGCTCTATTTTATAAATTACACTGAAGGCTTCACCCTTGGTACACTTAAAAAGGATTTTCTTCATTTTTCACATGCGTTGGTGTTATATTTTTGTAATTTTTAAATAAACCAAAACTGCCTTATCGCATCTGCATTTTTCAGTTCACACAAACAGCTCAAATGCAGGACTCTACTGGACTTTTGTTTGGCCCTCACTCCAGAGACCTGGGGCAGACGGTGCAGTAAGTACTCATGTAGTAAACCAGGTAAGAAGTCACTAGTGGAGCTGGTGAGCTTTTAATAAAAAGTGAGCAGTACTTACTTAACTTAATGCTCTCAAGCAGTAGCTCAGTTCAGGACTACAGTGGTAACTTTGGGGAAATTCTGCCTTAGCTTGACCCAACTTGAGCACAAACCAGGACAGCTTTTGCAGTGAATTATGTTTAAACAGAAACCAGATCACACTTGAAAAAACTGCATTTTTTTTCCTTAAACTTCTCCAACCTCATTTGAGTGGTAGATAAGAGCTTCTTTTTTTAAAACTTTTATTTTAAGAAACTACAAAGCTGTCTGTCAAACACTGAAACCAGCTGCATGATGTGTCCTGCTTTGTTAGGACATTCAGTGAGGCTGCCCAGTCAAATTTAGACATGCTCCTTTAACCTTGCTCCTGTGCTGTATAACCAGTGGAGTTACCACCTGCTCACTCTGTTTCAGTTATTTGTAACATGTTGGCAAGTCCAAGACCTGTTTTGACTCCAACTGCCCTTCCAATAAAGCAGCAAGGGGGTAGTAAAAATTCATCTAATATTATGTTCTTGCTTTAGCACTAGCTATCAGTAAGTTGAATGCAACTGCTAATAAATAAATACATCTGCTTATAAATTAAGTATTAGACTTTGCTAGTAACTTCTAGCATGACCGGTACCAAGGGCTGGCACAGAGTTAACTGTGACACACGTTAAATGCTGGAGAACCTGACAGTGTTTCCAGTTGTTCTGAACTTCATGAACCTGTAGATATATTCCTCCCTTGAGCTTTGCTAAGGTATGGCCTTACTTTAATGTGCAGCAGCCTTGGCTGAGCTGCAGAGGGTGTTTAGAGGCAGTAACTGTCCTCTGGCTGGGCCCCGGTGTTGAAAGGCCTAAGTGAGAGGTACAACCTATAGGGCTTTTGTTGAGGCAAGCAAACTTACCCAAGGCTTAGGGATGTTCTTTCACATTAAAGCAGGTTTGCCACATATGGTACCAGAGCTGAGGAGGTAGCAGGTGACTTTCAAAGGAACCAAATAATGTCAATGAGCAACAGAACAACTCTGAGAAACCACCAGGAGACAACTGGCACACTCAGGCTCAGGTAGACAGAAAGCAAGAAACAAATCACTTCCACCACTGTGAAAGGGGATAAAAATTACCGTCCTTACAAGATGGTAGCACAGGTGATTCTATTTCATAAGCTAGGAATTAATTCTTCCCCTCTATGAACAGTTTCTATCCAAAAGCACTTAAGACAGAGCCTTGAAGTACCAGTCTCCCAAAAGCATGAGCAGACCTTTCCACCTGTGTCATGAGATAGGATTAAAAAGTAAGATCAAGAGCCACACAGCTGGAAAACTCAACGTTCTGAGTTTACACAGGGCCAGTTTCCCCTCTTTCCTGTTAAAAGGACAAACAAAAAGCATCCTGAAATCCCAACAAGCCAGCACTACTCCAACAGGTTTCAAATATCTCAAACTTTATTTTATTAAAGGATCAGCCTCACAAACTGTGAGGGGGCCTGTGGTTAATTTTTTGTGCCAGTAGCTCAATCCTTGGCTTGTCCACTGCCAGCAATGGACTGTGTTCCAGGGCAAGTGTTTGTTGTGGTGCCAAGGGCACCTAAACCCCAGTCCTCGCACCGCTATCTTCATGCATTGTTGTTCATCATTTTCAATGGAACAGACACGCTAGTACCCAGCAAGTCATAATAAACAACTATTTTACCAAAGCTTGACTGTACAAATCCGGCAAAAGTTATCAAAGCCTAGTGAGTGACTGATCATACAAACACTTCATTACACCAAAAAAATGTAATTTAACAGACAAAGCCATTTCTTCTGCCACTTTATATTAAGTAAGTAATGCAGCTCTGTAGAATTAGACAAAGGAATAAAACTCAAAAAGACTTTGTTCTGTATATGAACTCAAAAATATATTACAAGCTTACAAGGCTCATGGCATAGTTCATTTCCAATCTGGACTTTAATATACCCAGGCTGGACTCACTATTATTAGTGGTGTACAGGTACCACTTGCAAATGGCTAGCTTTTAGTTAGGGGAAAAAAAAAAAAAAAAAAAAAAAAAAAAAACACACACATATACTACAACACTACTAAAACTTCAACGTATGAAGCCAGATTCAGAGTTAGAAGTAGTCTCTGAAAAACATATATATTAAGACTAATGAGAGGCCAAGGTTCCAGACAACCCGATCTTCCTCCCTTCCTTAGTCTGACATTTAAAACAGCTCCAGAAGATCTGAGAGTTTTATTTGAGAATTTATGTCTTAAATACTTAATCTTCAGTTACAATTAAATAATCTCAAAAGGTGCCAAACTGATGAACCTCAAAAAAATACACTGTTTGGTTCTCTGGAAGGAGAAAAAAAAAAAAAACAACAACAACAAATAAAAAACTGCATCTCACGTCATTCCTCTTCCCTTCCATAGTGCTGTGATTTATACTGAAGGTATAAAGCACACGGTATGAGGAGGAATTAACAGCAACTAACACAGTCAGTTTACAGAGCTCCTAAAATAAAACAAAAACCTCACAATAAACTTGTTAGTCTAGCTGTTCTTAATCCGTTGTTTTGACAGGGGAGAGAGAATCTATTCCATTAATAAGCGCTACCGCATGCATTCCAGACCTTTTCCAAAGAATGAGGCAGCTAGAACAGGAGAAGAAAGGGAAGAGGGAAGTGAAATGCTGTATGCAGAAGAGGGACTGCTCATTGTCAAGGCACTGAGAAACCCAACATTAAAAGCTTACACTGTTTTGTCTTACACTTTTGAATACAAGTTGTTAACAGTTGAAGTTTCAAGTCATTTTACGTGAAAAGGCAGGCAGAAGATTTTCTACATACAAAAGTCTTGTAACAGAACACAGCTACAGCTCAGCAAATTAACAATGTTTGTTTAGGAATCTACAAAGACCCTGGCAAGTCCCTCCATCTCCAGTATATTAATGATCTTAGTGTTCTGACAACACTATAATTATCACAACATATTAAAATGAATCTTGTCAAAGGGGTTTAGACAGTTTTCCCATGCTCCAATTAAGTTTTACTGTACAGTGAAACATCACACTATTTTAATCCGTTTTCTCTCTCTCATGCTACCCTCACACTTCTTCCATTTCCCCACCTCACAGAGGTATCTTAATGCTCCCCATTGGAAATGGCAACAGTAACGCCTTCCGATTCTGTTGTTGCAGGGATTCTTGGCACTTTCTTAGCAGGGCTTGGGATGTGCTAAGAAGAAGGGAAAAAATCATTAAATCAAGTTTTCTAGTTCCCATACATTCTTACTTCCTGGCTACTCCACCGCTCAGACACCATCCATGCACCATCGGCACCTGGTCTGCAGCCATTCCAGTCAGCCGCGTTTCATGCAAAACTCATTACGTGAAAGGAGCCATTTACTTGTGCAGCTTCGTTTTGGTTATAATGAAATGTACTTGGTTAAAATACGCAATGTACAAGCCAGAGGTAAAATACTGAATACAGCGTTTTAAAAAGTCCTCGAACCTTGCCAGACCCTTTCCTCTTTTGACATGCACCCACATGCCGACACATGCACAGAGCCTGCTCCACTACTTCACTCCCTCTTTAAAAGCGTGCAGAGTGTTCACCTCATGGACCACGCCGGGGTGGACGACTCCGACTCCCGCCTCCAGCGGCCCGTCACCCAGCAGCGGGCGCCTCGCATACGTTCTCCTGTGCTTTTCATCCACACGCACGAGGTACCACGTTCCCTCAAAGAGATCGTCTGCCGAGCACTGCGGAATATAGTTGGCTGCAAGAAAGACAACAACGTTGGTCAGTTCTGCTTTGTAAGTGAAGTTTGGAAGCAGTAGGCAGCAGAACTGAGTCTGCATTTTCATTTCAAAGACACTGGGCCAATAAACGCAAGCTACAGAAATGCAATTCACAAGCTATAGAAAAGTAGAGGGAGCTGGATGTGTCCTTCATGTGAATTAAACCCTAAGGATTTTGCTGTACACTGAGGGATGATTTATATTTAAGTGCTTTTTACCCAAATGATGTGTTTCCTGTCTAATCTTCATGTTTTCAGCAAAGACATCAGGTGCAATGCATTTTCTTGAGTCAAGTCTTGTTTTAAGATCAGAAAGGCTGGCGGTTATTTTGTCCAGGGAAGAACCTGCAATAAAAAGCCACCATGTAACACAGAACCAGTGCTGAGAGATGTGCATAAGCATGTGAAGCTCATGCTTCTGAGTGGTCTTCTGAATGGATTCTGAATGTTTTGAAATGCTTAAACATTACAGAAGCCAAACCTCTACCAATTTAAAATATTCCAGATTACACAAGCAAAATACCCAGCATTTGAAGAACACTCTGTATTCTCCACTTGCTCAGGGAAAGAGAGCTCCCTGAAGCGCTTTTAGCTGCTGGCCCATTGTGCATGCCCAGGGAAAGCAGGTCCTGTGTGGGGCGAGTTCCCACACAGGCTCCCCAGGGTGCCCTGGGCTCCCAGTGCTCACCTGGGGTGGCATCCTGCGTCACTCGGATGGAATAAAGTGTCGCGGCAAAGCCTGAGCCATACGAGAACACGCTGATCCTCTGCCCGGCGAGCTGCTCTGGGGAGTACCTGCAAATTGGCCAAAAACAGCAGCTTAGAATGCAAATTATGCCCAAGTGCCAGTTTTAAATAAACTAAAAGTTGCAGCCTGCTTAACAGAAAGCAGCCAGCAGACTGTACTCAAACGCACACATATGATCACTATAGGAATAAACAAGGATTTTTTAAGACATGATTCCAAGCATTGCTGCTATACCATTATTTTCAAGGTTGACTAAGCAAAAGGGAGCACATTAATGCCCAGAACATAGTTAGCTAAAAGGCAGCTAATTCTCATTGCTAAATTACCCAAAGCCTCAAATGAAATATCACATCCTAGAATGCAAGGTGACAACAAAGGAAAAAGACGACCCAAGACGACTTTCTCTATTTTAAGGGGATTTTGTGAAAGCCTCAGTGATTGCACAAAATACAACAGTTCCTTAAGCAAATATGGATTTCACTTGGCTCTTCTTGCTATAGAAGAGAGCAGTTTTTTCTTTTTTTATTTTTAATTTATTTTGAGCTGGGAAAAGATCACCACCCTACAAATAATATCCGGTTTAGAATGCAGGAAACATCTTCTAGGTCAACCTCTGGCACAGAACTTTTGCATTTGGTTTTCATTTGAGCAGATCGTGTGTGCAGAATAATTTTCTGGTCTTAGTCTTGCTGCTCAAGGTAATCTAACAGGTAAAACACCTAGATGGTTCTTTCACAGAAGCCTATCATCTGAAGCAAAACTATTTTACACAATTCTGTATGAGAAGCTGTGACTTTGTCTTCCTGGTCTCAGGCTTACTGGGCTAGAAGGGAAGCGAGGCAGCCGTAGACGGAGGGTGTGTACATATTCCCATTCTGGTTGGACACGAGCAGGGAAGCTTTGGTTTTCTGATTGAAGAGCTCGGCACTAGCTTTCATAAAAGCTTTTTCCACATCTCTGTCAAAATAGGTATCTTCCAGTTTAACATCCCTACAAAAAATAAAGGCAGTTACTAAAAGAGCAGAAAGGAAAAACATCTCGGGTGTTTAACGGATTCAGACTGGTGGATATGGGTAGACTGTGGGATACAGCAGCTATTCTCACCTGAAAGCCTCCAGACCACTGAAAACACCATTTGCTGTTTCAGGGTTCGGATCACTGAGAAAGTCATTCAGCAACAGCCTGGCCACAGATTTCTGCACCAGTTTACAGTAGGGAGAGTGGAAGATCATGAATCCAAAGTCATTCAAGGTGAAACGTCTGTCTGTTCCCTCTGGAAGCAGCAGAATATGGTATGTTATAACTTACTACTAGTGCTCACACTGTTACAGTAAACAGGAGAAATTATGACATGTCAGCATTCAAAAGATTGCCATAACACTAATGATTCCTGACAAGTTTGTTTAAAATACTGCCACAACTTCTATTCAAACAAAAATAATTCTTACTGACTGATCATGTGTGGCAACTAACAATGCCCTTTTTCTAGCAGGAAAAACTAAAAGCTTCACAGCATCTCTGTATTTTGAAATAGCAAATAAGCTGGTTTAAGTAGTAAGGGCCTGCAGAGGATACTCCTTGCTGAAGATGGTGTATTCAGTCACACCAACTAAACCATGTTTCACACGGCAGAAAGCAAACGAAGACTTCAACTACCTCAAACACCCGAACACAAGGAAATGGGGCACACACTAGCCTGCAGATCAGACACCAAACCCTGAGTCTGTCCACATAACTGGGCACTCCAATACACGCCCGTTTGCCCTGTCATGGAGCGAGGTACGTACCCTTCTGCCACTGGGCATGGATCTTGTTGCGATAGACAGTGTAGCAGCGATCCAAGGCACTGAGGTAGCACTGTATGGATAGTTTGCCATCAACTACAGGATACTCGGACACCATGTCTGGTTTATAGAAGTCATAGGCATGCTGCATGTGGGTCCCACGCAGCCCTGGTTAAGAGAATTTGACCAAAATTACTTTTTTTCAGCTACTTTGAAGTGATTTAAACACACCATAGCACACGTGAAGAACAAGCAGGTTTTAACAGCACCTCCAGTCCTTCTTGCCTGCACAGTTCTCAATTCCCTTGTACTCAAGCCCAGTAGGACTGAGCATAACAAACACAAATAACAGGATTTCCATCATTTCTTCTGGTACATGGAGAGCTTTGCTATTCAGTTCAAGTCCATTCTTCACCAATTTTATTAGAGAATTGGTTAGAGAATCCCCAAGGGAAAAAAAAAAAAAAACACACAAGACAGAAGCATCTTTAGTTGATATTTCCTGCCTCCTCTAATGGGCCTTGAACAAGTTGCCCAGAGCAAGAGATGACAAAGTACAACTTCGACGTGAGCGGGGGTTAATCCAGCCCTCCAGCAACCCACAAACACAGAGAAGAGGCTTCAGAAGGGAAACAGTGTCTGGCTGGTCTGTTTTCTCACAGAACTAACCTCGCTCAAAAATTAAAGGTGCATTTGGGCCAACTAGCATGGCAACTGCTCCGGCTCCCCCCGTCGGCCTGGCATTTCCAGTGGCATAAACAGCGATGTCTCCAGCGACAACGAGCGCGTAGCGGCCTGCAGGAAACACACACACAGCCCCAGAAGGGAGTCAGCATCCAGCGGGATTTAATATCCAGCAGCCTTTTGTGGACCTCTGTTCAGAGAGGAGATGACTGCAGGATTGGGGGGTTCTTCAATCTTTATTTATTCGCCCCATTTCGTGTTTTTCCTGGCAATCACCAGCGATCACAAGGAGAGCCCAGTGACGCTTCTCTGGGTCATTACTTTCCGTATGGAATTGAGCTAGTGGCCAATGCCCAGAGCACTTAAGGTGAGGACTTCACAAGAGGGCTCCGTTTTATTTATACGGTTAAACAAGAACAACAATTCACCAACAACAGAGTGACGCAGCCTCTCAAAAAAACACCCCAGACTTACCATCCCAGGAACTGGACTCGATCCAGTTAACAGCATTAAAGAGAGCAGCAGTGCCTCCATAGCACGCGTTTGTGGTGTCAATTCCTTCGACATCTGTATTACCAGATTCTTCAAAGAGTTGCATCAGGACAGTCTTTACCGACTTTGATTTGTCAATTATTGTCTCCGTTCCAACTTCTAATCTCCCGATACAGTCATAGGAAAGACTGTTCCTCTCCATGAGCTTCTGAACCACAGTCAAACAGAGAGAATTGATGTCCTCTCGGTCAGAGCAGAAGCCCATCTTGGACTGGCCAAGCCCAATGGTGTATTTGCCAGCATCTACCCCATCGTACTTCTCCAGTTCCGTCTGGTCAACGTACTGAGAAGGAAAGTAAATTTCCAGGGCAACAATTCCCACATCTTTTGGCCAACAGGATTCAGCATTCACTGGAAGAGACCCAGGCATTGTGGCAGATCTGAAGGGAAAAACAGGAAAAAGAAAGCATACAAAACATGAAACAGCTGACATTCACATCCATTTTTAGCAACATATTTCATATATACTATAATTTTATATGATTTACAAAAAAGGTTAAGTTTCAGCTATTTTAGTTTCCTTTGCAAAAGGCAAGCCTTTACTTCTGCAGCAAATTCCTGAAGATGCTTACTAAGAAGCTCTTTTATCTGAAAATGCAGTTTCAGACCTGCAGATACATATGCTTAAATTCAGCCCAAGTTATTTTACTGAAGCAAAATGAGCAAATCAACAAATGTTTAGTGTTCAAGAAATGTGAGTCTTAACGTTCATTATTCTACTCTTGCGTCTAAGGCTTGTATTAGGCCTCAGTTTTATACAACTAAGCTACAAATGCTAGATTTTTTTAAAAAAATGTTGCTGATTCATAACTTAAGTTTAGAACATAACTTCACCAGGAAATTGCCGCCTTAAACAGCCTTCAAAACTGTTTTTATTTTTAAATTAAATGACCCGATTGCCTCCATGTTGCATATACTTGCAGCAAAGACGGCAATTTTTGGGTCTCCCCCCACCCTGCAGTCTGTTTTGACATTACTGTACACTAGACCCAGAGGGATACCTCACAGGAAAACATATAAGAGTTCTTCATCACGGACTATGATTTCACATTTTAACACTCTTATCTACAATTACTAGGATAAACCACATTCTATTAATTTAACCCTATGAATTCTAAGCAAATAAGCACATTTTTTTTCTATACCTTTACTTACATCCTTAAAAAACAATTCTCTCTCATGCCCACCTATCAGCATTGTCAGATTGACCTTATCCAGCTTCTTCCTACAATCACGATGAGCTGCATAAAGGAATAAAGCCTTCCTAACCAGAAACAACCACTTCACACTGTACAAATTAACACAAATGCTAGGCAAACACTTTATATAATTGAATTGTATTCCTGCATACACGTATAATTGAAGACAAAAGTCCTAACTGAGACTTAAGGTAAGGACACACGGCTTCTCAGGCTTTCTGGTTGCTTTTAAGGAATTTGCAGGCACACCTATGATGCACCTAAAACAACCCATTTCACTCTGTGTTCATGAAGAAGCACGTTTAAAACTGCTGCCTGAAGCAGTACCCACGACCTATTAACACACCACTTCAAGATATTCAGGCATCCTCTCTCACCCTATTTTATCTAGTCAGAGGGAAAAAATAAATAAAAATTACACACACATATACATATAGAAAACCCGCAAGGTTACGACAAAGCCAGAACCTCTCCTTTTCAGTCCCCTGCCCCTGTCCCACCTCGCGCTGCCGGCGGGGAAAGGTGCGCGCGGCCCGGGACCGCCCGAGCGGCCGTTTCGCTTTCGCTGCCGGCACCCGCGCGGCCGCCGCGGCCCGCGGGGCGCTCCCAAACGGAGCCGCCGGCCCACGCTGGCCCCCGCCGCGGCGCGGCCCGAACCGGCCGCGCGGGGGAAGGCCACCCCGCGGAGGGGAACCGGCCGCGCGGGGGAAGGTCACCCCGCGGAGGGGAACCGGCCGCGCGGGGGAAGGCCACCCCGCGCGGGAAACCGGCCGCGCGGGGGAAGGTCACCTCGCGCCCCCCCCGGCTCTTACACGTTGCGGAATCCCATGGCCGGCTCCGCCGCACGGCCCGGGGGATGGAGCGCGCATGCGCGGCCGCGCCGGCCGTCACCTTCAGCGCGCGGTGATGCCGCGCGCACGCGCGCCCGCCCTACGGGGACGGTGTGGGCGGGGCTCTGCGGCCGTTACCGCCCCCCGCCTTCCAACCGCCGCCCGTTACCGCTCCCCCCCCCGCCTTCCAACGCCCAAACACCGCCCGTTGCCGCCCCCCGCCTTCCAAACACCGCCCGTTACCACACGTCCCCGCCCCCCCCGCCTTCCAACCACCGCCCCTTACTGCGCCCCCCTTTCCATCCGCCGCCCGTTACCGCGCTCCCCCCGCCGCTCTGGCTGCACCTGAGCCCAGCCCGCCCCTCGACATCCGAGGCATCACACACCTTTTTATAGTTGGGTGTGGCTTTGAGGTTTTTTTTTTTTTTTTTTTTCTCCTCCTCCTTCTCCCCTGCCTCTGCCCCAGCCGAGCTGGGTGTTTATGCCTGGGCGCGAGCAGTGAGGAGGCTGGAAGCAGGTGCGCTTCCGTCCTGCACAGGACATTTTCACATCACTTGACACAATGGAAAGTGCGCGGCCTTTCTGTTGATAGCTAGCTGCGCTCCCTCACAGCACCTCGCATTTGTCATGGCAGGGGACTCCAGGCACTAGGGAAACAAACCTCTCTCCTGCCAGTCCTCCTCTTTTGGCTGAGGTCCAGCAACTGCCTTCATGCGGCCCTGTGCTGCTCTCCTGTGGTGATATACCTTGATGCAACTGCAAGTAGCTGCATCAGTATATGGGTAACTCCCATAGAGACTTAAAGCCCAACAACATCCACAATTGGTTCTGACAACCAGTCAGAAGCTACCTTACCCTATAAGCCTCAGTTCTACTAGCATTTTATTTAAAAATTTTCTCAGATGCTTTAAGTAACACTTTTTGCTTGCCTAAGTGCTCCAGAGTGGGGGGAGATTAAAACTAGAGACCGTACTAAGTAGAGCAGATTGTTCTTACCAGCCTCTTGAATCTTCAGGAATGCTCCCACTGGTGGGTGGGCTCAGGAGTTCCACCTGCACCTTGGCTGTGCTGAGAAGCCAGTGCCAGCCACGACCCTTGAGTCCCACATGGAGGGCAGAGCTGCGTGATGGCCCCAGGGCCTCCACCAGCTGAGGGCTCTTCCTCCTCAGCAGCAGGGCTCACGGTGGTGGTTACTGAAAGCAGCTTCTCCAAGCTACTACAATGAGCCTCCACTTCCGAGCTGTTTACTGTCCATACAAAAACTGAGGAGTCATCAGGCTAGAGAGATTAACTAAGGAGCTCCAAGCTCTTTTTTTACAGGATTCCTGGGCTCCAGATCCTTCTCCAAGGACTGTGCTTGACCCTAAATGCACAGGGCACTGAAGAAGAGAGTGGGCAAGTCTGCTCCGGTCTTTGAAAGGATACAGGCACACTAACAGGGAGCTCCCAAAGACCAGCTGGAAAGGGATTTTTGACATCCCATCCCCTTTGGGTTGCACGTACTTCCCTTCCTTGAAAGGCAGCAAGTACAAAATCTTTGTAGAGCTCAAAAGCTGCTCCAGGAGCCAGAATGTCAAGAGCTAAAAGGCTGCAGAGATTAAATTAAATGTCTAAGAATGTAATTAAGATCCACAGTAACAGACAAGACAGTGGCAACACATAAGGGGCTTGATGGATGTAGCATGACATTAGAAAAAGGTGGCTTTTAAGTAAGGAGAGAATTCAACATTTCAAAGGATTCAGATTACATGGGCATCACCCTTGCTTGCTACTTACAGAGCCCAGATTAAAAGTGCCATTTAATTCTAAAGTACTGTAATTTTCATTAGAAAACTTTAGGCTGAAGACAACTAAAGGGATATTTTTCCTAAAGGTATTCTCATGGGCAGCTCAAACACACCTAATACTGCAGCAGTCTGGGCTACCAGGATATATGGTAATATAAGACACCATATCCAGTTATGTAAGATAACAGAAGTTACATGAATAAAAGTTATGTATGCTTCTGAACACTTAAAGCAAGACATCTTAACCAAGACAGGCATTACAGGAAAAAAAGCAAATGCTTATTTAATGAAAAACACCATTCTGTTCTCTTCATCAAAAGCACAAAAAGACAGTCACTGATTTTTTCCTACAACAGGAATCAAACTTTTCCATAATGCTTCTTTAAAGTACTCCCTTAAAAAGACAGTGCTAAGATGATTTGAAAAGAGACATGAGAAAGCAGACTTCGTCTGCTAAAGAATCTGTACAGGATAAGTAACATACACTGGCCTCTGCTAATAATGCCAAATAACCCAATGTGTTCTTCTCTACACAGGGCAACTGCTGCTTTCACCATCGTTATTACGAATATTTTGTTAATAACTTGACATTATTTCATACTTAAGTTTATTTCACACAAGATGCTAACTGAAAAATATATAACAAAAGTCTCCACGTGTTTGTGTTGCTTGTAGCAAACAGTTTGCAAATAGAAGGGGAAAAAAATAAAAACAAAAAGAATTACAGAGCACTTTTAGAATAGTGGCTCTAGAAGCAACATCTCAGGGCGTTTCCTCCCTTCCCCCGACGGAAAAAAAAAATAATCAAAACAAACAAAAGAAAACAAAAAACAACCAAACAAAATACACATGCAGTCGAGTGATGCAGTGGTAGCTCCAGGGAAGATACCCTGTAGTTGAATCTAGTCACCCGGCTCGGCGCAGAGATGCGGGCAGCGGGCGCGGAGCCGCTCGCGCAAACAGCCATCGCGCCGCAAGAGGTCACTGTTTTTAGCCAGATCGCGCAGCAAACGCAGCATCACCTCGTTCACCGCGAGCCACGAGCTGGACACACGAGGTCAAGCAAAAGAAAGTAACAGTAACAGAGAAGAGCAAGTAGAGTCTGACCGCAACCGGCCGTAGCATCCGCACGGAACCGGCATCCACCCTCAGTACCCGGGATGCTCCCCGAGGCCCCGCACGGCCAGGGGCGCCGCCGGCAGGGCGGCCCCGGGCTGACGCGACCCTCCGGGGCAGCGCCGGCCGCGGGGGGCAGCGCCCGGCCGCGGGGGGCAGCGCCCGGCCGCGGGGGGCAGCGCCCGGCCGCGGGGGGCAGCGCCCGGCCGCGGGGGGCAGCGCCCGGCCGCGGGGGGCAGCGCCCGGCCGCGGGGGGCAGCGGGCGATGCCCGCCGGGCCCAGGCCCGGCCGCGCCGCTCTCACCTGCGCGAGGCGATGGCTCCGGTGGCCGCTGCGCTCCGCACCCCGCTCGCACGCACGGGGGGACGCGGCGCGCGGCGCCTTTAAACAGCCCCGCGGGCCGCGGCGCGGAGCGGCAGCCCCGCCGCCCAATCGGAGCGGCCCCTGCGCGCGCCCCGCCCAGCGGGCGGCCGGCGCGGGCGGGGGCAATGGTGTGAGAGAGTGACGCAACGTGGCCAGAGGGCGGCACGCCAATGGGGACGCGGCGCCGGCGCGCGGCGGCCAATGGGAACCGAGCGCTGCGCGGCGGCGGCCAATGGGAGCGGGCAGCCGACCGCGGGTGAGAGTAGGGCGGCCGCGGCGCGCGGCGCGGCGAGGGGCCGGTTGCCCGGCAACGGGAGGCCGGGCGCGGCGCGGGGGGCGCGGGGAACGCGGGGTCGGTGTCGCCGCGGGCCGGGCCGGGCCCCCGGGCCCTGCGCTGCCCGGCGGAGCCCGCTGCTCCCGCGCGATCGCCCTGTCCGTCCAGCCGCATCTCAGGCACCGTCTTCATTGGACAAGTTCACGGGAAGCTTCTGCGGGGAAGCTGTAGCCTTTAGGCCTTAACGATGGTTTATAACCAGATGATCTGTTAGTACGTGGGGTCTGCAGTGTCCCCACGGGTTTGTTCCCTATCAGTGCAGGGAATATAAACCCTGATTGCGATGGGAAACTGCCAGATAAAAATCATGTATACCTTTTAACACCTGGATCATTTGGTTGCAAAACCCCAAGCAGAGGAAACAGGCTCCCTGACAGGCCGTCAGGTTCCCGGACGTGTGTTTGCTGCAGCATGCACAGGACAACACGCAGTATCAGGACATAACAAACAATGGTTAATTTTAATTTAATAAATTGGCTACTTGCACCAACTCATGGTCAGGTAGACAGTGCGGGAGAAGGGGCAAATCTCTCACTGATGGGCTTAATCTCTGTCATGTTTCTCAGATCCGAATTTGTGACCCTTCTGCTATCGCCATGTAAGAGCGCAGATTTGTGGTACAACCTTTCCTAGTGCAAGAACTGAGAAACGCTACTGAGAAACCAGGAAGAGACATTTTGTTGTTAAGTTTTCTTGCTACTTTGCTCTCCCCTGATAAGCCTATGTCAGTCTGTGTACGAGCCAAAGTCGATCTGTAGTTAGTTTTATTTTTCACTGTGAACATTTCTGCAGTTACAACATTTTTACGTGGACACGAGTTCCGTAGGCCCTGGCACGGTTCTGTCGCACAGACCCGCAGGCCGCACACGCTCCTCCTCAGAAGGGCTCGGCCTTTCCCGTGCGGGGGACGAAAACTCCAGCTTCCCTCCTCCTCTTCCCTCCGTCCGTGGACTGAACCAAAGGGCCTCGTGCCTCACACAGGCGTGAACTGCCCCGGCCATGACACACGTGGCGTCTGGCGCTGCTTCTCGTGAGCATCGCCTGGGCTTTCGAGACAGTAACAGCAGGATTTTCTTGGGCAGTTCTGAAGCGCTTCTTGAACAAGGCGTGCTGATGCAAATAGCACTGCTAAAGCTTTTTCTTCTAAAAAGGGAAAGGGTGAGGACTGGTGCCCAAATGACTATCTTTAGCTTGAGGAGAGGATTTTATTTATTTATTTATGCCTTTTTTTTACCCCTCATGGTACAAGATTGTGAATTACTTTCCATAATTTTTCACACTAACTTTCCATTTTATAAAATAGGATATGAATGTAAAAGACAGACACATGATACCCTTGTTAATAGCGTAATGCTTTCCCAAAAACCAAAAACAAATTAACCACTTATAGACAGTAGCATTATAACAATTTTCTTCTATTGTGCCCATTTTAAAGCGTATTTAATGACTACACCTTGCATATGAAGAAGGATAGCTAAAAACTAAAATATGACAGACTTCCTAGAATTTTATTTATATCCTAGAATAATAAAACTGAGGTTAAGGACACCCTCCGATCATAGTGATTTACTAATTATCTTAAGTGAAACTCAGGATCTAGGTATCTAATCTAAAACGTGTTTTTATCTCTTAGGATACATGCAGATACTAATTTAAACTTGTATCAAGTTTAGGAGTTCTCTTATATTTAGTTTCATGACTGGCTAATTCTTTATAGTCTAAGATTTACTACTACTATTTTATAAGCAGTAAAATGTCTTTTATAATGGGTGTTGACACCATCGTTCTTTTTCTTAAGGTTTATGAGTCTCCTGCTCTGCTTTTCCCATCACTGAGAATATTGCAAGTGAACAAACCTATGGGCGGGGTTGTTTTCAAATAGCAATCTTTTTTATTGGGAATGAGAAAGTCTAATGGCATCAGCTTTTTCTTCAGAGTATCTTTGATATAAATGCTAATTCCACCAGCACATGAAATTACAGAATCTCTTTTTAGAATTTTTCTGTCAAAGCAGTTTGCTATATAATACATCTCATTTTACTTGCTTTTTGCTTTTTGTACAAACTGATAGCTATAATTAAATCTCAATAGCTGAATTTTTATCATTTGGATTAAGTTTGAATAAAACCTCAATATTGTTTCAAGCACAGACACAGTTTTGGGTCCCATGGAACCTCTTATATTTGAGACACAAATATTTTTTAAAAATATATTGAACAAATATGAGATATGATTTTGAATACACTCAAGGAAATGCCATGCAGTTAAGCATATTGTTATCTAGTATTTGAATAATTTAAATAGTATTGATTTTATAAAAAATACTGTTATCTTTCCACTCTTTCTGTACTGCTATTGTGATCCTGTAATTGCTTTATATGGAATTCTGGGGAAGATGGCAATAATAACATTAAAGTGGTTGGTAAAGCTTCTTTCCAGATCTCCTGGGTAATAAATTATAACTCTCTAACCAAATTGTACTCCAGACACATGGCTTCCCGCTATTTCCAGACCAGCTTGTAAGAATTTGTGTCATTCTGCTTCTGTGGTTGTAAAACTTCATTCAGTCTGCCCAGTGACTTAGTTTTTTAATGCAGACTGTAATAGAGGTATATCTGGACCTCTGTAGCAGAATAACACTGCACCTAAGCAACTTAGAGCTTGAAACCTAAGAAAGGAGATGCCTTATAGGAGAAAGGAAAGAGCATTTACTAAAGATGCTGTTGCTGAAGGAACTTGGGATCACTTTGTTGCAAGGCTTGGGTCTTCCTAACAGAAGGCAAACAACATTTGTTCCTATTCCTGCTAAAATCCATTCGTCACCCGAGTCCGCTTTGTCAAAAGAGCACCTTGAACACAGGCCTCTCTCGCCATTTTTCACTTGTGTTAAAGTGGCTGGAAGCTCCTAGTCCAGGGGTGCTGTGAAAGAAAAATGCTGCTTTCCCAGCCTGTGACTCTCCTTCGGTTCCAGCTTTAAGTGTATCATATTTAGGATTGACTTGTCTTTGTAGACACAACAGAGTCTTTGCAGACACAACAGAGTCTTTGCTGTTGTTTAATAATTCTCTATTTACAGTAATAGCTATTAAAATAAAGAGTAAAAAGGGGAAGATTCTCAAAGCTATGAGCGCATCTGTAGGAATTTTCAAGAAAATCTGATTAATTATAGGCCTATATATAACTAAATGAATTCTAGGCCTGAGTTGGATTCAGCAGGAACTGGACTCCCGAGCTGCCCCGGTGCCCACCGGGGCATTGAGAAGCCGCCAGCGGCACCGTTAGGCACCCTGGGAAAGGGCTGTGCGAGGCAGCATCCTCAGGGAAGGAATGTCATGTGCTGCAACAATCTCTTCTGCAAAACAAGATGTTGAGATGACTTTACTGAAAAAACACCGATTTTATTTTTTTTGCCAAGTACACAAATAGCAAAGGTCAAAAATGATGTTCAGGTGCAAAGAGTGTGAGGTCACTTAAGTAATGTTTGCTTTTACTGAGAACCACATGAGTATAGACTTACTTTAAGCATTGACTGAAAATCTCACATGCAATAATGTGGCCAAAGAGATCACGCTCACATTTACAATTCACTACACTGGAATGTTTTTCTTTTATGCATTTGTGTGTCAGTGTTCAGGAATAAATGAAACTGTAGCAGGTGTGATATCTTTAAAGGCTGTTTTGATACTTCTGAAACCAACACTGGGGAAGAAAGTTTATTAGGTAACTAACAGAGGTTATTCCTACTCCCTTTCCCCCACAATGCACATGAATCCAAACTGGAAACACACTGGGCAGGTGTCATCTGACTTGTATCTTCTGACAATCCGAGTTTCACCTATTGAACCCAGGAGAACCTGTTACAGGATAACATGTGCTCTGCATAACCTGAAGGTGAAAAGGAAACTAGCAAAGTCTCCCTTTTGAAAGTGGTCCAGGAAATGCAAGTATTTGAGTAGTATTTAAGTTGTGTATCTGGCTGAGTCTTATCATACTAGTGACATTGACAGTGCTCATGCGTTGTAGCAGTACTAGTTATTAGAAAAGTCTAAAAATGCATTCAGATTACAGTTTGCTTTCTTTATAAAGTGTGCTTAAGAACTGCAGCACTGTAGTAATCTCAAATATGAAATAATATTTGAGCACTTGGGAACCTCAGATTTGGCAGGGGAGGGCGGACAACTGGCAGCATAAAATGCTGCCTCCTGAACTAGAGGAATAAGTGAGTGCCTGCATTTTTCATCTGCAAGCCGGACCTTCATGAGCCTCCTGCAGTCCATAGTGAAATTAGAGACCTCCCTTTCTGTAACAGACTAAGTATCTGAGGAGTTCTCACCCTCGATCGCAGCTGCTGCTGTTATCTTGAGCCACAGTTTCCCTTTTTCTTATCCTTTTTTATGCTTTTTGTTTTCCTGCCTGCTTGACTTCGCACCCTTTCTTCAGTCTCCCAAACTTGCTTGTTTTGCCTCTACCATACAGAGATACTTCATAATTCTGCAAGTGAAAGCCAAAGGCTTTCAGGGGCCCCAGACAGGGCCAGGCCTCCTGGAAAGGTAGACACATGGCTCCAATACTGTGATACGATGGATATCTGGGATAGAACAGGCATGGAAGTGGGATAGACTCAATACTTGGCTGGAAACAGCCGGTGATGGATTGATGGGAAAACAAGGAGGCATTGAAATGGCATCATAATGGCACGCAAAGACTCGAGAAGGAAGTGCACAGTTAACGTGGAATCAGTAGCAGAGCATGAGCAACAGAAGAAACCAGCCTGCTGGCACCAGCAGCGACGGATACAGCGCAGCGCACTGAGCAACCCGGCTGTCCTGGTGCTCTGCTGCCCAGCCCCATCAGCACGGGATTCCTCCTCATACCCACTCACTGCGGTCCCCGAGAGGTGCAGGAGCAGAACACAAGTGAAATGATGGGAAAACATTTGCAACGAATGCACCAAATGCACACAGCAGGGCAGAGGCTTCCTGCGCTGCTTCCCGCTGGCCATGTTCCCAGCAGGGAGAGCAGCCCGGGCTCTGCTCCGCAGGGCAGCTCCATGCCACGGGGCTGGCAGGGATGGATGGCACGGAGGGGACGCACGCAGTGCGCCTGGTGCCACGCGGACACCGCACGCAGCTGCACGAGCTGCCTCCCCGCCGCTCGGAAGCGATAGTTACATTTCCATAATCTGTTTTGGAAGAAGCTCGCTGCTTTCGCCAGGCGCGTACCAGTGGGAGCAGCACACCCACCGGCCACCTTGCTGCAGCCTCACATGTTCGCTCCAGCTTGGGAAGGTTTTAGCAGCCTCCTGTCAGTGCTGTGCGCCTTCTCGCTCTTCCAGCGCACAGCTAAGGCTTAAAAATTACAAAACAAGCACAAGAGAAAACCCTGAGGAGCTAATTTAAATCTAATGCAACAAATGAGAACAACAAACAGTAATTAACAGCTAGAGGAGGAAGAAGATTATACTCCCAGGTTAAGGATTTTTTGAACGTCCATTCTGTAGCACTTAACTCTTGTTTAAGATCTCTCTTTTCTCTTACTTGTTACTCACGTGTGCTTCTCCAAGGGAAGAGCTGATTTGACTGAGTTGGCTTTATGGGAATATGAAATTAGTCTGAAGCATTTCAAGGAAGGAGGGAGGGAACTGGGACTGTGTCAGGCCATGAAGGCCGCCGAGCGGGCAGCCAGCCTGGCATCGTTAGCAGTCCTCAAAGAAAGGCTCCGATGGGAAACCCTCCCTGGCAACATGATTGCAAAGAGAGAAGAGCAGGAGAGGAAGGTACAATGTAGGACACTGGGACAGCGGGACAAGGAGAAGGAACTGCCTAATGGGATGTGAAAGTACTGGGAGCCGCAAAAGTCAGGCAGGGGAAAGGAGACTCTAACCCTACTGTGGATCCAAGAGATACGGCAGAGCACTTGTAACTACAAGGCACTGTCAAAAAGACCATGTCATTTTGCTGGTCACGATTCTTGAGTTCAGGTGATGTTTTCTCACAGCGATTTCCCTCAGACCCTGGGTAATGCAAAGGTCATTTCAGTGCTATCGTGACCATCCCCGGTGCACTCCGCTGTCCTTGTACACAGTGCCGTAGTCCACGGGGGTTTGCATCACAGCGCCTGTGTCACTGCCGCTTCTCTCTCTCTCTTTTTCTCTTTTTTAATTTTGGTTCTTCTTTGTCTTCTACCACGTTTTTGGTGAATACTTAATCTCTTCTTCTTCATCCATTTCTTAACTTTTTTAATCCGTGGGCTTACACAGAACTTTCTGCCTTCTATGTAGAGACTACCACAAGGAAAAATAATTGTCAGTTTCAAGGAAAAGTGAAAAAATACATATTTTTAAATAACCATATGTATCACTCTCATACATAGCCTGCAAAGTTATGCTTGACTATATACCATCTATTTACTTTGTCTTACTTCAGATTTTGTAAAAGTTAGGATGTAAGGTTTTCAAGATTACATGTTTTTCCAAAATAATAAAAAAAGCTTTTCTTCTCCATTGAATCTCAAGACAATCAATGTAAATCAGGTATTGCCAATACAAATGTACTAAGTAGAACATTTTATCATCATCATGTAAATATCTAAGAATGAAAGATACTTATTAGGATTTCTTTAGAATTTATCAGTTTAACACAAACAGTGAAATTCAACCCCACTCCCCCAAAACATTAAATAGAAATAGTCTACATTTGAAAGTGAAGCTGATTTAATTAATTTAGGCAAGTTTTTTGGGGACTCTGGACCAGAGAAGTCTTAAGGTGTGTAAATGTTTCTTCAGTGCTGAACATAAAACAAGATTCAAAGTTAGTGCAGGCTCAATGATAATGCTGAAAATTCAGTTTTTAACAATCAGAAGTTAAAATAAGACATAAAAGGACAGTTTTAAAATTACACGGGACCTTATTTTTCATTGAATTCATGTCAGCATACTGAAGTTTTCACTTGCATAAATGGCACCTAACAGTTTTTAAATTGAGGCCACCCATTTGTAGAGAATCACCCCAAGTATCTCTTACATAACAGCTTCTAAGTGGCACAGGCCATCAGCTTTCTGGATGTCAAACCTCTCCACTCTTTGAAGAATTCCCTTGGGAATTTCCTCTGATATTTTTGTGCAACAGCTAAAGGCCACAGGAAACAAAGCTGAAAAGAATAACAACAAAATTAGAAATAACATAGATATGATATACAATTAGTTCATGTGTATATCTCATTAGATGAGATAGCATCCTCTTGACTTTTCTGAATTAGGAATGGGTGCTTTTGTTAGTTAATGAACAGCTTCCTCACCTCTTCTAACGCACACGTCTGTAAAGGCTTGTTACAGGAGGGGTAAAAAAGCAGCTTTTATTTATTTGTGTGTGTATGTATGTGAGAAAGTCACTGACATTAACAACACAGGAAGTGATTAGGAGTATAATTTAAAAAACACTGCCCTGCAAGACTGAAGCAGCCCCCTGGGCTTTTGTTTCTGAAGTAATTAACGTTGTTGCTGGGTTCTGTGCTTTCTCCCTTCTCCTCCTCTCTCCCAAGGGCTTGGGGGCGCAGGACTGGATGTGTCTCTGCTAGGAAACCATCCCCTGCAGATCGCTCCCTGCTTGCTAAAAGTCACTGCGGCTTCAAAGGCACATCAAAACTCGAGGATTTTCAGTGACACGTATCAAGATTGTGGTGCTTGCTTTTCTTCCATCCTAATACAAAACTACACCCCCTAACAGGATTCCCTCCATCAGCTCAAGGACAACCCAAGCTTTTGAGGGTCTCAGCTTCAAACCTCTGCTTCAAAGTGAGCACAGCAAGGACTCCCATGGCCCACCGAACAAACAGGAGCAGGGGGAGGGCGTCTCCTTTCTCTATATTTTGATTTTTTTTTCTCCTGGCCTGTAAATCAAGCTAATCTATAGGTAATGACTTAGTCTTGGAGCACAAGTCATCACACAAGAGAAGGGGGAAAATCCGGCTGAAAAAGATGCCTGTACAGAGCAAGGCGAGGAGGCTCCTCTGGAAGCTTGGAGTGAGCCACGAGGAGCCTTGCCGAGCTCGGGAGAGGCAGAGGAGGCCGGCGACGCGCAGCGGGGAGCTGCAGTTAGGCAGGATAAAAGCTTAAGGACAGGCAGTTATATCTTGAACTCTGTGTGAGGTTTCAGGGCCTTTCTGAAGACGTCTACCCCTGTGCTTCTTTTGACAAGATGTGGGAAGGCCAGCGCTGCCAGGCTCCTGTGGAATAGCTGGATGCTACAGAAGATCTTACAGCAAAGCAGGTTTCCTCTAAACTTTCTCAGTTATTTGCTCCACTGCCTGTCTGTAATCTCTCACCTTTACCTGCGTTCTGTACTTAGAAACACCACTTGCTCCCTTCCCTAGACCTGCACCACCTATACTGCATTGTCCTTCACACACTTGATAACTGAAAATGAAGAAATTAATTCTGATGCACTTTTGTAGCTGTATAAGGAAGAATACACATGAAATCATAGGATGAATATGAAGCAAAATTATTGGTGCCCCCAGGTGGGTTTTTGAGCATCTCATTAGTCTCATGTGACAAATTCCCCTGCATAGGCAGCAATCTTGAACTGAATGTGGCTACCTGATGCTCAGTAAGTCGTTGAACTGCAGCATTAAACCACTCGCATATAATTTATGAGAAAGGCCAGAAACATCACCTCTAGACAGGAGGATGCAATGGACTGCCTGTGAAGCCAGTGCAAATACCTAAAGAGCAGCATGAAGTTCTGCAGAGAATGTGACTGAAATGTCAGTGCTAGGGGGACAAATGCATTTCTTACAGAGACCGAGAGCCTGCTAGATCCTTTATACGTGTTTAGGAAGACTGTCTTGTTTTCAAAGGGCTCTATGGATGCTTGCCTTGTGGAAGTCTAATCCACACTCATTTTACTTCTTTGACCGAAAAGTACCACTTCTAAGTAAAGTGTTTTGTTCTGCGCATGGAAGTGCAGTTGCAATATTGCAGACAAATTATCTATCTTTGAATCACAAATGAATACAGAGTATCAGGGTTCTTCTGTCAGACACCCTGAAAATATCATCTGCCAAACTTGTGCTGACAGAGATGTTTGTGGTAACTCGTACCTGCTTAAATAGGAATCAGTTTACAAGTGAGGTAGAACCAGGGAGCAATAACCAAAGCTACTGAATTCAGCTCAGTACCAGAAACATCACTGGGTTTCAGTAGTTGGACCAGGCTCAGTAGTTGGTGATCCTTGGTCTAAACAACAATTGAAAGAATTGTGATTTTTTTTTTTCCACAAAGATGCTGTCTGGCCTTTCATGTGGTCTCTGAGATTTTTCCGGTGATGCTCGTTTCATTTGTCACGATGGCTGTCAATGGCTCAGTCAGAAACACAGCCCTGCGCTCCTACCCAACAAGTATTTAGAGCCGCTGTCTGACATGGAGCCTCTTCAGCCGACAGTCTTACAGCAGCTCCACAGTTGACAGCAGCTTAAAAGGACCTACAAGCTTGGTGCTGAATCTGGAGACTGGTCCCCTCAGCGTTTGCTCTGCCATTTTGGGGCAGGTTTTATTATCCATTCTGGCCTCTCTTTCTCAGGAACTCTCACCAAGGAAACACTTGCTGCTTTTCAAACTCTGTTTCAGATGCTCTTGCGGCATCCAAATAATTCAGTCTTATGGCTCTCCAGTCTTCAGTTCACTAGGAGAAACTAAGCATAGATCCTTGCAGATGGCAAGTGAGAATAACTGGAATACACCTTCGAGTGCCCACTTTCTCTCTCAAAGCTGCCTAGAAAGGATCTCCTCTTAGGATGCATGCTTTGCCACTCACACTTCTGGCATACATCAGTGCTAATCTTTTCACTGCATTTAACACATTATATGGAGTCTTATTATTTTCAAAAGAAGTGGAGAGAAAGGACAGCTTTCACAGCATAGGAAGCTTTGTCTTTCTAGTGACCACATTACGTCAAGCACATCTGAATATATCATAGCTTGAATACGTCAAGCACATTTGAAAAAAAACGTGCTTAATTTTTCCTTATCATACCTGGGCCTAACAGTATTAGGCAGTAGCGTTTCCTAATGGAGTTCTCATGTAGTTACAAAGCAAGGACCATACAACTGGGGGAAAAAATACTGCCTTGATTAATGGGACTAATCTCTTGCTTCGTTAGGACTGTGTACTGAAATGCTCTAGCTATTTCTATAGACAAGTTTCATCTCTTAATCCAGTGTTGCTGGTTTATGAACATAGACTCCAGGTGCTGTTCTTGTATATTAGTGATCACGTTACCTACACTTTACTATAAGGTGGATCTTTCAGTACTCGTTTGCTCAGGAAGCTGACAGAAAACGTTCCTTTAATCTAAACAAACTCAAGGCTGTTTTAAAAGTTCAGTACCTCAAAGCAGATCTTTTCAGCCTAACCCAAAGCAAGTCAATAACTATTTTGTTATGAAGAAGGTTTTGATCCTACCTGGCAGGGGAACAAAGAAGGATCCTAGAATTCTTGGCAAATGCAGAAGAGTTGTACTCGGCTAAGACAAGGAGGTTGCTTAACAGCAGGGAATGAGATGGGAAACTCTAATGTTGCAAAACGGCTTAATCCTTTCCATGATGTTGACTATGTAGTAATTAAAGCATAACTTTGAGTAAGGGGCTCAAGATTCAGAAAGGATGCTAGGCTATGGAAATAACACAGTACATAATGCTGTGGCCTCGAATCAATTCAACTTCAATGATGCTTTTCCTGTTCTGCTAAGATGGACATTTTCAAGGCTGGAAGCTGGTGGGGATGGATGGGTGGGTGCGTCACAGGGCCATGATTTTGAAACACACAATTGTTGCTCAAATCAACATCAATTTGCAGCTCTCTGTTCCTACGCATGAGGACAAGGCCTATGACAAAACTGCTGCTTGTGCCAAAATCCTGCCCAGCTCTGCTGTATAATTTACACAGAGCCCAGGTGCTGCCTGGGACCCATCCTCTGACCTCTGGCATGCAGTTCTCTATCCTTTGTGAGTGGCTGCATGCACGGGCTCCACCATGGAGCAGCAATTTTAAATTGTTTGTATTCCTAGTCTGTATTCCAGGGCTTATTCAAGACTTTGTCTCCTTCAAGATGGTGAAGAGAACATCAGCTGGAAACATTCTGAGGCATGAAATAAGAGTAAAACTATGTGTACACTGGGAAAAGTGTATGACAGAGAAGTGCAACTGAACGACACTGGAGAAACAGTTGTGCTTCAAGAAGCAACAGCCACTTCTCAGGACGCTCCTGCACTAGAGGACACACAGGCAGCATGTCAGAGAACTTGTCATTCAAATCCCATGACACTTAACACTTTTTTTTTCCTCTGATATCAAATTGATCTCTTCATATCTTGTGAAGGAAATATACATACTGGAGCTTTCACAAGAGAACCTCTGTGTCTCCCAAAATAAATTCAAATCAATCGCCTCTAAAATAAGAATAAACTATCTCGCCTAATCTGCTCCACAGTCTCCCATTCAAAGCTGCCAACTTCACAGCATTGCAGAATCTCTGCAATGCTGTAAGGGCCCAGTGCTGACAACAATGCCGTGACAGGAGAATATCAGGGATTATAAATCAAAATTTAAAAAAAAAAACCTAAATATTTTAAGAATGAAAATAATTCTGTTGCACATCTATATGTGAGCATAGGTTATCTGCTATTTTTCGAGCGGTGTCTCGTGCTCGTGCCTGGGTGCAGATGTGGCCACCAGAGGGCTTTCCTGGCTCTGGTCCCAGCAGCCAGGAGCGGCGGTGCCCGAGGCACGGGCACCCTTTGGGACTCGGCAGAGCCGCATCCCCAGCCTGGGGCACCCGCGCAGCCTCGTGCCATTCCGCCCCTTTCCACCCCTTTCCGCCGAGGGCGGCTGTTCAGCCAAGGAGCATGGTTTTATGTGGAAACTCAGATGCGGGAGATGCTGCTCTGGGCCTGGGAGCTCAGAATCAAAGAACGCGGTGTACGGACGCCTCCGCTCCGAGCGGCGCGCACGGGCGTCCCAAGCGCGCCCGACCTTGCCAACCAGGACGGTAGGGAAAAGCCTGCAGAGTCTCCTCACGCCAGGAGGGGCAGGGACCATTTTCACTGGCTGAAGTTTTGAGGTAGACTTGTCCACGTGCTGCCCAAATCCATAGGCAACTGAGCAGTTTCTGCTCTTAACGACTTGAGAAAAGAGCATCTCAAAGGCTCAAAGGCTGAAGCTCCAAGTTTTGGAAAATCTGGGAAAGAGTTTGTTACCTTCACGGACAACACAGATTATCTTGCAATAGAAAATTACAAAGATCTCAGAATTCAAGCAAAGAACTGGCTACTCTGTTTTGAAATGCTTCAATTAAGATGACAGAAGACAAAACACAACTGTTAATTTCTTAGGTCTCTACAATCCTGCAGACACACTACACCAAAGGCTGGGCAAAGCCGCGAGCAAAGTCTCTCTTCTGCACCTAAGAAACCAACTTCATGAAGTGGATCATAAAATAAGTGGTTTGAAATCTTTGCCGTCCAGGGCAACCTGATTTTAAAAGAAAAAAGAAGATTAAGGGCTCTTCTAAATACACTCACTTTGGAGAAGCTTGGAAAAAAGAAAATTGTAGTTGAACAAGAAATCCCTTTAGACAATGACATTTTGTCTACGTTCCCTTGAGAAATGACTGCTTTTAAAGTCTTAGGCCTTTATCAGTTAGTGTCTCACCTACTTTGTTCTTGGTATTATTACAAATTACCTACCCAGCATTTCCTTGTTTAAACCACTTTAGAGAAACACAAAGTCCCCTGATCTGAGCCAAGGAAATGCTAGGTGAAACCAACTCCCCTTAAACAAGTGGCGACTATTCTATGTAGTTTAAAGAGTAAGCTATTCCCTTCAGAAATTTTCCCTGGCTATAGCACAGACCTTAAAACTATCATTTTTGATCCCTTACAGAATGGTAAAGGCTTAAACAGACTTAATTCTAAGCAGTCTCTCACTTTTTTATTTATTTTGTATTAAAGAAATTAAAATACAGGTAAAGTACAGTTTTACTTACTCTCAGATGTCCGGCCAATCGCAACTGTGAGAATAGCAAAGGCAGCGACTAAGGCCACATCCATCTGTGCCAAGGGCTGCAGCTCTACTGCAGCGGAGCAGGTTGCGAATTCCAGGAAATAAAAATCCTGACCCCGCACCCGCACCTGGGGAGGGAAGCGGCTCAAAGCCCCACCCTGCACCTGGAAGCGGCTCCGCTGTGTGGGGCACCTCGGCTGCCCGCTGGCCCCGCGGCCACGGCCGGGTGCCCCCTCTTGGCCACAGCGATGTGGCTGCCAGAGGAGCCATTTTATGTGGGTGCCCCAGGCCCGGCCCGTTCCTACCCCCAGGCCCTGTGGCCACAGCTGCCAGAGGAGCCATTTTACCTGGGTACCCCAGGCCTGGCCTGCTCCTACCCCTAGGCCCTGCTCTCCTGCGTGATGCTTTGGCAGCAGAAGTCCTGCTGACAGCAAGGCCTCGGGATAGCTGCTGCGGGAGCAGGGCAGCGGCACGAAGCTCTGCTGTCACGCGCTGCCTCCCTGCGAGGGCGCAGGAGGCCAGCCCTGCGGCTGTGGGTGCTTTCCTGATGCCCTCGGGTGCACGTGGCTCTGTGGCCCCCCAAAGCAGGGGCCACGTTCCTCAGCACACCCGGGTCCCGCTTGGAGCTGCTGGCTGCTACAGCAGCCACGTTACGTGCCAAGGGCACTCCTGAACTAACCCGGTGAAACACAGCTGGAGAGAAACCACATCTGACTCATGTCCTTCCACATCCTTCTCCTGGCTCTTCCTCCTGAAGCCCCTTTCAGTAGTTTACTGGGGTGCCCTCATCTCAATATTAGCACACCCTTGACTTTCAGTGGCCTTGGAGGCTAATAATTTGCACAATGCTTCTATAAGGAGCATCAAAATAGTCTTTTCTGACTCTTGCAGGCTTTAGGGAAAAGCCATTCCTCACATTTCCTGCTACACTTGACATATCTAATGTGTTCACATCTTCCAAAATGTGGAAAGATTACTGCCTGTTTGCACAGAAAGGTTATGCTGTATGGAGAGACAGCAGTTGCTGTATTTTGCCCTGCGGCACCACTGCCATTGCACTGCAGGCTGCCTGCTTGGACCTTTCCTAAGCTCAGCTAGAAAATTCAATTCAGGAAGTTGCTGGCCTGCTTGGCTAAACCCACCTTTGCTCTGGCTCATTAGGGCACCTCAGCACATTCTTAAATTTCCGGAAAGTCAGATATAAGACACTGCTAATCTCAGAGACTTTAATCTCCACTCACACTATTCCCCACACCAGTCTTGCAGCTCCATCTAATAATAAAATAATATGATGCAATCCAACCTAACTGGTATCAGCTTCACTTCATAACTCTTCGATCCTGCTTGACCAGGACAACCGAATGAGGCACCTGTGAGTGCTGCACTCAAATGGACGCTGTGCTGTTAAGGGCAGTAAGCAAAGTATGCTGCTTTAAGTATAGTTTCACTTATGTCAAAACCAACAAGCTGACGCATTGTCAGCATTTAATTACAGTGGGAAGTCTGTGTTATAAAACCTAACATACCAGTGCCAAAGCTAAGAGAGCTTATGGCACCGTTATCAACTTGCTAAGAGATAAGGTCAAGATTAATAGCAGCGTTAAGTGTCCTTCAAATTATAACAAAGAGGAACAGTTTAAAAAACAAACAATAAAACCCAAAACACCCATTGAGGCAGGTGTTGCAGGTGTTGCAGGTGTTACAGGAATTACAATGACCGCGTTAGAAAAAGAGCTTCAGTCAGTGCAAATGAGATGTTGTGCCGGAGGGGTACTTGGCCGCATGGCAAAGCGCTCCTGCACGGCAGGGCTCAACAGGTCCTTCTGATAGAGGCTTCACCCGCAATCCCCCCGGCACAGTTTTAAAGGCCTGGAATGGGTTAGAAAGAATCACGGAATGGTTGAGGGTGGAAGGGACCTCTAGAGATCATCTAGTCCAACCTCCCTGCTCTAGCAGGGACACCCAGAGCACATGGCACAGGGTGGCATCCAGGAAGATCTCCAGAGACGGAGACTTCACAGCCTCTCTGGGCAGCCTGTTCCAGGGCTCTGTCACCCTCACAGTAAAGAAGTTCTTCCTCATATGGAGGGGGAACTGCCTGTGTTTGAACTTTACTCGTCATCCTGTCACCGACCACCATGGAGAAGAGCCTGGCCCCATCAGGCCATCTGTTCAAGTACCCAATCAGGTACTTGAACATGTTGATCAGATCACCCCTCAATCTTCTCTTCTCCAGACTAAACAGGCCCAGCTCGCTTAGTCTTTCCTGATGTGACAAATGCTCCAGTCCCTTTATCATCTTTGTGGCTCTCCAATGGACCCTCTCTAGCAGCTCAATGTCCCTCTTGTACCAGGGAGCCCAAAACTGCACCCAATACTCCAGGTGCGGCCTCATCAGAGCTGAGCAGAGGGGGAAGGATCCCCTCCCTCAGAGAAAGAAGCCTCAAGAAAGGCTTCCTTATTAAATATATATATATATGTGCATGCATGTTCTCAGAAACATACTGAATATCTGCAGATGGTCATTTCTCTGCACCAAATTATTGCAAAGTGCCTAGCTCCTCCTTCTTCAGTCAGATTACTCAATATTAGTTGAAGTTTTGTGGATTATGTTCTTTCACAGTTCACAGCGTGTCCAAAAGAAAGTAAATGTTTATTTACTTCAATGGGAAAGTACAGCAAGGAAATTAGGATTGTGTCAGACCTGGAATATTTCTTCTTCATAATGTGCCAACAATTTAGTTAAATAGTTAACACTATTAGAACAGGGAAAAATGCAGACTGAAAAACACAAGCTTATTTTATGACATTGAGAAATTTAAAATGAAAATAAAGCCAAGAAACAAGAGCAAATATTGGGATACGAATTTACACCAATGGATAGGCAGCCACCCAGTTTACAAAGAGAACAAGCTAAGCCACAAATTATTTTCCCAGAATTGCACTGACTTAATTGACAGTGGTCTTATTTACAATAATGGCTGAAGTGAAGGATTTCTTGACATAGTGACTTGGATTCCATTCAAATCTCAAATGAAAACGCTGACCTGCAGACAGAATGTACTATAATAGGAAAGATGGTTATCATTCTTCTGGTCTGAGAAACAAAGTGCATTCTTGTTTTAGTCCTTTTTCTGTGTTCTACCTTCTGCTTGTGAATGTGGGACTGCTGAAAAGGCTAAAAGCAGAAGCTTCTGCTCAGCTGCTATACTTCAACTCAAGAACAAAATATTCTGTGGGACACAAGAGAAAACCGAGTCTTCATAGCTTTACATAGCTTTTACAGTCCGTGGACCTGAACTTCCAACAGAAGTACTCATTACTGAAGAAAACTAAGACCACAAACTCAGTTTGTCAAATCAGAAGAAGCTGTATTAAAACAGTTTTGGATCACTGCAGATTTTGGTGAGATTTAGCTTTCAGCAAGAAGGCTCTTGGTGCCCTGACAGACTCTTCTATGGGGCAGAGGCAGCTTCACTGGCCCTGCGCTGTTTCAGCGCCAGACACTCTGCCGGCAGAGCCCTTCCCTGGGGTTCAGCTCTTACTGCAGGATTAGCTCCTGTCAGCTGTGGAAAGGGCTCCCAGGGAATCATTACCAGCAGTATCAGCAAAAGGGCCCATTCTTCTCTATTGCCTCCCTTGTGGCTTGGAGATCACTGGAAGAGCAAAGGAGGCTGCATTGTGGATAGTAACAGGGATCAGAATCTCTCTGGGGTTCAAGAGAAGGGACGCAAAAATCTCCCTGGTATGATGGAAGTGCCGATAGAAAGGAAAATGGAGGCGGACAAATTTCTGTGATCCTGGCCTCTGTGAAGGCAGGAAACTGAGACAGCAAAGAAGAGGGACATGAAAACACTGTGTGCTGGAGAACGGGCCACCCAAAGCTTCGCTTATGGAAGAGACAAGGAAAACCAGCCTGGCAGACTGATATATCAGAACTACGTGGCAACTGCTGACTCGTTTGGGAAGTCACCTGCTAGCAGAGGCCCAGGATTCATCCCAAGGATTGTCTTCCAGCCTTTCAAAAAATACTTCAGTGCTGGTGAGCCCGAAAGCCTGGCTCCCTCTGTGGTGGTCCCATAATTTGGGTTAGCCAAATTAAAACTCTTCCCATATCTCCAATGAGGCATTTTAAAACTGACATAATATTAAGCAGGCTTAGAAATAAACACTGATGAAAGAAGAAAAACTGAAGACATTACTAATCTTCCAGATCAGAAAAAAAGAGGGGGAAAAACTAAGATGTCATGAGATTCCTGTAAGAAGCTAGGGGAGGGGACATGTCTTGATCTAGGAGCTGCAGCACTTCTCTTTAAAAATCAGTCAGAATTTAAAGGAGGGCGAGGTATGAGGAGAGGCCCTGAAAAGAAAGAGCTGGGGATATGTCCCAAGGCTGGCCAGCAACTTTATTCAGGAGAAAAGCCGCCACTGAGATACCCAAGCAGGAAATAAGAATATTGGCATTTGCATTTCTTAATGCAGCAAAGATCTTTAATTCCATAGGTTTTCTTACTGTTTAAAACACTTTTCCTATGACTGCATAGCTTAGTCATTTTGTCAAACATGTCAAGAAATTATTACTATTTCTTTGTTTTTATATATATAAGTAGGTTGACCACACAGCCTCTTCCCATCCCTCCCCACTAAAAGATTTTGCATGACAAAGCTGAGCACCACAGTCTGCTCACAGATATGTAATGGCTGAAATAATCAGTGAAAGCTTAGTCCCCACTGAGCTCATGTCTGACTACACAGGTAAGTGGCCTGGTTCAGTTTGGTACTCATTATGTTTCTAACTTACTGCTCCTTAGTCCAAAGAAGCTTGAATTTGGCTTTCTGAATATTGATTTCCCTATCTTTTTAAAAATGACATTGTAGTGAGGGGATAATAAGTAAGAATTATTTAGGGGATATTAGTAGAAATCAACCCAAATTGAGTTAAGCAAAAGAGGTCTCTGCTCTTTTCTACCAACATAAATAGACACAAACGTTCCAGCTTCTGGTCTTCAGTTTGAACTGCAAACATGTTTACAGCGACACGGCTTGCGCAGGACAAGCGCAAACAGCTGCTGCCCCGGGTCACCCAGCAGGGTCACACGGGCACACGCAGCGCGTCCCCGTGAGCACACGCAGCGCGTCCCCGTGGGCACACGCAGCGCGTCCCGGTGAGCACACGCAGCACGTCCCCATGGGCACACGCAGCGCGTCCCGGTGAGCACACGCAGCGCGTCCCCGTGGGGCAGTGTGCATCCCCGCGAGCACACGCAGCGCGTCCCCATGAGCACACGCAGCGCGTCCCCATGGGCACATGCAGCACGTCCCCGCGGGCACACGCAGCACGTCCCCGCGAGCACATGCAGCGCGTCCCCGCGAGCACACGCAGCGCGTCCCCATGAGCACACGCAGCGCGTCCCCATGGGCACACGCGGCACGTCCCCGCGGGCACACGCAGCGCGTCCCCATGAGCACACGCAGCGCGTCCCCGCGGGCACACGCAGCACGTCCCCGCGAGCACACGCAGCGCGTCCCCGCGGGCACACGCGGCGCGTCCCCGCGAGCACACGCGGCGCGTCCCCGCGAGCACACGCAGCGCGTCCCCATGGGCACACGCAGCGCGTCCCCGTGAGCACACGCAGCGCGTCCCCACGAGCACACGCAGCGCGTCCCCATGGGCACACGCAGCGCGTCCCCGTGAGCACACGCAGCGCGTCCCCACGAGCACACGCAGCGCGTCCCCATGGGCACACGCAGTGCGTCCCCGTGAGCACACGCAGCGCGTCCCCATGGGCACATGCAGCGCGTCCCCGCGGGCACACGCAGCGCGTCCCCGCGAGCACACGCAGCGCGTCCCCGCGGGCACACGCGGCGCGTCCCCGCGAGCACACGCGGCGCGTCCCCGCGAGCACACGCGGCGCGTCCCCATGGGCACACGCAGCGCGTCCCCGTGAGCACACGCAGCGCGTCCCCATGGGCACACGCAGCGCGTCCCCGCGAGCACACGCGGCGCGTCCCCGCGAGCACACGCGGCGCGTCCCCGCGGGCACACGCGGCGCGTCCCCGCGAGCACACGCGGCGCGTCCCCGCGAGCACACGCAGCGCGTCCCCGTGAGCACACGCAGCGCGTCCCCACGAGCACACGCAGCGCGTCCCCATGGGCACACGCAGCGCGTCCCCGTGAGCACACGCGGCGCGTCCCCGCGAGCACACGCAGCGCGTCCCCATGGGCACACGCAGCGCGTCCCCGTGAGCACACGCAGCGCGTCCCCATGGGCACATGCAGCGCGTCCCCGTGAGCACACGCAGCGCGTCCCCGTGGGCACACGCAGCGCGTCCCCGTGAGCACACGCAGCGCGTCCCCGTGGGCACACGCAGCGCGTCCCCGGGAGCACACGCAGCGCGTCCCCGGGAGCACACGCAGCACGTCCCCGGGAGCACACGCAGCGCGTCCCCGTGAGCACACGCAGCGCGTCCCCATGGGCACACGCAGCGCGTCCCCGCGAGCACACGCAGTGCGTCCCCATGGGCACACGCAGCGCGTCCCCGTGAGCACACGCAGCGCGTCCCCGTGAGCACACGCAGCGCGTCCCCGTGGGCACACACAGCGCGTCCCCATGAGCACATGCAGCGCGTCCCCACGAGCACACGCAGTGCGTCCCCGTGGGCACACGCAGCACGTCCCCATGGGCACACGCAGCGCGTCCCCGTGAGCACACGCAGCGCGTCCCCATGGGCACACGCAGCGCGTCCCCGCGGGCGGGCAGCAAGCCGCCGCGGCACCGGCTCCTCGCTCACTCTGACCCTTGAGCTGGGGCAGCCCCTGCTGACACCCGGAAACGGAGGTTTTTGCTGAGAAACCAGCACGCCCGCGTGCTGTCTTTGTGGCGTTTAGTTAGCGCTGAGGCTTTTTGCTACCCCGCACAGTCCCGTGGCCACCGGTCCTTCTTCTGACACCTGCTCGGCCTTCGCAGGACATTTCGCACAGCGGGGCTGACACTCAGCATAAGCCCACAGGCTGGGACAGTAGAAACAGAGCTTTAAGACTTCTCCCATCATTTCTGTATCCCGGGCCTGCTCAGGAACAAGAGGGCTGCTCCGCTGGGGGATCTTTGCTGTCTGAAAGGTCCTGCTGGAGGACACGGAGCAGCGGGGTGTTCTCACCTGCAGGGATTTTCTACCCCTGCACTTCCTGCTGCAGGGGCTGCCAAGCACTTTGGCACCAACAGAAAACTCACCCTGCCAGGAGCATTCATCCAAGTCAGCTTCTTCCCCATTCCTTTTGGATTTTTCAGTTTTCTTTTCCCAGAAGGGCACAAAGGGCCTTTAATGTAAAGCGCTTGTGTGTTATGAAGAAACACCGTAGGTAGGATTGCAGCTGAGCTCCTTTTGCAGTTTGTACTCTTAAGGAAGTGTAGGAAGTGTAGCTACTGATTGGAAAAAAAAATACTTTATCAATGTGACTGGGAGACACCCATATTTAACAACAAAATGATGCACGAGTTGGTATAGCTCCTCCAAGTGCTTCACCATCATGAATTCTACATGTTGCCATCTCTGGATTTTTTTTTTTTGTATTTATTTATTTATTTTGTGAGAACTTAAAAAAAAATACGTAGGGCTACTTTTAGCAGCTCTCCTTCTGGAAATCCTGATGCATGAGTTTCACACGTTCCAGAGACAGAGTTTTTCTTCTTCTAATTTACAGGTCCATTAATTCAAGCTAAGCAAGACCAGAATCTCTTCCTCTATTTATATTTTAAAAGCTACCTATAACATATAAAACAAATTATTTAAATCGTAAAACTATTTGTACAGACTGTATACTGTTATACAGCTAACATAATAATGAGGGACCAAGACCTTTCTGTACTACCCAAAACAAAAACAAAAAAGCTATTAATAAGAACACATATAATAATCACACAGAAGCATAGAATGGTTGAGGTTGGAAGGGACCTCTAGGGATCATCTCGTCCAGCCTTCCTGCTCCAGCAGGGACACCTGGAGCACGTGGCACAGGGTGGCATCCAGGCAGGTCTTGAAGATCTCCAGAGAAGGAGACTCCACAAATTACTCGTCTCCCTCTGCACCTCTCACTCACAAAGGGCTTTGCTTGCTGGATTAGGACTACTTTTCTTTTGAATTCCACTGAAAATCAGGTGACCAAACACTCCCCACCTGCAATAAGGGCTGCTCCGCTCAGCTTGCCCAGTGAATCAGACTGGTCTTTTGGCTGGCGGATTACGGCTGCACACGTGTACGTGGGAGCATGGTTTGACCTAGGAAACAGAACATACCGCACTCGAATCTCTTCTGTGTTAAATTAACCACTTAAAGGGAAGCAAGCAGGTAATCCCCTTTGTTTCACCTTATCTGCCTTCAGCTACCACTTACTGTGCATTGCCAGTCAAAGATGGGCCCCCCGCCTGTCCACTCTCCAGGGATCCACTTCTGGGCTCTATTAAAAAGCAAACAAGAAAACCAAGAGAGCTTTCATGAGGCACTGAGCGTCCTGCCCAGGGGTGGTTCGTGCCCTCCAGAGGAGGCTACCTGCACTACCTTCCATAATCGCTGTTTTTTGCCAATGGTTTCCAGCACATAAAACACTTGGAAGGGACAAAGACACTTGCACATTTGTAATTACTGACTAACTAGGGGCAGGATGGAGATTTACTTAGGCAAATTAATTAAATATCTTAGTTCTTCGTCACTAGTCTAAAGGCTATTTCCTGGTATTGGAAGTTGCTTGCAGTAACCTGCTGTTCTTTTAAAATTACGAGTTTTAAAACCAAGCTGGTTTCACCATTTTTGGTCAGCTAGCAGGAAGTCACTGATAGAGCATTTAACCCTAAAACTCAGAGCCAGCAATTACAGCGTTTGAAATGAGCTCCTCTGTAGTGGTGTTTTTTTTTTTTTTTTTTTTTTTTTTTAAAAAAAAAACGTGTTTCATCCTGACCCTCCTCAGTCAGCTCTACTTCTTCAGCTTTGAAGAACCTATCTTCAAACACCCTTAATCCCAGCTTCCTCATTAGTGCTTAGGGGAGAATAAACTTTTTCCCTCCCTTTCCTTACTAATTAGGGCCTAAGGAGATTAGCTAATCCTTATAAAGCACTTTGAAGATAACAGTAGCTCTGCTAAGTACTACCACCTGGTGACTCATTGTGATAGGAATGCTAGGGGAAAAAATCAGGTGTCCGTTGAAGTTTTGCTTTGATAAATTATGAAGAGATGTGATATTTGATAGCACTCAGATATATTCTGTTCATGACACAGAACACCTCTGTTCAACTACTTCGATTGTGAAAGTCAAGTTACCAGCTCTGGAAGGTCTGGGAGCTACAAAGAACAAAATAATCCCCACAGTCCTCATGACTCACAAAAAACACAACCAAGCGGGCAATAAATAAGCAGCCTGGCAAAGCATTTTCTCCATTAAGTCCTTGCAAGTCCTCTCCTTCTCTACCAAGTAGACTTCTCAATTATTCCCAAAGGGCAGCATGAATGGCTTGTTTTGAGATGGAAAATAATTACAAATAACAAATACCTTTTGTGCAAACGACAAGTTTTATTACAGCATAATGTGGCACATTTTTTCCAAGCCTAGATATAGCACAAATGTAGATTTTAGCAGCAGTTTTTCTTGTTGCAAAAGGAAAATGTTTGTTGCCTCTGTAGACTGTAGTTATGTCCTTATGCCAAACCAGCTGGAAACTGAACTCAAAAATGCAAGTTTTATCTGCATCAATGAAGTGACTCTTGATGGGGAAACTGCAATGATTTCCTGACATGTAGAAATGTCACCAGAACCAGGGAAATAACCTGTCCTCTACTTTCAGCTTTTTCAGAAACAATTCTTCTCCTCGTTTACCTTGCAATAGGTGGTATTATGTGTCATCCAGCAACCCGGTAACACAGCTCTCCCACAGTGTTTTCATAACGATGTAATTATCTTCACCTGTGCCCTGGAAACCTTTCTTCTTTCCTGCAAGCGTGGAGTATGTGCATACTACGGGGCAGTGCAAACAAACTCATTGAAAGGCCAGTCTTTCAGCAAGGCAGGGATGAAGTAAAAACTGGAGCAACAACTCTGCCTGCCACGTGTAATTTTCCAGCACACTTTCATATCACTTTTATTTATTTTTTCCCCAGAGAAGATGCATTTACACTCTATTGCACAATCAGTTCAAACCTATTCTGATGAAATGCTCAGTACATGCCTAGTCTGAGGCTTTTTCCTTCTTTAACCAAATACCCCTTGTGACCACATGGGGAAAACATTTGTAAACATGTACCTTTGGGGGGAAAAAAAAAAAAAAAGAAAAAAAAATTGAACTCATCTTTTTTTGAAGACTTTGCATCTGCTCACTATTAAATGGGAAAATGCTCACACTCTTGATAATTAAGGAGATATTTCACTTCCTACACAGCAAACGCAGACAACTGAGAAACAAAGAAACGTGCTGAGATTATCCCTTTGAAACAGACAGGAAGAACACACGATTCTGCTGTTGTTGTTACTAATGTAGTCACAGCCAAACTGGTTTTCCTGTCTGAGATGAGCTTTTATAGAACTGATCGTTCCCCATGACTCTCAGTGTTTTATGCTGCCATTGGGAGACTGGCAGCCCTCTCTGCACGAGCTCTGCTGCAGGTTACGCGAGCGGAGCCTCTTCTGCGTCTTGTAAATGGAAAAAGATTTGGTCACCTCCCATGGCCGGTGCGGAAAGGAGCAATCTTTTAGCAGATTTCATAGTCTCCAAACACCGAAGCCATTTAAAAAGTGAAAACAAAACACCTTTCAGAAGAAAAATAAATTTAGCAGATTTCTTTTTTCAAAGAAACATAAACTGAACCAAAGACTTACTTATCACTACAAAATTCAGCCATGATAAATACAAAGATAATAACTGAAATTGTTAGGAGATGTAAAATTAGACTTTTTTCTTGTCAACATCCCAAACCAGATACAATAAATGTTTGCTTGCATAAAAAAAAAAATTATAAAAGTTATAATGTATTTTAAAAAGGTGATCATACCTTTACTAAAATGTGCCCATCCAGAAGTGATGCGCAAGTGCCCCATGAGAATTGCACTCTGTTGTTTCATTTTTCCATGTTTCCCTGCAGGTTAGACTATCTCATGGGTAAAATGTTCCCTGAAGAGGTGGTTTCCTCCTCCAGTAACAGAAAATCATGAGAAATGATAGGAACTACAGCCTGATCCCCAATTCTATTCACTAAAGACGGGAGCCTGAAGTACCCGGACTACAGCTCCTATGAAGGACTCAGAGAAGCACTTTCAGGTGGAAATACTCTCACTTTCAGCTAAACTATTTTTATATTCATTTTCTAATAAGAAATCACAGATTTTATCTGGAGGATTTTCCCATAAGCCATGATCATTATGCAGTCACTTAAAACAAGAGCTCCATGTGAAACTGAAGTGTTACAGTAGTTATCAGAAAATAGTGTGCATTGCTCTTCAGAAAACCATGAGAAAGCACAGAGGTTATCCAGAGAGATTCCCCAACTTAAAAAGCCAGAGAGGTTTACTGAAAATACTTCACCGACAGTGAAGGCAGCAGCCACTATTCTGGTTCTGTCTCATTGCTTTGCTAAAGATTAAAATGCCAAGTGAACAGCATGGAGCTTTTCCCACTATTGAGATGCTTCTTGAGCATTAAACATTTATATAGTGCCTGCCAAAGTTTTAGTTGCTCTACTTCCTAACTATATTTAACTTTTATTTCTGATTTTTGCTACTGGTCTTAAGCTAGTGGACACAGAGCAAATCACGTAAATAATAAATGATGTCTCAAGTTCTTCATGCCTTAAAAGATTGTTGGGCTGGAGGACAAGAAGAAATACCCTCCTGGACTTGGGGAATTCACAGAGCAATCCTGCTTGCACTGTGGATGATGCAAATCCCAGCAAATTAGAGCTCTCAGCTCTCATTTTCGAGGATATTAATGGGTCTTTAAGAACTAAAACAGAAAAACTGAATCAGTATGTACTCAGACAAAAGCTCTAGCTTAATAATCCTTCTTCATATTTGGAAAAAAATCTTTGCAAAAGAAACACCTCACTATGACAGAAAATTATTCCAAGTGGTGATTTTTTCGGGAACTTTACTGCACATGCCTGTGAGGGAACATCAATTCTGCTCTGCCAGTAAAATAATGCTGCCTTGTCCCCCTCCGTTTCTGAGAATAAACAACTTTCTCCATTCAGGCCAAACATATTCTGCAACATCTAAACAAAATAATCTATGAAGAACGTCAAGAATGATGCGATCCATACAGTTTCACATTGGCAAATAGCAACACATCAGAAAATAAATCTTTACCTTGGAATTAGCCTAAGTACAGGAATGAAAAACTGAGTAGAACAAATAGCCATCTTGCGGGTAAATGCCAATACACCACAGATCTACCCTGTTCTTCCCCTCTCCCTTACCCACACTCAGATTTTAGACGTGTAACTGATTTTTTCCCATTGCTGTTTTGGTATTCAAGTTAAAAAAAATGATTTCGCCTTTATCCGGCTCCTCCGTTCTCGCTGACTGCTCCCCCATTTTCCTAGACAACTAGTTTTAAGCTTGAGATCCACACGTGGTTCCTTTCATTTCCTCGCACGGCCAACGCGAGGCGCACTACGCTTCCTCAGCAAAGCAGTGGAATCCAGCTGCTCCCTTCCTCAAGCAGGGCCCCCACTGCTCTCCCGTCCCAGTTACCCCGCTCGCCTCCTCCGCACTCACCCACCTCACACCACACGTTCTGCTCCCGCACTTCAACGCGCGACGCAGGGAGCTGCCGGCGACCGGGGTTGGATCCGTCATCCCAGTCACACCATCCCCCTCAGCTCTGCCACGGCCACACGTCACATGCGCACCTGAAGGAAGGAAATAGAAGCAGCCACTTGCTATTCCAACTGCTACGACCTGCTAAGATCCCTCACACAAATATATATCTTTTTCAGTAATACTTGAAAGCACAGAAAGCATTAAGCACAACTGACCAGAGAAGTACCCACTTGGCCTTCAAAACCTTCTTCAAACGAATTACGACTTTTTTTGCAAGCCTTGGAAAAGAATTACGAGATACCTGAAGAGGAATGGAGGATTAACCTCCCCATAACTTAGGTATCTACATCTGAACTACTTACCCCCACTCCTGTTTGCGTCAGCTGCCATCCAGTTATGCTTCATTAAAGGCTTAGATCAAATTCCTGAGAGGCAGCATTGTGAAGATCTTGGCAGCATCCATTGTAATGCGATCTACCTAAATCCATTTTCATCTACAATTGCAAATTTAAGCCACTGTGCGTTTGAGCAAGATAATCAATGCTGTTCTACATTTTATTCCTCACAGCTTTACATTTTTTTTTCTCCAATCCAAACTGTTTTAATGTTTCCAACCTAACATTTGGCTATGTTGGTTATGCTAGCAACAACATGCAGAACTGCTCGTTTCTGACCAGGCTTATAATCCAGATTTTGTTTAATATCAGCAATTTAAACCAAATTGTTAAATTGAAACCCGCAGCATTATATTCTATAAACTTCTAAAGTGTCCTAATAGGAATGATGAGTCTGCTAAAATAAGTGAGAGAATCATTGAATCATCGAATCACAAAATCCTTAAGGTTGGAAGGGACCTCTAGAGGTCATCTAGTCCAACCCCCCTGCACACGCAGGGTCACCTAGAGCACGTGGCACAGGACTGCGTCCAAGTGGGTTTGGAAGATCTTCGGAGAAGGAGACTCCACAACCTCTCTGGGCAGCCTGTTCCAGTGCTCTGTCACCCTCACTGTTAAGAAATTTTTCCTTAAATTCATGTGGAACTTTTGGTGCTTCAGTTTGTGGCCATTACCTCTAGTTCTGTCAGTGGCCACCAGTGAAGAGAGGCCAGCACCATCCTCCTCACTCCCTCCCTTGAGGTACTTATAGACACTGATTAGATCCCCTCTCAGCCTTCTCTTCTCCAGGCTGAACAGGCCCAGCTCCCTCAGCCTCTCCTCATAGGGCAGATGTTCCAGGCCCCTGATCATCCTTGTAGCCCTGCGCTGGACTCTCTCCAGCAGCTCCACATCCCTCTTGTCCTGTGGAGCCCAGAACTGGACACAATACTCCAGATGCGGCCTCACCAGGGCTGAGTAGATGGGCAGGATCAGCTCCCTCAACCTGCTGGAGACGCTCTTCTTAACGCACCCCAGGATCCCATTGGCCTTCTTGGCCACGAGGTTCCACTGCTGCCTCATGGTCAACTTGTCGTCCACCATGACACCCAGGTCTTTCTCCGCAGAGCTGCTCTCCAGAAGGTCGGTCCCCAGCCTGTACTGGTGTCTGGGGTTATTCCTCCCCAGGTGCAGGACCTTGCACTTGGCCTTGTTGAATTTCATGAGGATTTTCAGCACCCAGTTGTCCAGTCTGTCCAGGTCCCTCTGGATGGCAGCACAGCCCTCTGGGGTATCGGCTACTCCTCCCAGTTTCGTGTCATCAGCAAACTTGCTGAGGGAGCACTCTGTGCCTTCATCCAGGTCATTGATGAATAAATTGAACAGGACTGGACCAAGGACTGACCCCTGGGGGACCCCGCTAGCTACAGGCCTCCAACTAGACTCTGCGCCGCTGATCACCACCCTCTGAGTTCTGCCATCCAGCCAGTTCCTAATCCACCTCACTGTGCACTCATCTATCCCACACTTCTGGAGCTTGCCCAGGAGGATGTTGTGAGGGACGGTGTCAAAAGCCTTGCTGAAGTCGAGATAGACGACATCCACCGCTCTCCCCTCGTCTATCCAGCCGGTCATTCCATCATAGAAGGCTATCAGGTTAGTCAAGCAAGATTTCCCCTTGGTGAATCCATGCTGACTACTCCTGAGCACCTTCTTGTCCTCCATGTGCCTGGAGACAAAGGCCAGTATGAGCCGTTCCATCACTTTTCCAGGGACGGAGGTGAGGCTGACTGGCCTCTAGTTGCCTGGGTCCTCCTTCTTGCCTTTTTTGAAGACTGGCGTGACATTGGCCTTCTTCCAGTCCCCCGGCACCTTCCCCGTTCTCCAGGATCTTTCAAAGATGATGGAGAGTGGCTTAGCTATGACCTCTGCCAGCTCCCGCAGCACTCTGGGGTGCATCCCATCAGGGCCCATGGATTTGTGGGTATCGAGGTTCCTTAGGTGCTCTCTGACCCAATCTTCCTCTACCCAGGGCAAGTCTTCCTCTCCACCAGCTTCTTCTCTTGTCTCTAGGGCCTGGGGCTCTAAAGGGCTGCCCTTGGCAAACACCGAAGCAAAGAAGGCATTGAGCAACTCTGCTTTTTATGTGTTATTCGTAACCAGCGTGCCCATCCCGTCCGCCAGCAGACCCACGTTTTCCCTGATCTTCCTTCTGCTGTTAATATATTTGAAGTTTTTCTTGTTATTCTTAACGTCTCTTTCCAGATTGCGTTCCAACCACGCCTTAGCTTTCCTTGTCGCATCTCTGCATTCCCTGACTACGTTCCTGTATTTCTCCCAGGGGGCCTGTCCTTTTTTTCCACATTCTGTATACTGCCTTCTTCTGCTTGAGCATTGCCACAAGCTCCCTGCTCACCCTCGCAGGTCTCCTGCCCCCTCTGCCTGACTTCTTACGCACAGGGATGCCCTGTTGCTGGGTGTGGAGGAGTAGGCCTCAATGTGGTGAGAGCTGTGAATTCCTCATGCCGTTGCTATGTCCGCTGCCTCCATCACAGATTTTGTGCCCGAACTCACAGCTCCCGTGGTTGGTTTCTCTGCAGAAGCTGCTGCAAAGGGGCGGACAGCACAGAAAGCTGCAGACCATGCACTGGTGCAGCAACCCTTACTGAATATCAAGCAATTTTAAAGAACCAAAATTACCAAGATCAAACCCTTCCAGTAAAACTGATGTAGTGATTTACTTAAGAAGCCAAAGAAGTCTCAGGGGACATGAACGGCGTTCCCTGGACACAAAAATTGTTTCTGTGGTAGATATGGCAACATGGTATATAGCTGCTGTATACAAACCCTTGCCCATTTTCCACACATAAACCTGTTTGGTTAAACAAATTCCCGGTTTCCTATTCAGTTAGACAAACACTCCTCTTTCCCCCATGAGAAGTCAATACTAAATTATATGAAAAAAAAATATAGCAAATAGAAAGCTATTATATAAGCATTAAAAAAGCCATATATATAAATCCAAGTGCTTCTCATCTTTAATGGTAGGCATGTTATATATAACATAAAACAGCTTTACAATATAACATTCAAATTTATAATTCAATGTAAACAAAGTAGAATTTGGGGAATTTTAACAAAGAGTGACAGGTACAATTTTGTATAAAGAAAAGCCTTATTACTTTTTTTTTTTTTTTTCTGGTAAGGAATGCAAAGGGTACTTTAAAGCTGACAGCACTTCCCGAAACAAAATGTAACTCAATTTGATGGAACCGAATGACCGTTCAGCCAAGCTCCCTGCAATACCACACTCAGGAACCTGCCTCGGGTGCATTTGCACAGCTGACAGAATTCAGGTCAGCTCCATCCCTTAAATAACTGTCCTCTTCGGATGCTTTTTATCGTTTAGTTTCATTCTGACATCAGCTAGTGGAGTAAAACCATAGCCATTCAAAATTATTAACTTCCTTCCAATAATAAGCCAATACCAGTGGCCTAATAGCTGAAAGTTTAATTGTTTCTACTTAATTCAAACTCCAGCCCACCTACATTTTCTTTGGAGCATGACATTGGCTATGGATAATTCACTTATCAATCAGCAATTAAATGTACATGATCATTAATACTATATACTTCACTGTAGCAATAAAAAATGGTACCAGTACTCATATGAAACATAATTACTTTTTAAAATCAGTTATCAGCTGGCAGGAAATGTGTTCACTTTTTCTATTAAGGCCTCCAGGACCTGGAAGAAATTTTATCTTGTTTCTGGGGAACTGAGAAGAAGAAACATTCCACCTTTTTTTTCTTTTGATTTGGCAATTATTAACATCTGTTTTTTTAATGGTGGCAATTCATTAAGATAGGAAAAAAAAAAAGCAGTATAGTTCAACAATAACAATTCCCAAAATCTCACACCTTGTTCAACTCTAAAAGTACATCTTGAAAAAAAGGGAGTAGCTGAGACTAGCAAATTAAATAAATAACAGTAATATTTTAGCAATAAATATTTCTTATTATACATGAAGTTATTAGCTTGAGGGTTTTTTGTGTAATTTACATGCTTTTTGTATTGACATTTATTCATTACTGTAACACATGCAAAAAAGCACAAACTGCTTCAGATACCTGCTACTTTTTTAGTGAAAATGTGACAAAAATTCCACGAAGAAGTATCAACACAATTGGATTAATAAATGTAGTTGCATGTACATGAAATGGTGATATGTAATTTTTAGAAAATTCATTTGTAATATGGAATTATATCTCCTGAGTGACGTAGGCTGAAGCAAACACTCAGCTTCCCCTATGCTCTCTAATTTGGGTACTTAAAAACTATGGCACGATAAGCAACAAGGCGTGGGGGAAATGAAAATAGCAATCTCTCAGAACAGCTTAAAACACTGTCAATAAAGAAATAAAGTCACCAAAACATCCGCACGAGGAGCGAGATGGATATGTCTGGCCCCCTGTGCAAAACTGCCCATCTCGGACTTGCTGTTATTCTCATGCAGGTTCCTTAGAAGCGCACTGAAGATGCTGAATTCCTACAAAATTGAGGATCTGTTCCAAGCGTTGCTATTTGCTAAGTCTAAGGACACTTCCTTGACCTGCTTGGGTAATAGGACAGACAGCAGCCTGCATCTAAAAACGCACAGACTTCGGTGAATAAGTGGGTGTTGGAGGGCGATGCAAACAAGCCACGTTTGCTGCTTTCCATTTCCATTGCCCACTGCCGTGGTGGAAGCGGAAGAAAAATCTAACCAAAAAAACAGTATTTTGAAATACAGTTGGAAATTTTTGCAGAAAAAAATATAGAAAAACAGAAATTGAAAATACATATTTTTAAATTACTGAAGATGTCCTTCTACCAATCTTTAGGCATAACTAGAACAATAAATCATTTCAGCAGAGAATCAAGCATCTTACAGTACCATGTGATTTTTTTAAGTACCATTAGTAATGCAGCTACCATAGAAAGGCTACAGCTCCAAACAAAAAAATACAAAATGCAGCTCCCCCACTCTGCTCCTGTATGTTTCACTCTGCTACAAATCTCCATAGAACACAAAATTACCACAAAGCAAGAATACAGAAAATCTTCTGCATGGACTCACTTTTCCCCCAGAGATATTCCTTACCGGCATTTGGCAGTCTATACTTTAAAATAACATTAAAAATAAATGAGCAAGCAGCACTGCTCCTCTATTAATCCATCAGGCTTTTGGACAAAACGTAGATATCCAGTTCCTGCTCCGAGCAGCAAGGCATTTGTGATGCTGTTTATGGAAACTTTTCCGCGTTGTAAAAAAGAGAACCAGTGTTTAAGAATAATTCTTTAAGGAATGTTCTGCTTCCCCAGTTTTCAAGGAAAAATCAACCACTCATTCATTTTAGAATAAATGGTCTATTGTACTCTCAGAAGAGTTTCTGTAAGCCTAGAGTTATATATGAAAAACAAGAAGGGCAGAGAGGATTTTTTTTGAGGGAAGGCACATTTTTAAGTGGTGCCAACATTTCTATAAACACCCAAGTGGGCTCTGGAGGCCTTCAGTACTTTGCAACTGTAGATGAAGGTCTGTGGTGCCTATTAAACCAGCCACCACACAGCTAGCCTTTTCTGTAACCTTTTTGTACTTCGGACTAATATATATTTACTAATATAAATATAGCATAACTTAAATAATCCTAATGCAAAAGTGACACCTAATTTCTACACTTAAAGACTATATGTGGTCCTTTTCAAAAACACTCAATTTCTGTCAGCTCCTCATCCCATACTCAGGAATTAGCTAGGTCCCATAACCTTAATGGTGCAGTGAAGTTCAATTAATAAAAGATCAATAAAGCAGCTACTGGACACTTCCCAGCTCACACATGGCCAGCTAAAGAAGAGTTCACAGTTTACTTGAGAACTTTTTCTGGGAACTTCCATAAGACTGTTATTCTGAATAGCCCACAGTGCAAATTGCCACTGTTTTATGAAGCTGCAACATGATCATATTTTTAAGGAGCTTAATTTAAAAGGAAATTCCTATCTCACTAAAATAAAAATGTATTTTATTTTGTGGTAATAAAGACAATATGGCACTTAATGGAAAATGCTGCATATAAGATGAATACAGTAGGAAAGTCCTAAAGCAATCTCATATTTTGAGAATTTTAATTTTCTTGCATCTTACTTGAATCTTCCCCAAAGCTTGAATTTTACTGTGGTACAGGTTTGCCTTTACACATTATCCTTAAATATTTAAACTAAAAATCCTTACGTTACAAATTAAATATTCACAATCAGTAGATTTTTAAACACATTGGTCAACCCCCATAGTGCTGTAATCAAACTTTTTTTCTTTCTCACCATAAATAATAGCAAGTAACACTCTGCAAAGTGAGTATCAAGCACTTATGGAGGAACCAAATTCAATATAAACATTGTATTACAGCAGGGCTCAAACAGGTGCAAATATGTAGTTGTACATTGTGAAATACAAACAGCATTTTTAAAAATAGTTGAATACAGGAACCCAGCACAAAAACAAGTTACTAAGTCTAACTGATGATTCTCAGAAGGGAAATACTCTAACAAATTCTGATGAATCCTTAGCATTTACGCAGTACTTCACCTTTTACAAGTGCTACACAAATGCTATCCAGTTAGAAGGATGAACTGTGTTTTTCGAAGGCAGAGCACAAGTCCAGCGTGAGTGGTGATCAGATGAACAGCACCATGGCAGCAGAAACAGAATTTAAGAATTTTCAGTACTACAGAGAGACTGAGTACTTTATAAACAGGTTGTCTACACGGGAATTGTAATGGAAGTTTTAAAAGGGGAAAGTGCAGACAGACATCATTACCATCCATGAAATGTGTTTCCAGACCACAAGGAATTGACACTGGAGCTTTAACTCCATAACCTTAGGATCCCAGCTTAGAAGCTAGGCATAAGGAAACTTTTCCCAGTGATAAAGCAATAGCTTATGTTTGAATGCAAACAATTTCCAAGATCCATCATCCTTATACATCAATGTGGATTCCGTGTTTTATAGACATTAATTCTCTAGTGCCTGTTAAGTACATAATAAAGGAACATAGATGAGGTAAAGATGCTGTAATTGCCACATACAGCCAGTATGGCAAAGGCGGAGTTTTTCCAAGTGGACAGAGCCAGAGGCCATGACGAATCCCATCACGGACATGATGGGAAGTCCAAGACATGAACAACATCCAGGGAAGAAAGCACCATGAGCCCTTTAGCCTGAGAAGGTACATAATAAACTTTAAGGTCAGAGCCACAACAGGAATCACAGTGGAACAATGAAGAAAGGGTCTCTGTGGAAGCGTCAGGGCAGCCTGCAGAAAATAAAAATATAATTGGCAATGGCTACACGCGAGACATGAAAAAATACTTCATGGACGTTTAGAGGTCTATTATCAAGTGGCTGCATGGTAGAAGGTGGTATTTTTTCTTTCCACTTTAATTGGTCAAAATCAACAATATGAATATTCAAATGGATAAGCGTCGTGTGCTGCCTTAGCAGCAGCAGAGCTCTAAGTGGCAGGACAGGATCCTTCTAGCATATAAGTCATGCATCCTCCTAAGCAGCAACAATAGTAAAACAGGGAACAGAGGGATGAAGCACCAGATTTGCTATTTAGTCATGCAGCATACATTAACTTGTACAGTATACAATGATATTATGTACCATTTCAAGGCAACTTAAGAGAAAAGCATACATTTGAAATACCTTATATGCTTTATTCATACTCAGAGAGACATTGTGAATTATATTACTTACCCTCTGTGATATACTAGCTTGCCAACATCTAATATGAAGCAGTAGTGTCTAATACCACACCAAGAACATGACTAAATTTACATAAATGTTGATTGCCTTGGCAAAGTATTCTTTATTGACATGGAAGAGATAACGTTCGAGTAAGTTGTGATCGGGGGTTCTGATATTAGCAACTTGCTTTATATTCCTTCAATTAAAGTCTGATATTTGATTTTAATGAAGGTGAATGTCTAGCTAGTAAGTCTTCATTACAAACAGACTGAATCCAGCCTTTTGAAGAAGTGATAACACACATACTTGAGAAAATATTCTGGATATACTTATTAGCAACAGCTGGAACTATCTCAATAAACTGAAAAGATAGTAAAAACTTAATGTTTTGGATCTCAGACTCCAAATTCTGTTAAAAAAAAAAAAAAAAAGGCAATAAAGGCACATTACTAGAAGATCTAAACCGGTAAGAAATGACAAGCATAGCACATAAAGCATAAATGCACAAGAACAAAGCATAAACATAATGTCAAGCATTTTGACAGAAAGCAGGGTAAGCCCCTCAGCAAACTCTGGTTACCAAATGCCTAGGAACTAACATTTACCAGAGCAGCAGCATGACTTTATAATTCAGCAGCAAAGATGCTTCGATGGTCACCCTTCAATAACTGCTTCCTACCTTCTGGCTCTCCTGAGGTCTACAATTTGAAATATAAATTTTTGCTCATTCATTTTGCTTTGTGACCTCCTGGAGATTCGCCGAACTAATTCACAGGAATTTCTGTCCCATTAACATAATCATGGTTTGCAGACGCAATATTGTCTCAACTTAAATGTTGGTGAATGTTTGGAAAGACAGTAACAGGCACTGACCTAACAACATCAGGTGCATCAGGTTATGGTGGGCACACATTGCTGCATCTACTGCTAGAAGCAGAGCAGCAGGACACAACTAACAACCTGACAACTCACACCACTGTTAACCAGTGTTAACCGCCCCAGGATTCGGCTAGTATTGAATCTCAATTGCAAAAATCAGGAATAGCTTCAAGTTCTTGAGCTCCTGTGGGTGTTTCAGACAAATGTTTGGGCCCTGCTTTCTCTGCAAGGACACTCATGTAAAGAGAGATGTCTGAATTCAAGCCAAGAAAATAGGAGACGGGAAGTTATGGATTTCCTTGGGACATAATTGGCTTTGAATAAGGGTACAGGCCATGTTAAAAGTCTTGCAGAAAGCTTTGCTCCATTAGCTTCCTCCATGTTGGCCTAGGACTCTCAGGCAAGCAATTGGGAAAACGCTCACAAGTACAAAAACAGTCACGCAGAAGTCTCGTAACACTTTCTCAACCAGTTTTAACTGTCACATTATAAAGCCCACTCCTTTGACTTGGTGCAAATATAATAGCTTGCGTGCATTTTTCATATAAACAGCTTGTTCAAAGATTAAAGTAGAAAAATCTTGTGATAGTGAAATTGTTTTTCATGTAGCCTGCAAGGTAGTTGGATTTCATTACTGTCAGCAAGAGGGTATAAATAAGACTTCTCAGCAAGAGAGTCCATATGGACTAAAACGTCCTGCAAAAAAGGATTTGTATGAACTGCCCTTCACAGGAACACATTTTGGCAGATCCTATTCAGTGGTCACAGCCTCTGCACATTTGCAGGGGGAAGGAGGGCAATTTTATAATTGCAGTATGATCATTAGGCTTCTTTCTCTTTTACACTCAGTAACTAGAAAAACAACTCCTTAAGTGAGGATGCCAAGCCCACGTATTTCTGTTTAGAAACACAAACTTTTAAGCTTTCTCTAACACCTCACAGGCAAATCTGTTTAGAAGTCATCAACTCTTAACAAATGAGTACAAGTCTTGTCTACCTCAACCTGGAAACATGAAGTGGCACGAGGCAGGCAGATTTGGGGAGGTTTACCATGAGACGCCAGGCTGCAGTCACTACCTATATTTGCTTATGACTCAAATAACCCTTCCCATACGCCTAGAAGTTCCGTCAGGGGCACATCCCAGCACCTCTCCTACACCAAGATGAGATGCTGGAGACAGGCACAGCAGTGTGAGCTCCCTCGCAAGTGGGAAGCTGCAAATTTTGCACTAATTCTAGACTACCTGCCCTGAAAGCTCCATAACAACAACACCAGTAACGATAATGAAACCACAAAGAAGAGCACAGGAGCCAGGCTGTCTGAGCAGCATGCTGAGATGGCAGCAACAGAACTACTGGACGAATCTGGAGGGAGTAAGTGCAGATAGATGATGATACTGCCTTATGGTGAAAGGATGGGTTACTCAAAAAAGGAACCTGTCAACAGATTTTAGAGTGATAACTAATAGCTCTGTAATTGTGTATAGTCTTATGAAAACCACTATAATTATAAATTAGTAATAGTGCTGTACTTAGTTAATTAGATTAATTCCTTAGTAACATATTGCTTCAACAAACATTGTAATCTTAAATCACTAACTCCCAAGTCAGCTGTCTGAAAGGGGAGAATGGCATTGGTAAAGTAACAAACAATTAATAAAAAGTAACTTAAAATAATAACTTGTAGGAGAGTAGTTTGGCTGCAACAGGAATTGCAAGAGGAGGACCAGATCAGAATTCAAAAACATCTTGCTAGCTGGAAGAATCTGGAACCACAAAACAAAACTGAGAGGCACATCATATTAAGCTGAAGGAAAAAAAATCAAATATAAAAATCAGGTCTAACTAGCCAGGCAACAACACAGCAAAAACTCTATGGGGATTACATTAGGTCTCAAACTAAATACTGTGACAGGTTTGCGAGGACACATAAAACCTGTAGGAGATTTTTTCCCCCCTAAAAACAAATAAACAAAAGCCCCACAGAAATGTAGGATGAACACAGCATGAGAAACATTAACCTATGCTACTTGCCCCACACAAGGCCGCAATCAAAATACTCCCTGCCGTTTGAGAGAGAACTCTTTATGGTATTTTAGGCAGAATCAATACAAAAGAAACAAGAGAAACAGTAAGAATTCTAGAAATTCAGACCCTCTTGACTTCTTGGGAGAGTTATTTAGTTAAGAGGAGACTTTCTGGAAGGCAGAGTGTTGTAAGAGCAACATGGTTACAGCCATCTAGAGATGCACAGAAGATAGCACTTGTATGTAGAATAAACAGCCTTTACTGTTATCAACCCCAGTTAACATATTTGAGGTGGGAGGAATTAACCGGGCAAGTAACTATGAAAAGGTCCTCAGGCTCTTTGGGTAACTTCCCTGCTCCTTTCTGTTGTGAAAGTTGGGCCTTTAAAGGGCTTTCCCTCTGCCTGAACATTTTGTGTGTTTGACAGATCAGAGCAGTCAGCTATTCTCTAAAGCTTTTTTGGGAGATACAATAAAAAAAAGACCAAACTGCCAAAAAAGACAGTTTAGAAGGAAAAAAAAAAAAAAAAAGTGGGAACAAATTAACTCATAACATTGCAAATTTACTTCTGCCTCATGGAAAGTAGGTATATTTGATCTTGCCTCACTTAAGAAAGGACACCTCCCAGTTCTTGAGAGAATCCTACAATCCTATGATAAAATAAAATATTCAGCTTTCTAAACTGACACTGGTGCAGAACGCCATCTAGCGGGGGTGACTAAGAAAAACAAGGTTTTGATAATAATTGCAAGAAAGTATTAAGGATGCTGTACAACAAATAAATACAATAAATAAATAAAAATAACAAATACAATAAATAAAAACAATAGTTTTAATAGTTTCAATCACCATGTATTCATCAGTGTGTTCACTGATTTTAAAAGGAAAAACTTATATACAATATTAAAATGATACATGAGATTATAGTTTTATAAATTTCACAATGCAGAAAAGAACAGTAAAGAAAGTAGTGCTTTCTCTGTCCAAGATGAATATAGGGAAAACTGATCAGATCAAAAGTTCTGCCAAATGAGCAAAATTTAAGCAGCTTTCAGTTATAGCAAATGCAGATACTATATACAGACAAAGATGTTCTCCCCTTGCAAATCTGACTTTTAGATTTCTATCACAAGCAATTCGACTCCCTGTATTCATCATCCCTACCAAATCAAAAACAAACAAACAAACAAACCCAATTTTGCATAGTTCCCATTTAATTAAAATTACCCGGGATGACAAGCAGAGCACGAGGACTCTGCCCAAGGAGCCGCTGGGTGCAAGGAGCACCTGCCCCAGCCCATGGAGGGGTCTGGGAGCCCAGGGCTGGCCTGGGCTGGCACTGCTGCTGCCTGGGGAAGGTCCGTGTGTTTTGGAGAGCTTGTGCACAGGCAAAAGCCAGGTATACAGGTTTGAAGCTGGCAAAAAGACAGGGATAGATAGGAACACATATGTGGGGGAGTGGGAATAAGACAGGCACTAAAAAGAAAGAAAATCATTAACAGAAAATGCCTTAACCTGGCCATATTAGTCCTACCCCAGTAGGAACTCCATCCTAAGGGGCAGTTCTGCAAAAGGATGATTATCACATACATTCCTAAAGAGCAGCTAGTTCACCCACTGCTTTTATTTACGAGTTCGACATTTGTTTGAGTTCCTTCTACAAGCAGCTTTATTTTAGGATAAACTCAGAATAATTTAAGACTGAAGAGGTCATATATTGCTTGCTATTTCTGCTCTGCAATTTATTAACACACATACCTAACACTGAAGGAACTTTAATCTGCAAGTTCAGTCAGGGTGGGATGGAGTGGAAGGGATAGGGCTAGATATTTCTCAGTAAGATAAATTGAAAGAGACAAAAGAGAAGAAAATAGGCAATCACTGATCAACTTACCTTTAATGACAGGGAGCCAGCGAGAACAAAGTGATCCACATCAATGACAGAGGAGAGGAAGCCAGCCAGGGTGACCTCAGTGAAGTCGCTTTTCTTCCTGAGTCCAATCACTATTGCCCAGGACCACATCCCTAGCACACCATGCACTGCATTGTCAGCGAAGGCTCGGAGCCAGTCACTTTGCTGAATGAAGGAAAACTGCAAGAGTCTGTCCACTACAAAGCAGAATATTCCCAAACACAGGCTAGAAATAACTGAGGCTGGAGTCTGGAGAAGCGCGTGGGCCTTTTCAGTTTCGGATGCCATTGCAAAAACCATGTGGCTGCACACAAAGGGTCACCAGGATATTCACTGAGCATTGTCCTTTGTAACTTCAGTTGTTCCGAAAACATCAGAAAGAACAAAAGGGAAAGCCTTAAAGAAATACATACTTCAGAAATGTATGTATTTCTACTCTGTTCATCTCTCTGAGCAACTCACAGTTCATCCTGTGGAATGGTATGAAGAATAAGTACTATGAAAACCAAGACCAATAAAATATCTCCAGTATTTAAGATCAGCACAAATCTGAAGACATCTTTCAACCAAGAAGTAACAAAAATTAATTCCTTATAGAGCAAAGCTACACATGCTTTCCCTCAGGATTTGCTCAGCAGCAACATCTAAGATTCTTCCAACATTTGCCACATTTACTTTAAAAACAGTTTCTCTTGCAGAAAAGGCAAATTGATGAAAGAAATAATCCTGCGAATTGATTTAAAAAATAAAGGCATTGATATTAGTACTAATGATTGATTTCTATCACTTAGAAGTCTTTAAATATTTATTTCCATTCTGTGATGGTTACAAAATCCTCTGGCATAAACTGACTTTTTGAGAATAACTTAAATAAATAACATCTCAAAAGAAATTCCAAATTAAATCAAACTCACACAACAAGAAACTGCAGAATATCTCAATTATAAAGATACAGCACTCGTTTCAGTGATAATTTTAAAACGTAAATAAAAAACGTTTTCCAAATAAAACCCCTCATAATTGTTACATTAAATGGGAACTAAAAAAGCAGACTTCGAAGCACAATATCAATTATAACAGTATAATTACTATTATGCTTTTCTCTCTTTTTGGAAGTCATGGAGTATAGGATGAAATGATGCTCTGAAAATGGATTCTTCCCAAGAGATTCCTTAGTGCAGTACAATAAATGTCGATAAGCAGAATGTCCTTTCTTCAAACAGTTCCGTCAGGTCAGAAATTTATTCTAAAGATGCTTTTATAAATTTTAATCTTTCAATTAAAAATATTTCTAACATCACTGGAACAAAGTATTTTATGGCTGCGAACACATCATTAACTATAAGCCCACAATACACTAAATCCTTATTCTGTTTTATCTACGTGTCCATTTATTGTAGAAGTATCCACAAATATGACTACAGCCATTGATTACCATAGAGAAAAAGCTCAACGAAGCGCTTATTTGGAAATGTTAAGAACAAAGAGAAGAAAACATCAATAATACAAAAGCTTTGCACAGGGATGAGAAAAAGCAGGTCAAGTTTAGAATCTGTTAACCATGACTGTGTCTCTTCTGAATAATCATGTAGACAAAAACCTTTTCCTGAAACACCACAAATGTAATTTATTACAGTAACTTCACAAAATACAATATATTTTTGAATATATTTCATTTTAAGGAACAAACAGCTAAGTCTTTAAAAGTATTATTGAAATATAACCATCACATTAGGCCAGATTTTACTTGAGACCCATATAAAACCTGACTGGGAAAAACTGATAAAGCAATATATCCTTAAAAAGCACACAAACATTCAGATCTAAACAACTTCCCTTCGGCTAGGGGGACACATCATTTTTGTTTCCCCACTGCACTTGCCTTGACTTATTCCAGTAAGAAATTAGGTATACCCCTCAGAGTTCCTCTGGGGATGCTGAATCCAGGCCAGTTCAGTCAATGCAGAAAGGACCATGTTCAATTCCTTCCACACCTGAATAAATGAACCAAAGCAACAGTAAGCACAGACTTACAAGCTCGCTGTAGAGCATGCATTAACCCGAATATTCAAAACACAGAAGGAAGCAACATTTTTCTAATGATTTCCTAAGTAAACAAAATTCAGTTGAAAATAAACCCTGCTAGGGTTGAGCAGATCTGTAGAAGGTTGTTTTTTTTTTTTTTTAAAAAAAAAGGCCGGAAGAAAAATAAATAAATAGAAATAAAAAACCCAGAACAAAAATAACAAAATTCAACGCCAAAGAGTCACAGAAGAGCGTTCAAGCCTTGTAATTTAAGGAACTGCATTTCATAATATACAGAATTTATTTGAACAGAATCTTCCTTGTAGCCATATTCTTTTAAAGATTCCTGCTCTAATGAAACCACGAGTCACATCTAGGGAGTCTTTTTAATGTAATCCCATCAGTTAACAACATTAGCATAAGTAAACAGAGATGCATAAATGTAAACAGCAACATACATTCCTATTAGTTTTTTAGTCTTACGCTGCTGTTCTACATGTATTATTAACATGCACATAAAATCTACAGGAAAAAAATCCCTGTGAGTTTTCAAAAATCCTGAATGAACACCTTTGAGAATGAAATGACAAATAAAATAAGAGTAACAATGACAACTACAAAACAAGAACAAGACATATGTGGGTGTCTGAGCAAGAACACAGACAGGAAGCTAAACTCAGTTTTGGGTTACCCTTAGCCAGAAGGGCTACTGTTTTTGGCATAATTGTTCTTTTAAGCACTACTTCCCACAAAACTGCATAATGTGCATTAATAATTTCCACGAAAAGAAATAATGCCAGCAATATTTAATAACTGCATATACTCTTTTGTCTAGGAATACAATCTGTTAAAACACTGCATGTTCTCATTCCTTCAAACAGCGAAAAGATCACACTACTCCACACCACAAAGACGAATAGTGCTCTCGCTATAGGCACTACAGAACTAACACAAAATTATCCCCAGCTTGTTGCATCTCACATCCCTGTTATTAAAAAGGTAAACTGGGAAATAGACACATTATACAAGGAGGATTAGAAAGGCTACTTCAAGCTGAGGACAACGGGAGGCTAGTCCAGTTAATACACCCAAGAAAACATTAAGAGGGGGTTCACGTAAGACACACACACAACAGCTGATACAGTAAAACATTAAGGTTATAACAGATGAAGCATTAAGCAAAATCTCTCTACATACCCTCAAAACACAATTGTGTTGCTATATCTCACTTAATTTGAGGAAATCAGAAAAAAAATATTTAAGAAAAGCACAGCTGACATTATAAATCACTGACAGAAGAAGATTATTTAGGCTACCAACCCCGCAAGTTATGTATGTCAGGAAACACCTGACAGTAAAAGGCCTTCTGATCTACTCTGTAAGAGCAAAACAGAAAGCCAAGTACTAAAATGAACCTTAAGAAATGTTTTTGTTCTGCTCCAATTTAGCAACCAGCTGCCAGGTGCATTAATGCATACGGGCATGACTGACATTTAAGATATGAGATCAAACCAATACTGCATTATCTCCTGGAAAAGCAGGTCACAGTGTAAATCAACCTGAAGGCCTAGTAAATTAAACATTGGGGTCAGATAATTATTATGCTGAGCAGAAGGGGCATGCGAAGGAAATGGTTGGAGAAGGGACCAAAGTGTCCCCTCAAGCATACAAGCCACCTGCAGAACTTAACAAGATACTGAGGAGCAAACTGAACCCAAAACACAGTGAAATTAAGGTGGGAATGGGGGGGAGACGACATTAAATCACGGACCTGCAACTTTGCAATGAAACTGTTATCTCAGGAACCAAAAATTAAAGAAGAAAACTAAAAAACTTCCTCCTTAACGGCTGATTCGGATATGGAGATATCTAGGAGCAAAAAAAAAGAGCAGAAATAAATACCTTGAAGGCAGGCAGCAACCCTAATCAAATCAAAATACTAGTAAGTTGTGGAAAGCCCCATTTCTCACGCTAGACCGAAGCGAAACAAATCAGCAAGCAGCACCAGCCCAGCGCGGCTGCCGAGGTGTGCGCACTAGCCCGCTCGTTACCACAGCGTTTGGCTCACGAGCACCGATCGACTGAAGAGCAAAGCACCTCCGGCCTCTCGGCGGGGAGGGCCGAGGCAGGCGCAGGCGGCAGGGGACCCCACACCACGCAGCCCAGCACGGACACGGGCTTCCCCGCTTCGGGCACCACGCGCTTCCCCGCCGGCGCGCGGGGCCCCGCACACAGCGGCGCCGGGAGCTCCCTCCCTCCCTCCGCCCCGGGGCGCCCCGGCCGCCGCCGCCGGCCCCTCGCGGGGAGGCTCCGCCCGGGGCCGCCCCCCGCTCCCCGCTCCCACCTTCGCGCGCGGCGGCCGCCGCCCCCAGCCGCGCGGGCAGCGCGCGTGCGCGCCGCGGAGCACGCCGGGAGGGGCGGGGACGGGCCGCCGCGCTGCAGAGCGGAGGCGCGCACTTAAATAAGTGACTCAGTAAGTAAATAAAAAGACGTTTTATTAGGCGCTTTAGGAGCCGCGCCGACGCCCCGGCCTTATGTATACTTAAGCAGACGCGTTCCTTACCGCCCTATCCCCCTTTAACCTGGCCACAAGGTGTGAAGCGGGAGGTCGGCACCCTGCTCGGCCCCTAGGGCTCCCTCCTCCGGGGCTCGAGCCGCCGTCCCGCGACCCCCGGCGCCCCTCGGGGCTGCGGTTTGCGGCCGGGCCCCTGCCGAGGCGGCCTTCACCTCCGCGCGGCGGCCAGCAGCGCCTCGATGTCCTGGATCGCCTTGGCAGTCTTCTCCAAAGCCTCCGAGACGCGCTCCTGGCCGCCCGCCGCGGCCCCTGGGCCCCGCAGGGCCGGGCTGTGCTCCAGTAACACTGCGGTGCCTTTGTTAAGGGAAAAAAATCAACGTTTCCCACCTAATAATGCTAAAACGTCTCGTGTATCCCACGAAAGCATCACTAGGAACACCATCAGCAACTCTCACACTCCAGAGCACAGGTATTCCCTACAAAAACAAGTGTTGATTATTTAAAATGTCCATTACCTACTTCTAGAACATGTACTTAAATAAAACTTTAATGCATCTCGAAGTGTACTTAAAAAATAAATCATATGAAGGTAATAACATATAATAAATCAGATACCACATTCCACACTTTAACAGTACTGCACTTTCATGCTACTGAAATTAAATGATGATTTAAGCATATGAAGCACTGCATACTTTCTTGGCAGCTCCTTTAACAGCGATGCAAAACTGAGGTAGCTGATAAATAGAAAGGCAGTTTACTGCAACAATATGTCAAAACAAAAGGCAACTTAACCATCTCTCAAAGACTGGTGGATGACTGTCAGTAAAACTCACATAAGTTTATATATGAGCTTATATAAAGAACCACCATTAGTAGTCACTCCCATCTCTACTATCCCTCTTTATTGAGGACTAACTCCTGGCAGTATAAAATGCTGTAAGATCATAATTTACTCTCCTTGTTAGACCAAGATTTTTTTTCTTCCTGTAGCTACAAATAGCATCACAAAATCTGCTATTCAAATGTGCGAAAAAAAGAGAGGAGGAGGGCTATATATTCAGCCATTGTTTTTGTTGACAGTGCACAGAAACGGATTAAGACACATGAGAAAACAAAAATAAAAACGAAGGAAGAAAACAAAGGTGTTATTTTAAAAATACATTTTAAGAGGGTAAGGCATTAGAAGAAGTTGTGATGATGATTGTGTATTTGATGATCTAAAAGTGAGGCTCTGAATATGCAGATGAACGAAAAGCACTAATTTGCACAGCTTTCAAAGGGATACAGTTAAATCTCCGTATTTTTTCAAGCTCAGCATCAGCAGACCTGTATAAAAGATCACAATTATGAATTATATATCAAATGTAGTTTTGTACTTCAGAATAGTTTGCATAGAACTATAGTTGCAGAACTATAGCTAATCAGTTGAGCAAAATCAAGTGAAAAAAGCTACATTTTTATCTTTTATTTCAGCAGCTGCATTTGTCAATAGCTGCATTTGTAAACCATCCACGTTTCCAAAAATCAGGGCTTTGAGCTAAGAATAGTCTCTTTGCTGTATATATGTACATATATAGAGAGATAGATTTTTGTTTTATCAACTACTGAATTACCAATAATTCTAATAACAAGTGCAAGTGTAATCAATTTCAGTTAACATTAATGTCAGATTGTTTCCATATAATGTCAATAGACCTTTGGTCAGTATCCTAGATTAGAAGCATTATTAGGGACAATGATCCCTAGAAACATATTAGGGGACAGTTATCCAGTTTCAAAAGCTCTGTGTACAGTTCTGGACTGTTTGGGCTTCTGTTAAAAGGAAAAAAAAAAAGAGTTCTTAGTCTGCTTTCCCCTATTCGTCTTGCAAAATAACTCTTCTGTAAGATTCTGAAGTACAAGAAAACAAGTTTCAGCTAGGACTCAACTTCCTTAGCATTTTAAATACTGAAAGGAGGATAAAAACATGCAAAATAGTGCATTTTGAGGTGCATTTGAGTGCATTTCAGATCGTTGAGAAATGCAACCTGCAAAATATGTTGAGTTTTATTTTCAATATTATTTATAATCAATTATGTAAGATAAAGATGAATACCTGTTTTCTTCATTTACAGAGCACGCAGTATATTCGGGAGTCTCCTCCCTGTCACTCAAACTTCTGCACCATTCTATTACAGTTCTGATGTACCTATGTTATCATGAAAATTCATAGGAAACAAGTAGTTATTTAGGTGAGAAATACAGTCTATTCATTCATCAAAAAGTTGAAGGCATGAGTCAAAAGAAAAAGCTGTGATACAAAATCTAACTTTTCTCTAGGTTTGCCTTTTTTTGATTCCCACTTTCTCCTCCAGCAAGAATCTCCTTAATACTATGCTTTCATAGAAAATTATAACAAAGCTACATGATTTTTAATTAATAGTATACAAGTGTTATTTTTTTCTGTGAAATTCTTGTTGTTAAAATGTAGCAGAGCAAGCTTGTGATGATCCTCATAATGAGGCTGTAATTAGAGCAAACAGAAAAATAATCTGCAGATAGATGTCAATATCTATAATGAAGCAAAAAATGGATAAAGTTCTATCACTTCCTTGCTCTATTTAGGGTATATATATATATATATATGTATATATCTTGGCTTATCCACTGATTTAAGTGCAAAGGTGCAGCTCTAGTTTGAGACTATATTCTGCAATTACACTTGCTGTGCTCCTGAGTCATACAGGTTTTGAATGCTTGCCAGATGAGAGATGTCATCATCTTGTGAGAAGAACTCTATTTCTTAATATTAAATTTAAAATTCTTTATGTCACTTATACCTTTCATAGATTCCAGGACGACTCATTTGGATTAGCTGCTGTACCCCATCAGAAGTAGTTAACTTACACCAGCCTACATTTTCATTTACCTTAGAAGAAGAAGAAAATTAAAAGTATTAATGTTCTACTAAAAAAATTAAATTATTAATGTTCCACTACAGTCTTGAAAAAAAAGTGCCTACTAATTATTTACTACTAAAACAAAAAGTCATTGCATATTCCACTTTAAATGTTTAAAGCTTGTGTTTTGTTAAGGACAGAATTTAGCATAGCCACATGTTTCTAATGGAAAGAAGAAAACCTGGTATAGTCCCTGACACTGATTTTGTGTTTTTTAAAAATACTTTATTCATTAAAGAGTGAAGAGAAGTCTCCAAATGCACAGAACCCATGAGCTACCTGGATCCTTCTAGAGCCTGGTTTGAAATCCCAGACCATATTCAAGGTCATCCCATCCCAAAATGTAGCACAGACTTTATTATCCGAGCATACAACAACTCTTCCTATTCCAGGAATAACTTCTTCAGCTAGCAAAAATGGCAACATTTCACGTCCATCTGTCTTGGCTTTCTAGAACAAAATGAATACATCAAAAAATCAGGAAAGGTCATTTTCTGTCATTTGAGCTATTTATGTCTCCTAAATTATCAGTTCCCTTGTTCCACCTTAACACCACCAGGATTTCCTTATCATGCAACTGATCTCTGCTTCGCAAAGGTATCTTAACACTGCATGGTTTTGGTTTCTAATATATAACTCTTGGTCTTGTTTGGGATACATGCAGTCTTTCTTCCCCTAGACTAGGTTCTATTCCCCACAGCTGATATAATCTTTTTTTTTTTTTTTAAGACAGCAAAATACTTACAACGTTCCAGCTACATACCACTTGCCAGCAGCAGAGACTATAGTTGTGAGTTAACGAAAGTTTAGTCTTGTAGCAGGACCGAAGCATCCTGAGGAAAAAACCAAAAATCCCAAAAACAATCACAAAATATTAAGCATTTCATAATTACTCACTATGTCTTTTACACCGTTGAGACCTTTATTCTACAAGTCTGTAGATGTCCCCCATGCTAATATGAGTTCCTTTAATTTTTACACTTCATGTGATAATAAGCATTATGTGTAAGTGCAATTATTTTCTTCTCCAAGTCAGAGGAATTAATATAACAATAATGAAATAGAGGAACAAGTTACCTGGTTGCCTGTGCAATAATGGAGGCTATACAGTATGGACTTCCTGGTACGTCAGGAGGTAGATTGTTCACTGAATACATCTTTTCTTCTCTCTGCAGTAAAGAATAGAAAGGACTTGAGTTCTTATTGTTAGTACAGAATTCAGACTGTATTTAAAAGCTTGCAAGACATGAAAATGTGTTGATTTCTAACCCCAAATAACTGTAATAACATTTATATTTTTCACTGAAAAAAGACAAAATGTAGTTGAAAAGTAAAAATATTTATTATTTACATCTATTTCTGTGGCAAGATACAAATTCAAAGTTTTTATCCACTCAATACGAACCACAAAGTTCTTATATCAGACAACACACTGTGGTTCATTACTGAGTGACTGACTGCTAAAATCTAGGTTGTTGACCTTTATGTATTTTAAAAATATAAATACGCAAATGTAGCCAAGGACAGAAAAAAAATGAATTTGAATATGTAATTCCTAAATGATGAAAAATGCAAGGGTTAAATTTATGAAACATAAACGGCTGTGCCAGAAAGATCGGCCACTTAAGAACATGAAGTATCTTTGCTCTTATACCTCTAAAACTTTTTTTTTTTTTTTAAACAGAGCAAATTTGCTACTCGGCTCAGAGAATTTCCTCTGAATTGCTCTAGCTACCTAAGTAAGTGTGGAAGAAACCACTATCATCCTTCGTATCAGCAAGCACCGCTACTACTGAATATTGAACCTCATGTTCTGGGACAAGAGTGATTAAAGGGACCACTGCACCGCCCTCCTGGTTTTCAAAGATGTTCTGACCCTAACAGGAAACGGAATGATGCAAGTTTGTTCATATTAACTTTAAAAATATCTTTACGGCAGTATCCTTTTTTTTGCAATATGTTCTTTTGTGAGAAAGCGATATTACAGTCTTACAACAATACCTATGCTTTTGAAATAGATGTTATATCGCACAAGTTTCCTTGGTGTGTTCATGTGTTCCCGAAACAGAAGGAAAAGTTTAGAAATTTGTGTATGCTTAACTGATTGCTTTATCACTGCTTACTACCATGAACACCAGATGGACAGTTGTAGGGCCTTCACTATAGGCTATGAAAGATGCTGTCAAAGAAATTTGAAAGATATTTTTAAGAGTTTTCTTTCTACCTTTTTTGTTCCTTTCTGAACTGCATAATGTTTGAAGTAGTTTCCCAAAAATGCTCCTTCTGACTTGAGAAAGCTGCCATCCCCAGGATAAATTTCTGCAATATTGGTACTACCATGAATAAACCTATGAGAAATAACAAGATTTTACACAAAACACTGTGCCACTAGACAAGCAACACATGTTAGTAAAGTTGAACAGAACACTAAGCCCAAACACATTTTCATCAAAATGTTTAGGTTTTTACTGTTTTTCAAGCAGCTGAGCATACTAGTTATTTCTTTTAAGAGAGAAGCTCAGTATTACGAAGCAGTGTTTTATCTGCAGCTTGCTGCAAAAGGCATGAGGTCAGCTGTGTCCCCTTTTCCCGGGGCCCCGAGCGTGTGTCTTGGACTCTCCCAGGGTGCTCCTGTGCTGCCCCTGCTTCCCTGGGCTGTTCCATATATCCAGGTTTGGAGAGGAGAGGGGGAAGAAGGCAGTTGCATCTCTGCGAGCTTGGCTGCATGTTGGTTGCATGTACCAAAGCTGAAGTCCCCTGTGGGCAATTCCCAAGCCGTGTCTGGCCACGACTGGCAGCTCAGAGGTGGCTGGTGAACAGGCTTCCCAGAGAGGCTGTGGAGTCTCTTTCTTTGGAGATCTTCCAAACCCGCCTGGATGCCACCCTGTGCCACGTGCTCTAGGTGATCCTGCTGAAGCAGGGAGGTTGGACTAGATGACCTCTAGAGGTCCCTTCCAACTTCAGCCACTGTGATTCTGTCATTACTTTCATAATGCAAGAAGAGGCTTTTTTTCCCAGGTGTGTGTATTTTTTTCCTTATAAAGAAATTTAGGGAAAATATTTGTTTTTTTTTTCCTTAGGAGGTAAACATCTAAGAGTTAAGTAATCTCCAGGCAGCAAAAAAAAAATCCTTCTTTTCAGCAGACCATCTCAACCTACTTTACACAGAAGAAATAATTGTCAGACTAGCTGCTTTCTAAACCACCCTTACGTATTCACTCCCATTACGACTGTACATTTTTCGCTATGACTACCAGACTTGGTGATCATGCAGTATCTTGGAACTAAAAATTTATTTAAGGATCTATTTCTGCAACTCTGTGGTCAGATGCCCTGATTTCAGTAGTGGAGCTTTAAGATCTGAAAGAAATGAATTATAGCCCTGAAATGCTGCTGTGTGTTTTCTTTAGATGAGTTCCATTTCTTCTTTTTTAAAGCCAATAAAAATCCACAGTAGAGTTTAACTTCCCCTTACAAAATATTACGGAGATCACCAAGATAAATATTTCTAAAATATGGAGTCCTTAACACCAAAAGAAATGATAAAATTTTCAAAGAAAACAAGCATCATAATCATTAGTGAAGCCTATAGGAACTACTGCTGCTCAGTAACGTCCAGGAAGTCAGAGCATTTCTTTAAAATCCTTAATATGATGTCAGAGTCTTTGCTTTAGGCACGCTTATCTGGAAACAAACTGTATTAGAAAATTCGAAGCAAATCTGAAGCCAGTAACAAGCAGCAGAAATCAACAGAATCTTATGTTAATCTTACATGAAGGTTGTGTATCCAGGACTGAGAGAGGGGCGAAGACGTGAATACCTAAAGCTTAATTCCCATGCAAATTAAGTGTTGGGAAGATGAAAAGCATCATCTCCTTCATACCTGTAAAGAACACCTTGGTACCATACGACTTGAATCACCTGAGGGTATGATTGGGTTTCACTGTCTTCATCCTTCTCTTGAAAGAAATCAGAGAAACTCCACCTGTGTAAAATACAGTAAAAGATTCACAAGATCTGCAGTTTTTTTTTTTTGGTCGCTATTATTCTATCCTCTACAAAAATGTATTTCTATACTGAAAGCGGAAGCATGCATATGCATATCTGTTCAAAGGAAAAGAGAACATATATTTTCAATGAGCTCTGGCTCCTGAGTTATCTGGGTACACCATTTAACCTCTTAGATATAAAACCAGTAATTCAAAGGTTGTTTTAATTCCTTTTAGCAGTGCTGACAGAGAATACATATGACTGTCCCAATTCAGAAGCATTATTTTCTCAAAATAAAAAACAAACACCCTTCTCACTATTCTTTCTTCATTTACATATTTATTTAACATTTATTTAACAATTCCGGGAATGTTATTTTTCTCTAAACTTATACTATCTAATTTCATTACTGTTGGATAAATACTGTTAGCCCCACAAATCTCACACGGAAAGAAGTTCCTAGTAAAGAACAGGATATTTCATTGTTTATTTCTGATGGATAAAACTCAAGTTATTTTCCTAGAGGCTGAAGTTCAGAGCTGCAGAACTGTAAAACATACATTAACACTAGAAAGCAAACAGTTTATACTACCTGTGTAAATGTGGTGCACTGCAGCTGAGTGGCAACGCTGTAGGCAAAGAAGAAACTGGTTCATACATTTCAAAGTTTTTTAAAACATTAGATCTGTTCGATTTCTGGTTATTTTCCTCACAAGTTTCCATTTCACTGTTGAGAGTGAACCGCTTAGAGCACATTAATGCCAATGACAAAGGGTATTTCCATTCTTCTGGGCATGAGGAAACAGAGCAGCACTGTGTAACCCACGTGTACTCAGAAGAGCAACTTGGCAAGAGAGAAGGTCCTTCCCCTCTGTCTTTTCGGTCCTTTGGTTTGGTAGGTTCTGTGTATTTACTTGCAGGACCACCACATTCATCCTTCTTAGTCTCTGTCCTCGTTTGTTTTGATGACATTTCTGGAACAGCATTTTGCCTTGATTGCCCACATTCATTTTTGGTTTCATAATTCCTGTTCCTCTGAGAGGAACGCAAGGATGCAGGCTGACTAACTTTGCATAAGAATTCCACTGTAAAGTCCTGCTGCAATTCCGACAGGTAAAGGTGAGCATACCCATCGAGGGAGGAGACCTTCACACTGCCATTTTTCACACACGTTGCCACCTCAGCCATAGCAGGGTCAGGCCATCGAACCTCTACAATATCACTGAGGAGAATCTAATGCAAGAGAACGGATTGGATATGTTAGCTCGCCTGAAGTGACAGTGGAGGGTTTCATTTAAATGAATTGAGTGTTTCAGCAAGGTGATGTGTGGCAAGGTACTTATCCTATAATTCATTGCATACCTAAACTCAAGAGGAATTAAAATAGTCTTTTTTATAGAAGCATATCCTGCTTCTTCCTGTTCCAACACCAAGGTTGCCATTTAGTATCTACTCATAAACACGTAAGCCATAAAAAGGCCAACTGACCGGCCATGATTGCCCAGCGACAGCAGACACTTGTTTCCAGGAGAAAGCCTGAGCTATCCTGATTGAATTAGTTAGCGGTAAAGCTCACAAAGAGCCCACAGTAAAACTGCGTACATTAAAGCATCATTTATTTCAAAACTTCCCTCTATTTATAAAATTACGGTAATGCAATGAAGTGCCATATAATAAGCATTCGTGTTTTCCTACCAAATGCAATGAAGTGCCATATAATAAGCATTCGTGTTTTCCTACCAAATGCAATGAAGTGGCAGATAATAAGCATTCGTGTTTTCCTACCGATACTGAAGCATATCAGAAGGCCACTGAAAGAAGGTGTGTAAATTTACTAAACCCCCAGCAAAAAGATTACCGAAATGGTAAACATTTTACAGTGTTACCTTACTACGTTTAGAAAGTCTCAAAACAAGCAGCCTCCTCTGACCCAAACAACAACTTTCAAAGGCAGATTCAAGGCCACATTACGCTATCTGTGCTGGGAGAACCGAGCCTAATACCAGCTCAAGTGTGGGAAGTAGCAAAGGCCTTGAAAATGTGGGCGCTGGCTGAAAATTGAGGCGAGAGGAGTAAAGTGGTGGTAATTTACTGGTAACAGAAACAAGTCCTGGGAGCTGGAGGGGCCTGACAGCCTGGCCTAGTGCAGGGGGGTCCCGAACTGCTTGACCCCTCAGGAAAGGCCTATTGCACTGAGGCTTCTCTGAAGAGGTCTTATCTACAGGAGGGAGGGAAGAATAAATAGCGGATATAAAAGGAATATAAGTAAACAATTCCTAAGTTTTAGAGTTGCAGAGAAGGGCGAGACATTTCTCCAACATTCAGCTGTAAAAGACAGGGATAAACATAAGGCAAAGTTTAATTTGAAAGTGTAATTTAAAATGGACATTGGCAAATGCACTAACCAAATTATCCTCTGCACATCTTGCAGATTCATATTCATATTCAGGGAGGCAAAAGCTTGCGTGTCCCTTTATTATGAGAAATCGCTGAAGAAAATGCACCCAAGGACATATTTTCGCTGTTGTTGTTGGAAAATATAGACAAAACAGCAGATGTTCCTGGGACATCATGAGAGAATATGAACAAAACAGCAAAGACTGGTTGAAAACAAAGATAAGGACGACCGTATCTTCAAGTAACCATCTGAAACTGGGCAGCAGGCCCTAAACAGGGCCCTCTGGGCCAGAGTAAGGCCGCATATGGAAGTGAGTGCTGGGATGTCATCGAGTGGACACAGAAAGATGGCAACCGGGGGTCTCTAAAGGCCACCAGAAACCACCAAAGGGGCATAGGGCACACACACACGAGGGTGGGATAGATTGTATTTAGTTCCGGGAAATAGAATGAATAGGTCTGATCATTCCTAGAGTTTAAAGCATATGTAGATAACAGAGAAATAAAAGCTTTAGCAAACACACCTTAGGGTGTCCACCATCGGTGGAACTATCCCCTGCGCACCCAGCTCTGCAATAAAGTGAATGTCTGCTTCTTAATACTACATTGGTGTTAAGAGGTTAATTCCCGGTTTTCAGTGACACCCCAGTCTGGCTACCAAGGCCTTTATTATTCTTTAATGACAGCATTTCACGGATAAAACTTACAAAACTTACTTGTTTTCTTTCTGGGGGTATAATAGGCGAAGGTAAGTAGGGGCGAGCAGAAAACTTGTTCCGGAAATCTAGAGCTTGCAGAAGTTGTTCCTGATTGGAAAGAAAAAAAAAGGGGGGGGGGGGGGAGGGAATGTGGGGAGGAGAGAAAACGCATCGCCGTCAATTAGTCTATCTGGAGGCGCCGCTTCGGCGGCTTCCATCGTGCTCCCCGTTCCCGTGAGCAGAGCTCGAGGCGCCGCCTCAGCTGCCGCGGAGGACCCCGCTGCGGCGGCTCCCCCCGCGCCCACGCACCCGGCGGCCGCGCACGGCGAAGGGCACCCGCTGCCCCCGCGCCGGGCCCGGGGCGCTGCGGTACTCGGCGCCGCAGGCGGAGAGCAGGAGGCGGCGGCCGCCGGCGCCGCGCGCCTCGGCAGAGCCGTCGCCGTAGAGCACGAGGAGCGGCGCCGCCATCGCCTCCCTCAGCGGCCGCCTGCGCGCCCGGACGCGCGGCGGGAAACGCGGCGGGACACGGCGCCCCGCGCGGCGGCAGCTTCGTCCTGCGTCTCCCTAGCACCGAGCGGGGCCGGAGGGACATGCGCAGGCCCAGAGAAACGCACAGCTGCTCTCCCGGTTGAACTCAATCACTGTGTGTGTATTTACATATAAAGATTTATTTTCGTGTACCCGCAGCTGGGGTGTGGTGCGGGGACTGCTGGCCTGCTGCTTTTCTCTGCGTGGGACATCTTTTGGTCTGAAGCAGCAGAGCTGCAGCTGGTTCTGTGCAAAATTGCTGTCTGGGAGACATGAGCAAAGTTGTGCAAAAAGTGGGCAGAACAGAATACATGGATTAAAATGGCTTGCTCTTCATTATTGAGAGAGCAAGAGGAAGCAGCCTTTGGATAATCAGGAGGCAGTCTTCATGCTAAAAGCCTGGGAGGAAAGTTAGCAGTGAGCCTTGGACTGTGCAGAATCACTCACCTGGGGCCATGCATCCTGCAGCTGCATTTCAGTGTGTGTATTCCCATCCAGTACAGCCCCATGGAGAACCTTTGCATTTGTCTATGCACGTCCCCTTCCCAGACAGGCAAGCAGCTGCCGGGAAGACTTAAACATCCTCTTCTGACACCATCTCTGGAAAAGCATGAAGAAGCTTGAGGAACAGAATTAAGAAAGCAGCTTGCAGAGGTACAACATATCCCAATGGTGACAGACTACAGATAAATAATTCACCTGTGCTTCTTTGCATATACATTCCTACCACAGAAAAATCTAACAAATAGCCATGCACACCAGGTCCCTGCTGAGTGAAGAATTGTTTTTCCACAAGCAAATTTTAAAAAAGTAACCCTCAAAGCATATTTGAGCAAACCATATTTGTACCCCTACCTATTTATGCTGTAATCAAAGTTGTTTTAAAGTCGTCAGTTTACTGTTAAGTGGCAATTTATTGTTAACCCCCGTGTAAAGCGCTAAGCAGATGTAATTCAGGATCCTGTGATATACAGCCACACCAGATGAGTCATAACCAGATATTCATAGAATCTCATGTAGCCTTAGAAAGTAAGTCATTCCTTACCTATGGAAACATGGGTTTCTTATATGAACATGGAATTGCTGAAGAGGTGAATTTGGTACAAATTTCTGCTTTCTAATTTGCTGGTACAGCAGTTGTAGGTGGTAGATCAACAATCTAGTAAAGTGGCTGCAGACACAAATCTGCATCAGAACAGTAATTGTCAATTTCTAATTCCCCTTTTAATCGTTATTATTCCACAGTATAATTGTTCAAAGCAAGTTTCAAAGCATGTTTTTTGCATTATCAATTCTTTACACCACTGGTTTATGCCACATTCATTGAAAGAAAACCTAGTGATGTAAAGATAACTTGGTCTTAAGCACAAGTCTAAAAACTTACAGGACTAGAGCAGGATTCTGAACATGCAAATTCTTATTCTGCATGAGCATGAAACTATTTTTGTCCATTAAAAAGTAGGAATGATGTTGCTTTTCTGCTTTATTAATTTTGATTTCCTGTTTACTGATGAAGTAATGGAAGTTGCACTGTTTTTTGCTAGCAACTTCACTGCTGAGGTTACAACCCTGAGCTTCAGAAGCACAGGAGGACACCTCCCTCAAACACCAGATCACCTGCTTTATCTCTGTGCTTCAGGAAGGTGGCAAACACAGTAAGTAATTCATTAAGTAAAATCTTGCAAATTTCTTAACATTTGGCTGTGACTTCTGCGGAATAACATTTTTTTCATATTTCCCAACTAACAGGATCTACAAGAATAAACTAGATAATTAAAACTAAAATTGAGTCAAGGAGAGGAAAATCTGCAAACAAACTATCACTAGTAGAATAAATGAGTTCTGTGCAGTAGGAAGGAGAATGGCAGACCATCATGATGAGGAAATACTGGCCACAAGAGAGAAAAAAAAAAAGATAGAATTTGTTATACAAACCAGAGCCAATGTCATGGAAAATCAGTACCATAATGGATTTATGGTTTAAAAAATATTGTAATACCTGATGGAGCTCGAGGAGTACTACAATTGCATTTAAAACCTGACACTCACTGCCACTAGCATTTGTTTTTCCGTTTCTAAAATGAAAGCTTTAGTCCAGCAGTAAAAAGCTCTGAGGAGAAAAACTGTGATTTTCAAATACTAAACACTTTTGTTTAATCAATTTCTAAAAGTTGCCAATATTGTGCAAGACTTTCATGATGTGTGTAGTTAAAACTACATAATTAGGTGTAGGGTAGGGAATCTAACACGGAGTATGTTTCTTTTCAGAACTGGCAGTTAATGACAGCTTCTCCTCTCTTCCAAATTGTTATTTCCATGCTTCTGTGTCTTGTCCTTCTTTTAAGCTGCAAGAAAATAAGTACTTTTTTTTTGATGAAAAACATGTTTACACGGTGCACTTAAAATTTGTAAATACTGAAGTAGTAGGTAAAATTATCTTTAAATCCCTCAAGACTCACCTCTATGATACACAGAAGAACTACTGCCTGTTAAAAGCAGACAGACAAGCATCGAGCGGTGACTGTTACAGTGCAAGACCTGCTTCTTTCTTTTGCTCTCTCACTTCTCATTTCATCATCACTAATTTGTAACAGATTCCTGTGAGACAGGACAAGCAGTAAAGACTGTTAGATATTTAAGACAAAGATTATTCTGTCACCCTGCCATTTTTTTTTTCTAGTGCAAAACAGGCTTAAAGCTCTTACAAACCTCCACAGATAAATTAAACCTCTTCACTATCTTGAACTCAAGTCTCACTTTATGAACTTCATATCTTCAGGAGAAAAAAAAATGCAAACCTTGATCTTAACTCGTTTAAATATACAATTCCCAATGAGGGAATTGTATCTTTTATAAATAAGGTATATGTTAAGTCACTTTATATTTACATCTCATACATACTCTCAGACAGGATGCACACACCTAGATTCAGACAGCTACTTTTCACAGAAAAAAAAAAGGTACAAACTACATAAAACTAAACGCAATGCAAAGTCTTTTGAAAGCACTATTATTTCACTAAAATGCATACTTTAAACCTTGTTCCTTGGTCATATTATTCTCTGTAATCTGTATTTCCACAAGACATCTGCTTGTAAAGTTACCAAGAGATCTAACCTACAATTGGATTAATCTTTCTCTAAGAAAACGTATTCTCAACTGAATATGAGAGAATGTGTTTATGAAGTATCTTCACCTGAAAATCATACCATTTGATTTATGGCGACCTAGTTTCTGGATTTTTGTCTAGTGACTTTGAAATGTTTATACGGTACTTAATTCTATGCTATCCTCTTAGGATTTTTTTCCAATCTGTATTAAAATACAAACTATGCAACTGTGTGTAAACTGTTTAAGTAAAAAATAATAATAATAAAAAAAAAGCGCAGTGAGGTGTTATGTTAGGAAAAGGGAAAAATGAAAGGAGAGAAAAGGGACAAAATTGAACATTATTCCTTTTAAACAAAAAGACAAAATACAGTGAAAATATACCAAAGGAAACAAAGCTAGTTAATTTTTATTTTCCAAAACTCAGACCTAAATGAATATGCTAAATAAACATCCAGAAAACAGTCAGTACTCACTGTATTAGCAGACACACAAGTTATTTAACCAAACGTATTACAGTGAAATATTAACAGAATTATTTACATGCATATTTACAACATGTGTTCTTTACAGTAGCTACTTTTGGGGAAAAACGTCCTTTTTTTTTTTAAAGGGGCTCTATTTATTCTAGCCTATAACAAATGACAGGAAATGCTACAACTGAGATCAACAACAGGGGAGTCTCAAAGGAAAACTAACATGATTAATTTGGGTCAGTTTGCATCAGAATGTTAACATCGATAAAATAAATGAATGAGGTACACAAGCTACAAAATTATGACAAATTATATAAAACAATTAAAAGAATGAAGAAAATTACAAATTTTGCCAGAAGGTTAGACATGTTAGATACATTCAAGAATATGTTAAGAACTGCACATACTCATGAGGAGCATGGTTAAAACATAACTATATTCATGTAGCCTTGAAGAACACAGCAAACTATTTAAAGGACTGTTTTTGCTTGTAAAAGTTCAAAATAGCTGAACCAAGTCTTGTAAGCACCTGACTTCCAAAATACTGCTTGCTTCTTCACAATATCAATATATTAAATGTTCATTACAGGAAAAAAAAAGTAGTAGTCCAGACCTCACCCATGTCTTTTTCAAAGGGTAGGAGGGAGGGAAAATAAAAACCTTAACAAACCACTTGTCATGATTGTGAAGTACAAGAAAGATAATCCATATTCAGCTAATACGCTACTTAGCACAAGCGAACAAAAAAACAGCCCCAAAAAACAAAACCCAAACAACAAAAGAGCAACCAAACGAGAACAAACAAACAAAACCATGTAAAACCCAGTTATCTTGCATATGAGGAAAAGGATGAGTAAGTCCTAACTTATCCTAAAACAGGCAAGCTATTCAATTTATATCAAGTTATCTATCCCCTTTTTTGCCCATAAGAAATTTAATGGGACCATTCCCAGTTAAGTTTTATTTCCATTGTGATACTTTTTAAATTGCTTTTATTGCAGCCAAAACATTGTTCATTTACCTGTACACAAAATAAACAATGATATATACATAACGTTTTAAGTTACAGGGCATCAGTTTACAATTTTTGGTAGATTCTGTTTTAACAAAATGAAAATTGTGTAACGTTAGTACTTGAAGAAATTCAGTTTCTTTATTTTGGTACAAATGTTACAATTCTGTGTTCCCCTGTATTCTAATCATACCTCAGCTGCTTTAATAAACTAACATTTATGCATAGCATCTCACTGTTTTCTCTTATGTTCTGATTCTAGGCAGAATTTTTCATATGCTTCTTCAATTTCTGGATCCATCTCATCATCAATGTCATCGAAATACCTACAAAACAAAAAGTCAGTTTAGGTACAGATTTTTCCAGAAACATTAAGTAGATGATTTTTTTTAAATATAAAATTCAAGAATAAATCTAGAGAAAAAAATGGAAAGAAACAAAAGTTCAAGGCAGCAAGTGTATGTAGTTATTACTATAGTGTTTGTGGCCATTTTGGGCCACCTTACACAAGTCCACAGGTTAAAAGATAGAAATAGTGTTTCTTGGATGACAGAAAAGCAATCCATAGTGCAATCCAAAATAACTTCTTTTCAGATTTTAGTAACACGCCTGCACTGATCTGTGTGTAAAAAGCATTACGTTAGCATAATTTTTCATTGGTCAACATCCTCGCCAACTTCCTAGTGCACATGCTGCATCGACTGTTCTATTCACACTCTATTCAGAAAAAAAATTCTTTACATAGACAACCTCTATTCCCATTTACTGAGCCATGGAAGGAGGCCATCTTGATTCATTTCCCATTTGCATTATGGCATTACCTTCCATTATAACTGTAGCTACTCTTCATTTCACAGAACATCCGTCAAATTTAGGTCACATAAAAGACTTTGTCTTGTTAATGACAACTGGTATTACAGAGAATGGAAACTGTACCAGAGTTTCGAAATAATGCTGGAAAGGGATGGGAGCTTCTCTCCTCCCCACAGTTACTGGAAGCAACTTAAATGTTGCTTGTTTTCTGTAGGTCCAAGTGCAGTGTCCATCATAATAAACTAGGATAATGGAGTTGTAGTTTGAACATATCATATGTAATTCTAAACACAAAAAGACAAAAAAAAAAACTAGCTCCCCAATCCCCACCCCCTCCAAAAAGCAGTTACTGACTCTCGAAATGTGTGCATTAATTTTAGGTGCCCTATTTGTTTTATCTCTCTGTATCTTGGGGAATCGCAAGAAAACTAGCATCTTAGCTGCACTGAGGCTAAAAATGATACCTACCTTATAGTCAACCACAGCAAGTGCCACAGAAACGCATAGTAGGAAAAGTAATTTCCTCTTGAGCATGAAAATAATTTGTCTACATATTTATTTTTGTTCCTCCTTTTTCATAGGAGCGTAGGCTTAAGGAGGGACTTGAGTACAGAATTCTTTTTCCTGATCAAGCTGACAAAGGATTGATCTGAGCTTTAAAGCCTCTAACAAAGAAGGGTCCACAGTCACCTTGTCCTAAAGGTTGGCTCACAGTCTTCTATATGTCACTCCTCAGATTTGCTACCTCTATTTTGCATTTCATTTTTTCTTTTCCTAAGCACAGCAGTTCCCATGGGTATTTATTTTGAATATGATCTTTCTTCATTCCTAATGACATCTCTAATTTAATCAAAGCCATTCCAGTGTCTAAAATCATCCTCCAAAGCTACTGCAGCTCTCTTGGCTAGGTGCCACCTAGAAGTTTTCCATTTATTACCAAAAGTATTGATCCAAGCCAGTACTATATCACATATACAAGCAACACTGGGAATACTTTTAGGTACAAAAGAACAATACCAAATCATGATCTCAGAATCCTCCCCATCCTTCAAAGAGGCAGGTAGAAAATGCAAAGCAATTTATTCTAGGTACAAATTCTTCCACTAGTTTCCTATTAAATGCTTATAAACTAATGTCAAAAAGGTTATGTTCCCATCTACCAACTCCCCTTTTGCTCTGAAGTTGTTTTTCCTATTTTACAGGAATACTGACTAGCCATTTATTCAGAGAACACTGCCTATCCCAAGGAGAGAAACTCAAATCCTTAATAAACTTCTTCTCTTCCCCTTGAAAATTTTTGAAAACTGTAATAACTTATAACTAAGATGTATGCACATATATCAAATTCAGGTTGCCTCATTTTTGATGCTTCCCAGCTCTGGTGCTTCATTCAGGAAAAAAATGCAGAAGAGAATATGCTTGCATTATGTGCAAAAATATCTGAACTATAACCACCTTTTCTCAACTGGATTTTTTCAAATTTGCATAACTGAAAACCAACCTATGCAAAAGCAAAAAGTCACATTTTTGTCATGACCGTCTTCTTAAGTCTGCAGTAAAAATAACTATACATGCATACATACATACATACATATATATATATATAAAAGAAAAAGAAAAAAGCACCGCTCTAAAAGGACACATACAGATATCCAGCCCCTGATAAGTCTGTCCCATTTTCTTCATAGTCCGGAAACAAATCTTCTCTCTCAAGCAGCTCTTGGTATTTTTCTTGGTAATCTGGCATAGTAAGAAGGAGACTAAGTGATATAAGAAAGATAAATCCTATGAAATTCATCTAACAGCTTTAAAATATGCTGTTTAATGAGACCATAAATAACATGATATGTCATTTAATGACCTCTTTCCTACAGTGTTTTCTTATGACATCAATCACCACCTCTAAGAATAAGGAATTACATCTGTTTTCCAGAGAAAAAGGTAGTCACAGGTGTTTATCTCACACTGTTTCTAGACAAACGAAAACAAAGGCAGCACCAAAGAAATAATCCCCCTTTTGTTAAGGACTACCAATGGACAAAAAAAAAAAATAGACTGGAAGATTTCTGACTAACTAGAGAGACAGCACAAAGTGCTGAGATTTATATAACCTCTAATACTTACAGTATTTTAATCCAGAGCAGGGTATACATTACACACTTCAGAGACAGAAATTTAAACGTAACTGAGCAGTGGAACAGGTTGCCCACAGAGGTGGTGGAGTCTCCTTCTCTGGAGATCTTCAAAACCCACCCTGATGTGACCCTGTGCCACGTGCTCTAGGTGACCATGCGTGTGCAGGGAGGTTGGACTAGATCACCTCTAGAGGTCCCTTCCAACCTGAAGGATTCTATGATTCTAATTATACCTTTTATATTGTATTAGTTTCAGATACTTTAAGTAGAGATCTGTATGTACTTCAGCAGGAGAAACTTAATTTCAGCTTTCCTAAGAGTGAGAAGACAAGTGAACTAAGCTTAAGACATACCTGGATCTGCTGCAGTAAAAGGAACACCATCGGAAGTGTAAAATGTTGGCTCATTCTAAGAATAAAGTTATACAGTCAATTTTATGCTTTCAGAGTGGTAGTTGTAGTTTACAGCAACGTGACTGTTTATGATAAAATTGAATTCACAATACATTAAGGAAATGAACTTTGAGTACATTCTTACCATAAAATAGTTGGGGTCATTTTCAGGGGTAGCTTCTCTGTATGGAGAAGTTGCATGAACTCTACCCCAGTTACTTGATCGGAGTTCTACTAGTTTCAGAAGCATCTGTTTCACATCTCTGAAACAGAGAAGAACACAGAAGTTCAAATGTTTAGCTCAGGGAAATCAGACCTCTCTTATCCTGCAGGTACCTATTCATTAAATCAGTATCTAAAAAGATTTAGGAACCATACTTCAAAAGAAAAAAGAAAGTAAATAAATAAAAATCATAATCACCAGATTTGTTAATAAGAGAAAAACAGCTTAACAATTGTTACAGCCATTACCGCAGATTTACAGTTTTAAACCAGTTTAAAAAGAGCAATAACCAAAATACATAAAAAAAAATCTGAAAGAACAAAATTTGGTCCAATCTACAGAAAATTAATTTGATTTTCTTGTCTGAGTCTAGATGCTTTATATGTATTTCCTCTCAATTATGAAATAAAAGGGGGTGAGTTACCTTCCCTCTCCACATCCTCTGTGGTGAAGGAGGAAGCCCAAACAGAATAGAAATCGTTGTAGTTTTAAAATCAAGCCATCAAATCTGCAGCATGATGAATTTGGGGGCAGCAGATCCTTTTCTTACAAAGGATGTTAGTGGGGAGCGAGAACTGATATTCTCACATTAATTTAAGCACCAAATTTGTATTGCTAACGTAGGCCCTTCCTGTTCTTCCCTGCAGAGCAGCTTGATTACAACCCACAGATACCACCAGGTACTGCTGACATCCCTCCATAAGGCATAAAACAAGATAACAGCTCAGTGTAAGAACACCCTAGAGGATTTTCACAAGTCTGTAAGAAGCCTTACAGAATACAGCAGAATACAGCAAATACAGCAGGAAAAAATACAGAATACAGAATACAGCAGGAATACAGCAGAATCAGACAGCCTCATCTACAGTTGATTGCAGTCCAGGCAAATATGAGCCAGACATTTTTTTTTCCAGCATGTAGTAAGATTATATCAGAAAGTTATTTGTTCAGAAAAAAATATGAATACCTTTATGTTCTTCCAGATTATGATTATTTATACACACCTTAAAGTTAAATTCAGATGGGAAAGTATAAACTGTCATACATTATCATCACTGTATTTCTGTATTGATAATAACTTCTTGGAGCCTAAAGCATTGAAGAGTTATTTAAAGACATAAACGTTAGAAATCCTGTGTGCATCTCTATTAATAGATTTTAAAATATCTGATTAGAATATTTCATTATTTTTGATGGTTCGTAAGTGAACAAGGTATCACCTTACTCTTCATGAAAAGAGTAAGATATTTAATAAGAATAAAATGCTGAACAGTGTCTTCCGACCTGCTGCAATTTGCATCCAACACAACATTTTCAATTCTCTGAATCATTTCATCCATTTCATTCTTCCCTTTTTCTTTCCAAGCATCTTCTAAAACTGAACCTGTCAACTAAAGACAGTGCATTAGTAAATTTTGTCTTTTTAATTTGTGTGGATACCACGTATAGTTAATCAAACATACCTTAGTACCATACAGTTTAACTGATGCACTTACAACTACATACAAGAAAACACTTTCTATTAACATAAAGCTCTTTTGCTTCATGTATAAAACAGATACGGAAAGTCCTGCAATCAGGGAAAGTATCCCTTCAGTACCTCTTCCCTCCCTTGTATCCTAAATTGCAAGAATTAAATAAGCGCGAGAAATAATATTTTCCATAGGTGGTAGTTAATATTATTCAAATAAGGCTCAACTTAAGAATAAAATAACATGAAGCATCTGAAATTTGCCATTGAAGTCTGAATTCACAGCACGAGAAAATGGCAGTGTTTATATTTTTTTTCTGAGATTTCTGTTATTTATTTGAAGTTCTGACCTTAAAAATATTTATCATATTATTATTTCTAATTAATAATAATATAATCTAATTTTGTCTGATTAACTGAGGGAGATACTGATGTGAATTATATGCAAAATGAGAAAAGTGCAAGTCTCTCATGTTGTCTAGGGTGTTTTGCCTCTTTCATTCAGAACTACAATGCATTAGAAAAAATCAGAAGCTACCAAACTTTTTTTTCTTCTTTTAAAACTCACCTTCAGCAGTTTCACAGCACATATCAGGTTGCTGTCCACAGGATTAGAGAAGAGAGCATTTAGTAATTCCCAAAGGCCAGCTTGAAGAACTTCTGCTCGTGTTACTTGTCCCTTTGTTCCCTTTATCTTCCAAAGATCAAAAATTCACCAATAAGACTTATGTTATAGAAATTTATTTAGTCACATTTTCCCTATCAAAAGCTCCATGGTTTGGTCTGTGATTAATATACGTGGGCTGTTCAGTTGGAACAACATACAAGATATGGTCAATATTCTAGAACACAGACTGAAACTCATACAAATCGCACATGTTCAAGTACCTGACGGGTGATTGTAGGGAGGATAGGGCCAGGCTCTTCTCTGTGGTGGATGGTGACAGGATGAGGGGTAACAGGTAAAAGTTGAAACACAGGAAGTTCCACCTCCATATGAGGACAACTTTACTATGAGGGTGACAGAACCCTGGAACAGGCTGCCCAGAGAGGTTGTGGCGTCTCCTTCTCTGGAGATCTTCCAAACCCACCCGGATGCCACCCTGTGCCATGTGCTCTAGGTGCCCCTGCTTGAGAAGGGAGGTTGGACTAGATGATCTATAGAGGTCCCTTCCAACCCTAAGCATTCTGTGATTCTGTAAGTATAACAGTGTATGCCTAGCATTTTGTTTCTTTGTTAATCAGTTCTTGAGGAAAGCTGCAAAACAACTGGCAAATTGTGTACATAAGCCCAAAATCTTGGAAACCTCACCTTTCCCATCTTATATTATGCATTCTCTACAGCTGTACAATGGCTTGCTTTTAGAAGACATTCCTTATATAATTGAAAAGTATAGAATACTGCTATAAAATAAATACTTCATACTCCACAAAGCTTGTCCAAAAACAACAAAAACCTCCCAAAACAACAAAAATGCCCTTTGGAAAACTCTTTTTTACTTCTTGCAAGTGATAAGTAGATTTTAAGGTGCACTTAGAAACAAAAATGGGCCAGAAAACTGGTTTATTTTCTCATGCCAAGAAAACATTTTTATAGCACTCAAATCAAATTATTGAAAAATAAACCAGATATTTTTAAAAACACTGAAGAAGTGCGCTTACTGAATTCATAGACATAAGACTCAAATGTTTTGTGTACTAAAAAAGGTGTATGTACACATCGTAGATGAGAGAAACTGATCTAAATATAAGGTCTCATGCTTCAGGTATAAGTCAAAAACTCAAAATTCATTAAAAAAGTCTCTTCAATTTTTAAATTGCTTGTCTTGAAGATTCCCATACCTTCCTCAAACATTCTTTAATAGCTCCTGTTAATGGCTGGATACTAAATTACATGGATTACTGATCCTGATCTTCTTCTGGTAGGTTGTACACTTCCTATATTGTTTAAGTCCTATTTGTCTGGTAGTTTAACTGGACAAAATGAAAGACAGTATCAAAATGTTCTTTCCAATTTTTCAAGGAAAACAGATAGAAAATATCTGTGAATAGACATAGATTTTTGGAAAAGGTGGTTCATGTTTGCTTATTTGTATAAACTCTTAAACTGTATTTATCTTGATATATTTCCTGTATAACTTCCTGTCTTTTTTGCTTATGTACTTCCATGTCACACATTATAATGAAATTGTTCCCAAGTTCTTTGACTTTCTTCCCTTCTTCCTCTTAAAAAAAAAAAAAAAAAAAAAGTTTCAAGTGATACTCCCTGCCACTGCTTAAAAAATGAACACAGACACAGAGCTTCCTTCTTACCTCTAGGTTAAGATAAAGTTCAGCTAAGAAAAGCACAAAAGCATGAAACTGTTTTCGAGTAATTTCATCTCCTTTTGCAGCTTGATCTCTGTTTTCATACTCTGTTCGACACCTGAAATATTAAAGCAAACATCATTATCATCTGTAGCCATATCAACACAAACAACATATTGTTTATGTAAAACAATGCTAAGAACCTATGAACCGCATTTAAACTGTTATTTCAATTCTTTATACTTAGTTCATAAATTCTTCATGCCACCATTTAAAGTTACAACTAGGCATAATTTAGTTATAAATACAAATACTTGGAATTCAAATTCAGTTAATTGATTTTGTAGTATTTACAATTTAAGATAACACTGCAGTGAGGTACATTTTCTATTATTCAATAACAGTGTCAAAAACATGCAAGCTTACATACCAATTCAAAAAATGAATTTGGTATTTGAATACAAGATAATCTCTAATTTATTCTCTTATACCAAGTATAAAGTGTGCTGAGAAACAAAAGAGCTTTCTTAAATGTTGTTAAATGGTTCATATGTACCCCTCACATTACCCAGACTATTCTATACATATTAACAATAAAAATATAAGCCACCTTAAATTTATCGTTGCAGGAATAAGGAATTTTTTTTTACTGGATTGGCTTCAAAACTGGGAGTGAGATAGAAAACTGAGTATCAACAAGTATTTCCTTTAAGGAATTGCTCAAGTAATAGGTATACTCACAAACTCAGGAAAAACAATGAGATGTAGAACATTAAAAAGGATACTGAGCATATTCTGGTATCTAAACACTAAGAATATGATTCCTTCATACAAACTAAAAGCTGTAGGAAACAACATTTCTTTCTTTTGTTCTTTTTTCTTCTCTCTTTTTCTTTTTTTTTTTTTAAGAACATAAGATAAAAAGTGATAATTTGTATCATAATTTTGGAAAAAAAAAAAAAAAGGCTCATCTGCCTTCGGACATTCAAAAAAAAGTTTCCATTTCATTCATGAGGAAATGCTCCCATGTAAGATAAATGCATTTTGATGAACTTTTAATCTAATAATGCATGCTTTTTTCCTAACCACAGGTGGTCTAAATGAGACTCCAAAATGAAAAGCAAATCTAAAGCTTGAAAAGATGGTAGTTCTCAAAAAAAATAATAATTTCTAAAGAATCACGAAGAAAAATATTAGTGTATTAATCTTTCAAAATCTCATGCAACCGGATTTAAAAGGAAATGCATCTGTAAAAATTATTCACATTTCTGTCATCTGTGAAGTCTAATCATTTTTTTAACTGTAAGCTTCCAAAATTTTGTAACTGAAAATTTAGGAAGTTTATCTTTCTGTATTTTGGGTGTCTATCTCACTGGTTTAAATTCAACTAGCCAATCTGTGAATAAACTTTACAAAGCAATTACAGCCCAAGTAGTAACTGAACACCAAAACAAACAACAACAACAAATTAAAAAAAAAATGAAGTAAGTAAAGGGCCAAGGGCCAGTACAGTAAGAGTATGCACATTTACAGTACTTTTAAAGTTGACTGTCTTTCAGATTCTCCCATAAATTGACATCAGTCTAACACACTCAGTTCAAAAGGGTCCACATTACGCTGAATTAAGTTCTATTTTTATATTAAAATTATTTTTCTATACTATAAAATACACATATAGTTATTATATATCCATTATGAATCTCTGCTTTAATAATCCATAATTCAAACTTCCATTTTTAATATATACTTCTTTGCCCACTGACTTAAGAATTACATATACAAAAGAGGAAGAATGTGGAACATGAGTAAAAAGCTTAAATGATGTGCTGATACTGACCTTTGAAGTAACAACTGCCGGAAGTTTCCACTTTGTGGATTAATGGTTAGATGATGAGATAAATAATTACACAACCGTGCTCCCATGTAGGAAAAATTTGGGACAGATGTGGCCTTCCAAAATAAATTTGGAAAAATAAATTATTCATAAAGGCAATGGTTATACTATTAGGAAGTATCTTTAAATACATTTTGGAAATCAATCCTTGTCAATAGCTGACTAGACCACCAGAAAGCAGTGTATCAAAATTACAAAAATTGCTATTTGTTTGATGTTAGTTTTGTTTCATGTTCACTTCACTATTTGCAGTTCAGCACCTTAAAAGTTCATTACACTGATTTCTTGGCTTCAAGACAACAACCACGCTTATGCCAGGCGTCCTTAACTCCACTTTCCCCATTTCTGTTAGATATCTGAAAGATATCTGTTTTATATTGGATATCTGAAAGATGTTTTCTTAACGACGTGCGCTCTTTCTAGATGAGCAATGAGGGCATTAAACCCAAAATTCCACCTTCATTCAGCCTAAGGGCTACCTAGCCCATGACTCTTTCTGGCAATAGAGAATGCTCAGGGAAAGAATGTAAAAGCAGGTCAAGGATTCGTCACTGCACAGCAATATCCTGATTCAGAAGTTAAAACTGTATCTTTCCAGGTAATAGTCCTTTATGGGTCCTTTTTTGTTTGTTTGTTTGTTTTAACCTCTCCTCTCTAAAATGACTATTACTTTTGAACACTTACACTTTTATCAAGTAAAACACAGGTGGTGGCAATAAAATTCCACAATCTGAGTTATGCATGCTGCCTGAAAAATACTTTGCTTTAAACCTGACACTTGGAAACTTTTAGAGGTGCAAAAAACTAACGAAAAAAATCATTTAGGTATACATTCTGTCTCTTTTAGGACTTCAAGCACAGAAGCTCCCTTGCTTCTGCAATTGTAAAGCAATTTTTTACTGTTGATTTGTCTTAAAGTCTCCTCCAGCAATGCTTAACTTCAAGATTATTTCTCAGGTGACATTCTGATGAAGAATAAAAAAGAAAAAGGTTCTGGAATAGGAAGCATGCCAAACAAAGCATGGATACTGAGAATTCATTAATTTTTCCCTCCACTGGCTTTAATATCTTTGAATGTATTTTTTACATCTTGATCATCTGCCTGCACTTGCAGACTTCTTGTATGTTTTTAAAAAAAGTCTTGCCATTAGAAAGTCAATGTGTTATCTAGTCACCTTTTACAAGCAGAGAACATACACTCAATGCAATTTTGCAATCTGCATAATGCTGCTGGAAAGAGCTGGTTTTGGAAGCTACAGTAAGTTTTATTACTTTAGAAGGTCAAGCAGTCATTACTTTCAGTTAAAATATATGTGAAACATCTAACCAGCATGTGGGTGCTGTTCAATAAGTTGCCTGGACCAGAAAAGGTACCCCCTACTTGTAAAACAAGGTAAAAGTATCAATTATAACTTTCCTTATTGGCAAAACAAACAAAAAATCCCCAAACTTTCAACCCTCAGCTGCATTTTACAATTATTGCTTTATTGTAATTAGTAGCTTTGCATTTGTGGTTGCATCAAACACTAAAACAGTTCAATTTTAAGTTTATGCCCTTTCACAGCACTCAAGGATTCAAAAAAAAAAAATCACTGAGGACATCATCCTGATAACCAATCATTGCAGCCTAGTGCCTTTTCTGTATTACTGTGGCTGGCAACCCCAGCTTGTCTGTCACTCAAAATCACAATCTAAGGGTAAAGGCTAGTCTGTCAATACACAGTTTAAGACATTTCAGTTACTATAACAGCAACAATCTAGTATATTAACTAGACAGCAATGAAGATTCCCAAAATCACGTGGTCATGTGCTCAGCTTTTGAAAAACAGAACTGTCAGGTCACTCCAGATGGACCCATAAATGCAAAGAACAGAGAAGAAAGGAGATAATCTTTCAGAAAGCCTGAATTACCTGACACCCAAGTAACTGGAAAACTGTACAGAACCTGATTTTCTTTTCTGATATAGCCTTTTTCCTTGACAAATCCAGCATCTGTAATTCTGCTCTGCTCTGTTAAATTAAATACTACTGAATCAACGGCTTATAAATACATTTCATTAACTGTCATTTTGTGATAAGCTAAGACTAGGAAACACAAACACATGAGTAAAAGCTCAAGAAAGAATATTGAGCATACATGCTATGCTCTTCTGTGCTACAAACAAACTGAAGTCTTACATTTTGGGATAGTAGGGCAGATATTCTACACTGAGCTATAGTTCTGCTTTTCAGATTAAAAATGATGACTGTTGCATTCACTGCTTCTTGGCTGAGGAAGCGATAGCCACCCCCAACATTATACTGTTGTTTTAAATAGTGAGAGAGAGGAGGAGGTGACATTAAAGACTTTACATTAAATGCAGCTTTCTGTACATTTAAATACATTTTCACACATGGAATAATTTCCTGCATTTTCTTCCAATAAAGCTATATTTCATATTTTAGTCTTTAATTATGTTTACTCACAAGTGCTCAAATAGAAGATTGGGAAAAAAATGATGCTGTTTAACAAGGCACAGAAAATGACAAAAGGTAGCTGAACTGAAAACATGCTGAATTACACATGCATTAGTTCTGTAAGAAACTTCACATCCTACAGTACTCTATGAACACCAATCAGTCAGGCAGGTCTATATATCCCAAATTATATCAGGGGAAAAAAAAAAAAGTGCAAGTATCTGCACTTAAGAGTGAATAAAAAATGGATTGCTCACATTCTTAAAAACAGAATTTGACAGAAACCAACACAGGAAAAAGATATCCAATGTAATAAACACCAAGCACAAGTGCCACTTATTCTCTGCAGCAAGTCCAAAGGCAGTAGCAGCAGCTCATTTGCTTAGCAACACAGATTAAGCTGTTCTTTCCAATAGCTCCCTCAATTAGCACAGAGTTCAATCCAAGGTCTCTGTCCTCATTCCATGGCCGTCAATGGGACGGGACCTAGTTACCCGGCAGACAAGCTTTCTTTTTCTTCAGTTATGCTGTTCTGAAATAGGTATATTCCAAATAAGGAACAAAACCAGTCAATAACTGAATATTTCCCAAAGGGTGATGCGCAAAATAAGAGAGTATTTAATTTTTAAAATACCAAACCATGAAAAGAAAAAAATACGCAAGTATTACGAAGTTAAGTTATCTTTGTGGAAGAAAAATGGAAAACTTTGATGTAGCTTAAGGGGTTTTTTCCATCTCTACTATAAAACATCTTCTAAGTAAATTACTGAATTTTGTGCTCCAGTATATGCCCCTAGAAATTCAAAGACACAAGAAATGAAACAAAATAAACTGAAAATTTATCAACCAACCACTCCACCCATGATCAGTCATTTCACATTACGAGGCAAAAACTTTTCCCATAATGTTCAATCTAAAATGAAGAAAGAAAAAAAGAGAAAAAAAAGAAGAAAGGAAAAGAAAAAAAAAGGAAGAGAAATGTAAAGCCAAAATAAAATCTTGCATGTTATAGCCATATAACTTTCATAGCAGGGAAGAGGACCATAATATCCACTTCATAAAACTGAACACACAGACTACCTGCTGATAGATGAGTTCCACGAGTTCTTGCAAAGCTTCATCTGTAATTACCCAGCCATTCAGTGTTTCAGCAAAGTGCTCTATTTCAGTTTCAAAACAACCCGGCTGCTCAGTGAGGTGATTTAGGAAATCTTGTACATACTCCGTCAAAGTCAGATAGCTATCACATCCATCTTCAAAGGGAGACTCCTACAGCAGCAAAGCAATTTATTAACAATTTGAAAAGAACCTAAAACAAAGTTGTTGAACTTACCATCTCCTAAAGCAGCTGTATGGCCCTTAGTCTTAAATAACTCTTAATACTCTCATGCTTGATAGTGATCTTTTTTTACGTGATATACTTGAACATTTTTAGACAGCATACACCTCAATGCACCGGAAAGCTCCATTAAGCTCTAGAATTCTAAAAACAGTGTCAGCTGTCATTATACAGATTATAGTCTCCTAGCCAAACATGTCAAAAAGATAGGCTAAAAAGCAAATCAAATGGTTTGCCAACTTGCATGCAAGACTAAAATTTTTAACCTCTTAAAAAAATAAGCGAATCGCTTCAGAACAGCAGCACCAAACTGAGTTTCATAACCCTTTTTGCCTGATGCATACTCGAACTGTACTGCAAATAAACAAACTGTGTAAGGAAAAGTAATCAGATACTGGAACCAAAATGTTTTGTGATTACAAAGAGAAGCACTCCAAAAGAAGCAGGAGGAGATAAGCTAAAGAAATACATTAAATATAGCGCAATTTTCCCATGTCCAATAAAGCCAGAAAAAAAACTTCTGAAGTCAAACTGCTTGTCAATAGATGAGGACTGCTAGGCATCAAATGAAACTAGAGTGGCGATGCATTAATCAGAAGTTACTGATATCAAATAAAAAGACGGTAAACACTCTTGCTTCTTCAAGAATGGAGCTAGCACAATAACAACTTCACCAATCTTTATGCTTCCACTGTTGGGACAGAATGTTATTAATTTTGTCCATTCGGAAATGGACAAAATGTCCATACAGAAATGGAGATCAAAATAATTGATTTTGTAAATAGTATCTCATATGAGCATTTGTAAACAAAAACCAAAGCCCAAAGAAGGATTGCTGAAGAACTAAACTTACACTTAGTGATTAAAACCTAACGGTAGTACTGAGAATAACAGCATTCTCAACTGACCTACTGTTTAATAAGAAAAAGATTTAAAATTTTTGAGCTAAAAAACAATCATTTTTTCTTTCTTCAGTGGACATACATACATTGAACAGATTTATATTTTCATTCTACCTCTCCTCACCCTTCCCTGAAGAAGCAGCTGTCTTTTACTTTCTGGCTTCAATATGCTGCAGTTTTTCCTCTACTGAGGAGCAACACAGATGTGTCATCTGTGAAAGAAAAATCACCTGGATACAAACTATAAAGAAATGAAATACTTAAAAAAAAAAATCAAATACTGATATTAATTTCAATGACTGTAAAGAGGACATGGGAAAACTCACACTTTCAAATTGTTTTAAAGCATGTTCTAAGGGTATACAACCTAATCTAATAGGGCAGATGCTCAAAGTAAAAGAAGATAAACTAAGACGACATTCCTTGGATACCTAATTAACTGAAACAATTGCCTCATAAACAATTCTGAACTGGACTTAAAGGGACTTAATATAGCACACCAGAAATAGGAAAAAATGCTCTTAAAGACTTAAAGAACTAGTGGCAAGTTTTTCCTACTGATGATAACAAAGCTGCGTACAACCTGATCCATGCTGGTTGTGCTCTCAGCTGGTGGATGGCTCCACTGACCTACAGAGCTCCTTTCTAATCCATAGTATTCTATGATTCCAACAGTTTGGACCTTTTATTCCTTCGATCCATAAGCTAACAGGTCTCTGTGTAACTTGCTAAATATTCTATCTCTGTAAGGGAAACTAGTTTTAACAAGGCACTTTCGAATAGCTCAGTGAATGTCCTGTACAATGAAGTTAGACTATTTTGCTCTCCAGAAATGTGACACTGTATAACAACTGCAGCTTATATTAATCCTGTACAGCACAACTAGCATCTCGTCAAACAGTTTGAAAACTTTGCAGCCCAGAATAGTGAATGCTGTAGCTTTTAAGAGCTGCTCTGACAGCAGCTTCTAACTTTATGAGTTTAAAGGCATAATAATGGCTAAATAAGGGTAAATAGTCAAACAAAAAACACAGCAAAAGATTCATGATCCAAATCTGCTCTCAGCTTCTGTTTCAGCACTTGCTAAACACTAGTATACATGAGAAGTATTCACAACATTTCTGCTCACATTTAGCTACCAGTAATTTATCATCAGCTTGAGTTCTCCTCAGACTTTGTAGAAAAACCTCTTTTCCTTCAGGTTATATATACCTAATAACAAATTTGCAAACTTAAATGCTTAATATATATCAAAAAAGCTGTATATTATTCCAGAGAAATATGAGTTTTCATATCTAAAACTCTAAGGAACACTAAGAAGGTTAGAAGTATTCATTCTAATTCAAAGAAAGAAGCTTCTCAAAATTCTTTTGCTTCCATTTTACCATTGTCAAACACAAGATTTGTGCAAAGTATCCTAAATTTCCCACTTTTGCTGCAGATGAACCCAGTTTACTAAATTAGCTCAGTCAATAAAATAACAACAACAACAAAAAGTACCCAGTGAAGGAGTAACAATTCTGGAACTTAACTATTCCAGGCCTATTATGGAAACCTAGTATTAGATTAGGGTCCTTACAACATACCAAACATACCTCTAGATAAGAGTTTTAGCTTTTGCAACCATTTTAAAGCTTTTTGTATTAAGATCAAATGTTTATAGTCATAAATTATTCTTACAACATGGCAGCTAAAAACTCCCACATGCTTGTGTGTTTTTATAAAATTGCTGAAAAGCAACATCACTGGCCTTAAGAGTTTGTAATTGCATGTATGCAAATCTGTTAATTTCAAAGGGCATTTTTTGATCAAGGAACTAAAATCCTTCATTTACAGAAAACATATAACATGTTTTGGGTCAAAGCACTCTTTTTCTCCCTGTAGATTATCCATTTACTGAAGCATGTTCACGTTGGCATTCAGTCAACAGCTGTCTACTGGCTATGGGATTGCATTATTCAGAAGACTGATTTTATTCAGCAAACTGGCATAGGTTGTAACATCCCAATAACATCATTTTTTTTGTGGAAACACCAAAACACCTGATGTAGAATTTACCTGAGTATTTTTCTATTAGTTATTCAAAATCTATTTGCTTCAACTTAATTGCATATTTTATATATTTGTAAAAATAGTAGTTTCCACACACCTACCCACCAGTCTGGCTGCTCACATAACAAAAGGTTATTACAAGGACTAACACAGGTCTCTCCTGGAGTAAAACTCCTGTACCATAATACAGGAGAAAATTAGAAGCATCTGGCTTGTATTTACATGTGACATCCACAACACAGATTTAAGCCAAATATCCCACCGAAGGTGTATGGATACTAGGAAGGAGTCCAACCATACTTTTCTTTCAGTGACACTGTATCACCAAAAGGCAAAATTGTAAGACACATGATGATAAATGCAGTTGGGCATTGACAGTCAATCACTGCTAGACTCAGCACGTTTAGAAAATGGATGCCTAAGGCTTTTCTAAGCAAAGCACTTGCTTCAAAAAAAACTGAGAAATCTTAATGAAAGTGAAGCTAAGCCTCTACTTCAAATGTGGTGTAGATGGAGCTCCAACAGATGCAGTCTCAGAAGAGACAGCTTGCACTCACATTGGTGAAGTCAATGCCTGGTACAATCAAGAAGAAATGCAGTTATCTGCAGTTAACTTTAACAAATCAGCCCACACTGAAGGCTCTCAAGCAATCCCTGTTATTCAGTCATTATCACTTAACATTCTGTGTCTCAAATTTTGGATTCTCTTTAACTACTGCAGCATTCAAGCTGTCTAATACACATGAACTCATGAAAACATTGCAAATTTGAATATAAGCAAACCGGCGTATACTAAGAGAAGATAAATACTTACTGCAAAGTTCAGATTGTATCCTGAGGGATAAAACTCAGGTGCGTTCGCAGACAATTTTGAGATTACCACAGGAGCCACCGCCACCTGAGGTTTCGCCATTGCTGGTCCAGAATCAGGAACCAAAATTTTATCTTGGGAGCTGATCGGAATTCTTGTCTGTCGTGGGTGTTCTGGAACGGTTTTATTATGTTAATACCTCTTCTTACACATCATTAAGTTTTTATCTATTCATATAACCTAACACATAACTTTTAGGAGACAGAGTGGGAATAGAAGAAAAGAATAGAATGACCTGCTCTGACAAAACAAAACAAACAAAAAACCAAAACATCTTACCAAGGTATTTTTTCCCCTGAAAAGTGATACTGCTCTCCTTTTAGAATATAAAAAGTTTAAATATATTACGACTGATGTTCTTTAGAAATTTAATCCCTAAAGTTCGGTTTTACTTTCAACTGCAAAGGCTCAGTTTTAATTGCTTTTCTTACAATGCAAAAAGTTTAGACACTGTGGAGAGGCCTTCGGTGCCAGCCAAAAAGCAAACACAACATTCAACCAAAGGTGACCAAAAAAGAGGAGCTCTCCTCCTCCAGCAAAACACTTTCCTAAGACAGCTGACTAGAGAAACTAGAAAATCTGCCTATGCCAACCTGCTTTTCTTGTGGGTTTTTCCACAGGCTGCACGAGCAGAAGTAGGCCTCTCAACACCTCCACGCACTTCTAAAAGATGTCGCAAATCGCTAGCCCCCCAACATGTTGCACAGGGTGCTTTCCACATTTTTTTTTGGTGGAGCAGCTGTTGCATTTACTGAGGAGAGCATGGTCGGGCAAAGCAGGACGCGCTGTGCCGCTGAAGGCTGGGTTTCCTCGGGGCAAACCTCTAGGCCGGAGCCCCAACACGGCTCCCGAAGCCGGGGCGCTCACCCAGACAGAGCGCTAGCACTGAGCCAGGGACACCACGGCAACACCACGGCCTCAGCGGCGGCCCCGGAGAGGCGCCCGGCCCAGGGCCTCAGGCCGCCGGGGAAGGAGAACGAAGGGCTTCCCCAGGGCCGCGGTGTTGGCCGGAGTGAGGAACAGTGCAGCGCGGCGGCTCGGCCGAGGGCCCCCCGTCTCCCGAGCGGCGCGGCCGGTACCTGCGTTTCCGGCGCCCGGCGGCGCGGTCCTGGGCGGCCGCAGCGGCTCCTGCTGCTGAAGGAAGCCACCCGGCTTTTGCTGCTGCGGCGGCTCAGCCGCTCCGGGGCCGTGGGCAGCGCTGCCCTCGAGGCGAGCCCCGCTGCCGCTCTCCGGCGCGCTCGGGAGGGCGGCGCCGCCTCCTCTGCCGCGACCCCGGCCCTGTCCCTGTCCCTGGCCGCGCCCAGCGCCCGGGGCCCGGTCGAAGCTCTCCGACATGCTGCAGCCGGGGCGGCTCTCGCCGTGGCGAGCGGGCGCGTCCCACGGCCAGCGCTTCACTTTCGGTTCCCCCCGCCCCGCGCCGCCACGATGGGCAAGGCCGGCACCGCCCCCAGCGCCCCCACAGCGCCCCCGCGGTGCCAGTGCGGAGCTGCGCCCGGCGCCGCGCGGCCGCACCGTGAGGGACGGACCCGCACCAGGCCAGCACCGCGCCGCGGGCCGCTCCGCCGGGAAACCGCCAGAAAGCGCCTTTTCCTGCTAGTATCCTCCCGCAACCGCGCCGCTCCGGGAGCGAGGGCTGCGCGCAGCAGTCCGGCGCTGAGGCCCCCACGGCACAGCGACGTGTGGAAAAAACTCTTCCTGCATGGGAATGTACGCGTGGAAAAAGCACGTCTAAAGGACAGCAAAGCAAAACCGCCAACGTGACAGCACTCACCGTGCTGTTGGGTCTACTTAGTGTAACCTTGCTGCTCATGCAAAAATGTTACAGCAAATTCCTGTTGGCTTGGGTTTAAAAATAACTGAGAAAGACAGTACATGTAATACTTTTTGCTAATATTATTAAACGCTAATGATTTAATTCACACAGCCACTCACAATCGAATTCCCTCATCTTTTGCTCAGCTGTCAGAGTACTTCTGTATTTGGCTTGCCAACACCTCAGGATCTGCTGTCAGACCTTGCTGCGGGGTGTGGTGTCTAACACGCCTCAGCTCATGTGTTTGCATGTGGTCCCCCTGCTCCGCGCTCACCTGGGCTTTTGTTTTGGGCTCTGTTGGTGACTCATGAGGGCATGAAAAACATTCAAGTATGCACAGAACCTTACAAAAAGATCCAAATGATTCTAGCAAATTAAATAATATACCCCACCTAAAACTCAAATAACAGCAAATGATTTGATGAGCTTTAAAAAAACTGAAGTTCCTTAAATTCTGCCATTATTATCATTAGACCTAAGCTGGAATATCAGGCTTTTAAAGATCAAAATTAACTACTCAAGAACAATATCAGTAAAGAAAGCTATATGCTGCAGCACCTGTTCAAGTGTGTTTGAGGAAATACCTTTTTCCTCAAAACTGTTGCTTCGGCCTTCTTGCCCCTATCCCGCACACCAGCACGATGTGGGCTTCAACAGTGCGGATGCCTCTGCTTTCCCAGCCCTGAAGAGCTCCTGCCCCAGATTTCCCCAGCAGAGCCGCAGCGAGGACGGAGCCACGCGGGGAGCCGTTAACGGACCTCTGGGGCAGAGCCAGGCGGGCAGCCGTTAACGAGCGCTCAGGACGGAGCCAGGCGGGCAACCGCTAACGGGCGCTCAGCCCCGCCCACCCGCCTGAGGCACAAGCCGCGCACGCAGGCGCCGCGTGACGCGCACGTGACGCGCGCCCCCCCCCCGCTCCGCCCCGCCCCTCTCCGTTCGGGCGGGAACGTGCGCGCACGTGACCGCTCCGCTCGCCTCACTCCTTCCGGGTGGCGGGGCGGAGCTTCGGCTCGCCCCACCCCGCCCGCCGCGCCGCCCCCCCCAAGGTCGGTCAGTGCCGCGGCGGGGCCGGCGCGGGCGTAGGGGTCGCGGTCGGCCCGAGGCGGGAGAGCCGCTCGGCGGTGGGTGTGGGGGCTCCGGCGCTGCCTGCTCTCGCCGGCGCGGGCAGTGGGGTGGGCGGTGAGCGCGGGCTGGCGGCGGCCGTTGGCCCGCGGAGGGCGTTGCGGGGCCGGCAGCCGCCGTGGCGGAGCAGCCGCGGGCGGGAAGTTGGGGTGCGGGGGCCGGGCGGGGGCCGCGGAGCGGCGGGGCGGGCTCTGGCGGCCGTTACCGGCCCCGGGCGGCGGCGAGGGCGGCCGGGCCAAGGTCAGGCGGGGACCGCGGGCTATAAATAGCGGCGCGAGCGGCGCCGCGCGCGGCGGGGCCATCTGCTGCAGCCGCCGGTGCCCTTCGGGCGGGCGCCCCATCCTCCGGGGACCGTCCGTTAGTTACAACAAAGACTTCGCAAAATGCTCTAGCATTGTAGCACGCTTTGCAAACTTTTTGTTTTCCGTTTTTTTTTTTTTTAAAGTAAATATTTGCACTTATGTCAAGGCAAATGCTGTCCTAAGTGGCAGAAATATCAGCGTGTAAATCAGTTTGCAATGTTATCTCTCTTGTGAGCTTGCTAGTTGCAATTTTGTATTTACCCAGGCTTGGTGTGGAAAAGCGGACTTTGTTTTCTAGCTGAAAACAGAAGCGGGGGAGAGTTGACTACCTCTGGGCCGGTGTCAGCTGGACTTAAGCTGCTGAGTGTACCTGCCTTCGTCCCAGCATCACCGCAAACCCTGGTGTGTTTCTCACGTGCACAGGAGGCTACGAGAGGACCCCGAGAGCGGCGAGGAGAGCGCTGCGAGGCCGGGCACCATGAGGAGCCTCCTGCGCGTCGCCCTCGGCGGCTGCTCCGCTCCCGCCCTCGGCAGCCTGCTGCCGCCCACGGTGCCTTCCTCCCGGGTGCCCGCTTCCCGAATGTTCCGCACCAAGCAGGTACTGTGGTCTCAAGCGCCTCTGAAACCAGGTAAGCTGACTGCACCATCATAAACACGTATATATGTGTTCCATTTTATGCCACAAAAGTTTTAAATCAACTCCTTAAGTAGTTTGTTTGTTTTTGTTTTCTTTGAGAGGGAAGGGAGGCAGGTACCTCTTTATGGAGAAGATTAAAAAGAACCCTCTTAAATCATGTCGATAGCTGATTTAGTCAATCAGTTACTTGTAATACAGTCTTACACTATTTTTCTAGGACTTTTGCAGAAGAAGTTCGTGTTCACTGAGAATACTTGGAAGTCCAAATAGTCCTCACAGGCAGATGATTGGAGCTCCTGCAGACAAGTGTCTTCCTTGGAGAAAGAAATTAAACAAATGCTTTCCTTGGCAAAAGGCCCCAGTTCCCCAAGAGATTTGCTAGCCTGATTGTGGTGTACATATGAGAAAGGCATCCCTTGAAAAAAGAGCATCTGCCAGCCGCGTGGCTGTATACAGACTAACTATCCTGTCCAGAGTTACTGGATTTGTTCAGGAAACTTTTTAATGTTGTGCTGTCTTCCAGCTTTGAGCTGCATCTTCACTTATGGGGTGTGTTGGTGTTTTTAATACTGGTAATATCATAATAAAGCTAATGGGGAGGGGGAAGGTCTCTATCTTGACAAGTTAGAGGACTGAAGAACATGCAAAAGTACTTTAATGCTGTTTTTGCCCCTTATTTTGCATGAGTCAGGACCCCTGAAGGAATGAAGAGGCCTCAGCACTGATGGTTTGGGTCTTCTGGGTTTGAGACAGATTAAGGCGTATGTGAAGAATTAGTCTGGCTGTATGATTGTACAGTGGTGGTCAGTTGTCCCACACTTGCACAGCAGGTGATGCGTTAGGTCTTTTGAAGACCTACAAAAGTAGCACTGTTAGTGAAAAGAACTGTCTGGTTGTCAAAATATGGAATACAAGGTCAGATTCTATAGCTTAGAAAAGCTTTGCTACATGGGATTAACATGGGCTTGGTGAATATGTTTTCCAAAATGCTTCCATGAGAACTTTATTGAGAAAAAGCGGTATTTGTATTCATGCAAGACAGTTATTTAATGTTGAGAGTTATAAAATCTGATTAAGTCTCTTGGTTGATAATTAAACTGTCCTTTTGTTTCACTTTGGTAGCATGAGATTTGTCATTTAGCAGAGGGCAAATCAAGGATAAAAACAGTAATTGAATGACACTTTAGTAGTGCTGCTGCGCACATACACCCTTTTAAGAATTTCTGAATCAAAGTTCAACTGTATATAAAAGACTACATCTTATTTCTTTTAGAAATTAATGTTTGAATATAACGGCACTTGGTAAAATCATTGTAATGTTATCCAGAAGAATATAAGCTTCCTAAAGAAGTTAATGTTTCTGTAATTCTTCTCAAGCCTATAGTTATTACTTGCATTCTCGCAATTAGCTTTCACAGAGTACAGTGTATGTTATACACAGAAATGTGTGTGTAATCAGAGAATGGTTGAGGTTGGAAGGGACCTCTAGAGATCATCTAGTCCAACCCTCCTGCTCCAGCAGGGACACCCAGAGCACGTGGCACAGGGTGGCATCCAGGCAGGTTTGGAAGATCTCCAGAGAAGGAGACTCCACAACCTCTCTGGGCAGCCTGTTCCAGGGCTCTGTCACCCTCACAGTAAAGAAGTTCTTCCTCATATGGAGGTGGAACTTCCTGTGTTTCAACTTGCACCTGTTACCCCTCATCCTGACAGTGGCCACTATGGAGAAGAGTTTGGCCCCATCCTCCCTACACTCACCCCTAAGGTACTTGTATATGTTGATCAGATCCCCCCTCAATCTTCTCTTCTCCAGACTAAACAGGCCCAGCTCGCTTAGTCTTTCCTCATATGACAAATGCTCCAATCCCATAATCATCTTCGTGGCTCTCCTTTGGACCCTCTCTAGGAACTCAATGTCCTTCTTTTACTGGGGAGCCCAGAACTGCACCCAATACTCCAGGTGCGGCCTCACCAGAGCTGAGTAGAGGGGCAGGATCCCCTCCCTCCACCTGCTGGTGACGCTCCTCCTGATGCAGGCCAGGATCCCATTGGCCTTCTTGGCCATGAGGGCACATTGCCGGCTCATGATTAACCTGTTGTCAACCAGGACTCCCAAATCCCTCTCTGTGAAGCTGCCTTCCAGCAGGTCAACCCCTAATCTGTCCTGGTGCCTGGGGTTATTCCCCCCCAGGTGCAGGACCCTGCACTTGTCCTTGTTGAGCCTCATGAGGTTCCTTTCTGCCCAACTCTCCATCCTGTCTAGGTCTCTCTGAATGGCAGCACAGCCCTCGGGAGTGTTGGCCACTGCTCCCAGTTTGGTGTCATCTGCAAACTTGCTGAGGGTGCACTCTGTGCCCTTGTCCAAGTCACTGATGAACAAGAGCACAACTAAACATGTACATATACACATACACACATGAATGTACTTTATACCCAGCTGCCTGAGTAGCAAGGAAGAAATTTAGAGTCCCTTGAAAAGTAAAGTAGGAGGATGCATACTTTCTCTCACTATTTGTTTTGTTACTTTTCTATCGCTGTTCGTTTTGTTGTCTTTTTTTTTTGTTTCTCAGAAACAGGAATTTCTATGCAGGAATAAACAATATTCCAGTGTCATGTCTCAATCAGTGGCCAGTACCAGATGCTTCCGTGATAAATGCAAAACTTTCCCAAGCCCTGGTAATAGCAACTTGTGTAGTAAATGATTCTGGCTTTTCCAATGTGCTCCAGTTAGTTTGTATCCTATGGCGTGATGTCTTTTACCCCTCTCTATTGTAGGTTTCTTTTTTTTTTTTCATGCCCTTCCTGTTAAAAAGATTTCATTTGAGTGGGGAAAAAATAAATCTTTCAGGACTTTTAAACTGATAATGTTTTACTGTTAATTCTATAGATGAGATGTAAACAGTTTATAAAACACGAATATTTTTCTGTAGTTTGATTTCTTTTGTTTCTCCCTACTTCTGTGAGAAGAGAGATACGGCGTGTGTGTGTGTGTTTAATCTTCTATACCATTTCTTTTTCTTGCCTACATCATATTGCTGTTCTTCAGAATACATCCTCGTCTTACTTCAGAACAGGTGAGACGGTTCATTTAAAACTGATTTGAGAATATGTTAGTAGTTGGGGAAATTTTGTATCCCATTTTCTTCGTCTCAGAAAATGTAGCATATAGTTGAAACTTCCCCCAGGTTCCTTCAGGTCAGCCTCTAACACTTGTTGATACTGTTTCTTCCTCCTCAAATCAGATTAACTAGGGAGAAAGTTGTATTTTTCCTTAGGAGGCTGTTTAAACATTCAATTCTATCAGTAGATAGAAGTTAAACAATGCAGATAGAAATAAAATAATGGAGAAGAAAGGGTTATAAATAGATTTATGAGCAAGGTTTGATATCTCCTCATTGAACAGTGGAGATTATGATGAGGAAGAAGAAAGCATAGCCATAGGAGTGGCTTATTTAAAAATACAGTGTTCTTATTTTTTCTTTTTGAACTATATGCGTGCTTGATGTCAAGATTCTAAGGCTTATGAAATTTAGTAGTAGTAGTAGCAGTAGTAGTGAATTTCTTTTCACACTGATTCTTGAGGTCAAAAAAGCTTTGTGCATCTCAATGAATGAACCGTGTCTGCTCTAGCTAAAGACAGGCAAACTGAAGTCTGTTTGCTTCACTGTTCACTTACATTTTGGTTGCTAGGAAGTGAGTAGTAGCATAGAGGGATAAGACTGTGTGAGAAGAATGAGATTTTTTTAAGTGTTTTTGTTTTTTATCTTCCAAAACTGGAGGTGGGCATAGCCCTCCTTATTGGTCATGGCCATTCTGCTTACTAAAGAAGTTGCAAATGCTTTCATTCTGGAAAAGCTTTACATATTTTTATTGCAAGCCACACCAGCAGTATAAATGAAGAAAATGAGGGAACATGTTTGGCATGTAATGCATCTTTTATCCCATCCCTATTTGCTCTTCTGGTTTAGTCTTGCATGCAAAAGCAAATGGACAAAAAAAGAAAATGGAAGCAGCAGTTTGGGACCTTACATTTTACGAACAGAAAACTTAGAGCTTTTAACTCGTATGAGTTTAGCTCTTAACTCATATGAGTTGTTTGTACACCTCTAAATTTGCAGTTATCCTCCTAGTGTCTATGTGTTGTAACCCCTTCCTTCCTTCCTCTGCCTCCATGCACTGTAAAACTTGGAAAAGGAGAAAGAGAAGGTAGTACTTAATTCTAATGTTTTTTCAGAGCTTTTTGGAAAGCTTTCTGTCCTGGAGCTACCACATTTCCCAAATCATGATTCATATTTGTTATTCTAGAAAGGAAAGTCTGTTAGATGTCCTTTCTGCCTTTGGAAAGCCTTATTTCCACTGAATTATTTTGATGAAAGTCAGCAGCAAACTTCCCCTCAACTCTTCAGTGCTCTACAAGGAAGCCATGTCCTGAAGACGGAAGTATTTCTGTGAGGGATGTCAGCAGCCACCATAGCTTTTGGGTGGCTGATGGTGCTGCAGTAGTGATGCCTTAAGCCACCCTGTGGTGTTTGAATGTGCTGTGTTGCTGATGAAGCAAATCTTTACAAAGCCCATTGCTACTTCTGTAGCTCTTCTGTTTCAGATACATATTCTGTTCCTTTAATATATACTTTTTGGATTTGGTTTTACCTAGTAATCTAAGGAATGTAACATGTTCTTAAATGAATACAGAAACTTCTGTCTCAGAATTACTTGTTATTATTAGATCATTAGATTATTAGTTTAATTTTACAGAGAAAGATATGAAAGGAAGAGTAGAAATAATAAGCAATGTACTTCTCTGCTTAGTGAGCTTCTTGTTGGATATGTTTAGTCTTTAATGGATCGTGAGATTGAGTGTGAGTAGTCTTTTTTAAAATCCAAATTATTAGCAACTATGCATTATATTTTCAGAATGTTACAAATGGTATGGTATGCTGTGAGAATTGTTATTCTAAAACACCTTAAGATCTTCAACTTTAAGCACCTGCTAGTCCCAGTTCCATTTCATAGCTGTAAGAACTTTGGATTTAAAAATGTCAAAATAATTCCCTTCCTCAAATTTCTCATGGTAAAGGTACAAATACTTGTGTCTATCCTTAAAAAAAAGAGTGGGGGGAGCATGCAGGAAAACAGACCTTTTTAAAACATGCAACATACTATCTGGTACCATTTTAAAAATAATAAAATACGTATTTGTCAGAGTTGTTTATGCCAAGTTAAAAAAATAGGTTATGTAAAACAAGCTCTTAATCATCAATTCTTTTTTTCTTTTTTTAGCTTGGTCTTTAATATGAGTGGCTTATCGGGCCGCTTAAGTTCTGTTCATAGCAGTGCAGTAAATGTGCTGTAAATGTCACAGTGCAAAATTTAAGTTTTGGAGAGATATCTGTGAAAGCTGTTGCAGAATGGGACTCGCATGTTGGACTCCATGTGGTTTTGTGTAATTGAAGGAATATGGTAACTTGATATATGATTATCTTGCCTGAGATCATGTATGCATAAGAAATAAGTTGGAACACTTGATTGGATTGAAGAAGTTTAGCTGGAAATATCTCAAGGTCCTCAAATTGTAGATAAAATCAGAGGTCCGTAATATGGTGCCTTAAGCTAAAACTGATATATCGCAGCTTCTGTAAGTTTCCTGGCACTATTTAGTAGAACATGAATACTTTAAAAGAGGGAATTGTTTTACTTCAATTTTTTACTTTGATATACTTTGGTAGTTAATTTTGAAGTGTGATTGAGTGAACTTGTTATCAGACATCCAGTTATTCAAATACTCCTAAATTACAGTTTTAATTTCTATAGTGGTGGTCCAAGCACTTCATCGTTTTTTTGTGGTACATAACTTATACTCAGTGATAGTGAACTGAAACAACTGCTGTGTGATTGTTTTTTTTAATAGACATTCAAAACTAATGTTCAGTTAAAATGCAAATAAGCTGCTCAACTCATTTGCTTTTTCAGAGAAAAACTGAAACAAATAGAGGAAGTTAAGCTTGTTTATTCCTGTTTAGAATATATCCAAGAATACTGTAACTGATTAAGTTGAGATGGGTGTGAACTACATCAGATACCTGTTAGTGCTTTTGTGGTGGCTGCAGTGATCTGTTGGTATCTGAGGAAATAGGAATGTCTGGAAAGATGGTATAATTTAAGGAAATGTAAAATACACTGGTGGAAAACGTGTTTCTGCTTCCTCTTTCCTGAGAAGGGAAAAAATACTAAATGTGACTGGCTTGAATGTCTGTGTGCAGCACTGAAGAATGCCATTAGGGTCAATTCTGAAAACCTTAAGTTTCTTGATGCAACTAATGCTGTCCTTCTGTTACTCTTATAGGAATTCCTTACAAGCAGCTGACTGTAGGTGTCCCAAAGGAGATATTTCAGAATGAGAAGAGGGTGGCTTTGTCACCGGCCGGAGTTCAAGCTTTGGTTAAACAAGGCTTCAATGTTGTGGTGGAATCCGGTGCTGGAGAAGCTTCCAAATTTTCTGATGACCATTACAGAGAAGTAGGAGCAAAGATCCAGGGGACCAAGGAAGTACTGGCTTCAGATGTAGTTGTCAAAGTAATTGCTTTATTAATATAATTTCTATTGCTTTTTTTTTTTTTTCCTAAAGTTAACTCTTTCTTGAGCCAACAGTGATCTGTGAACTATAGCTGAAAAATTACTGAATTTAATTGTGCAAACAGCTTTCATACTTTCTCATATGCTTTGTGATTGAGAACACAAGTTGAAGAAAAAGAAAGTGGGGCATGTCCTGATTTACTACTTCTGACTGTTTTGGAAACTTCCCTCTTTCTCCAGGTGAGGGCTCCGATACATAACCCTGAACTAGGGGTACATGAAGCAGACCTTTTTAAGACAGCTGCTACCCTGATTAGTTTTATCTATCCAGCTCAAAATCCAGACCTCCTGAAGAAACTTGCAGAAAAAAAAGCTACTGTCTTGGCCATGGACCAGGTTCCACGAGTCACCATTGCTCAGGGATATGATGCACTTAGCTCCATGGCCAACATTGCTGGGTATGATTTTACTTGTTTTATCATATTTTGGTACTAGGTATATTTAAGACTGTTCTGTGTCTTTATTTTCACACATCTTTTTGAAGCAGGATTAACTTGTAGGAGGTGCCCAACAACTTTAACCTCCTCAAATCAGAACTGTTTTAAAAAAAGATAAATACCTGCATTCTTTCAGTTCCTGGACTGGTTTGTCTAGTACCTCTTTATTCTGGAGTAGATCAGAGCTGTCTTTAAGGCAGCTTGAACATGGACTGTCACTTGCATCTAATCTTGTTGGAAGTTGATGTTAACTAAGAAGAGTGCTCAGTGTTAATGCAATGGTCATGGCAGGTGCCGATAGAAAGACCGAATACTCTCAAATATCTTCACGCTTTGTGCAGGGTGCTATAGACTTTAGGTTCTTATTGACAACCTGATAGTTTTTAAATTACTGGTTTTGGTTTGTTTTTTTTTTTTTTGGATTTCATATGTAGGTGACGTATGCCCATAGGGTATACTAAGGCTTGTCCTAGCAGGAGACTGAACTATTTTGTGGACGTATCACAAATCTGCAAGCTATATTCCTAATAAGCACTAGTTTTAGGACTCCAGACCTAGATAAATCTCTGCTAGAGATCAGAAAGAATAGAATGGAACTGTTGAACAATGTCAGTGTTGATAAAAATAGAAGAAAATGTGCACTCTTGAGAAAAGATGCAAGTCCATAATAATCAGCCTTTTCAGATACTTGTGCTGATGTGTCCAGGCACCCATTCTAGCATGACTGCAAAAGCAGCTGGTACAACAGAGGTAGAAAGTTTGAGCAACTTGTTCTATGCCATACAGTTCTGCAAAGCTAGGATGAGAGTATCTTATTTTGAAGTTGTTTGCCTACCTAAATGCTTACTGCAAAATTACTGGGGGGTTTATAGTTTTTTGTATATGATTCCCTCTCTAACAAGCCCGGGGGATGTAGTCTTTGAAGGCAGCCTCAAAGACGACAAACTTTTTTGTTAGGTTAAATAACCTAATGTGAGTATTATGGACATCCAGCATATTGCTGTCTACGCAGTCTCTCTGAAAAATCTATTCCATCATAAAAAAGATGTAGCTCTGAATATCAGCAGGGGCAGAGTAATAAATTTGTGCTCCAGAGGAAAGTATTAAACTTGTTTCATCATATATGTTCTTTGGCCTACATTGTGTTCTTTGGATTGCTGTCAATGGATGGCATTAGGTTGTCCCTATTAGGGAAAATACTGAAATGTGTTCTTATCTTCCTTACGTGGCAGCTACAAGGCTGTTGTGTTGGCAGCAAATCATTTTGGTCGTTTTTTCACGGGTCAGATCACAGCTGCTGGTAAAGTTCCTCCAGCCAAGGTATGTACAATAAATCAAGTATTCTAGTAAAAGAAGAGGTCATTTCCTGAGTGCACCTAACGACAGTTTGTCTTAGAAGTTTTTCCACATTAGGGATTAGTAATTTTTGCTCACTACTTTTAGCCTTTTTTTTTGGGAAAGAGTAGAATAATTTGGGTTTTGTTTGCTTATTTTTAAACATCAGGCTAACAATGCATGAATGGGTAAGGAAGGATAAAGTAAATAGCAGTAAAAAGCAGTAAAGAAAGGTTGGAGGTGTTAAGAGCTCTGTTGTGTTAAGGACTATGATGGGAGGGATTGCCTGGCTAGATTTGTAGATAGTTTGGGATGAAGAGAAATGAAAGTGAGGACTTTTAAAAACAAACAAAAAACAACAAACAAAAACCCAGAAAATTAATATAAACTAAGCGGGGAATCCTGCTTTTCCTCTCAAATTAGCCATATAAAGGTGAAGCTAAAAGTAACAGTTTAAAAGTTCTCACTTACATGGGCAGTTTATCAAATTCACATTAGGTTTTTGGTTCCTAAAGTAACTTACTCAAATGCCCGTATTTCTCCTGTGTGAATGCAGTCAGCCTGGCTACTTTCTAGCCAACTCTTGTTTTTGATTTATGGTCCGAGCACTTTAATGGTATCGTTGTAGGTCTTGATCATTGGAGGAGGAGTAGCTGGCCTGGCTTCAGCAGGAGCAGCCAAGTCGATGGGTGCAGTGGTTCGTGGGTTTGACACCAGGTGGGTGTGTGAAAACAGTCATGGCTCTACAGAGTGAATTTAAGGTTGGTCATAGTGTAGCTGTTTGTATTGCTGCAAAAGCTGCATTGAGTTGCAACTCCTGCCTGCTGCTTTTATTTCTGCATTATTCTTCCATTTTTTTCCCATCATCAACTAGACCTTCCAAAGAGTCTATGTTATTAAATCAGAGGTATATGAATCAAAAAAGTCTTGCTTTATAAAAATGAGAAAGATAGGCCTTTTGTCCAGAATTTTGTCCGTGCTCTTCTGAGGACACAAGGCAAAATAGCAGAAAAATAATCTGTGCTGTCATTTACAATTTTTGATCCAGGTTCATAGCTTCATAAAACAACCTGGAAAGAATCATTTTACTTAAAAGCATGATCAAAAGCTGTTTAGAACTTTTCAGATATAAAGTACTATAATGTACTTCATTTGGATGTATTAGGATGTTTGTAGTAAACACCTGCATGTGGTGAGTATTGACCTCACCCTTGGAATTTAGTCTATCATTTTATTCTGTGGCATAACCTGAAGTGAAACTAGTTTTTTCAAAGGATTTTGTCATCTGAGATCTTGATTATTCTGACCTCCATAGTATCCAGAGGCCTCAAAAGCTCTGTTGCATTCCCTGTGGAAAAGCACTTACTTATATTACCATGTCACAGATTAAAGATGGGGGCACAGGCTATGGAGTGTGTTTCCCAGCCTCGCCTCACCCCACCTCATTCAGGGCATTTAAGTTAAGGTTTTAGCCGTCTAGTGAAGACAAGAGAAATGGGTTAGCAGACTTAACGGTTAAGCTTCCAGCTTTGGCTTTTTCTCAGAGTAACTTCATTTGAATCTAGAGGAAGCAGTAGGCTGCCCTAATTCCTAAACAAAATGTGCTTGTAAAGAACCTGAAATTAGTGATGCAAATGCTCTTTCTGTTCTACTTAGCAAATAAAAAACTTTTATCTTGGTCTCCTTGGTTCTAGAATGAGCTTTGTATCTCTTGTCTGAAGACGACTATTATTAAGTATAGTACACTCGAAATATAATGAGCTGCTGCTAAAAAATTGAGAGTTTTTTTTTTTCCTTTTCTCAGTAGTTCCATGTGTGTATTTTATTTTAATCTAACTCTCTTTCCCTAGAGCTGCAGCTCTGGAACAGTTCAAGTCTCTTGGTGCAGAGCCTTTGGAAGTAGACTTAAAGGAATCAGGAGAGGGACAAGGTGGTTATGCTAAAGAAATGTCTAAAGAATTTATTGAAGCTGAAATGAAACTCTTTGCTAAACAATGCCAGGATGTTGATATCATCATCACTACAGCACTTATTCCAGGTATGTTTTACATGTAAATGCTAGTTTTGTGAAATGAAACTCTTTGCTAAAAAGTGCCAGGATGCTGACGATATCATCACTACAGCAGTTATTTCAGGTATGTTTTACATGCAAATATGCTGTTTTTTTTGAAATGAAACTCTTTGCTAAACAGTGCCAAGACATTGATACCATCAACACTGCATCACCTATTACAGGTATGTTTTACATGCAACGTGCTAGTTCTTATGTAAACGTATGTTCTGGGGATGTTCCTGCAGTGAAAACAAAGGAATACCTTCAACATTGCCTCTTTGTAAGCATGTACTTTCCCCTTCCCTGATAAATGCCTGGTTTTAAGGAGATTTTTTTTTCTGTTTTGCAACCATGATTTAACTAGAAAAGGAGAAGAAAAAAGCTTTAATCTGCAGGGAAATAATTGTTAGTTCATTTTGTTCTGTACCTAAAGATTGTCTTGTCGGAAAGGATCTTCTGGAATGTCCAATTTTTTTTTTCTGGGCTTTCTGTGAGTGCTTATGCTATTTATTCCGTTTCTTCCTCATCTGCTGATTCTTCCTTAAACCTGGAGCCTGAAGAAAGTTGAAGGTTCCTCAGACTTGCTTGGTGCAATGGAGTCTACCCTACACTAAAAAAAAAAAGAAAAAAAAACCCTAAAATATTAGTTTAGCTATATATATTAAAATCCTTGAATTGTTTTAAGAACATAGTAAATATTTACCCATTTTATGCTATGTTGCTGCAAACTAACATCTTTGACTTAATATCTTCATATTTTTTTATTAAACAAGAAGTAGACAGTAAAACAAAAAATACATATTTTTTTTGCATATTTATTGTATTGCTGTTGTTCGTGACATCCGGGATCTGCACTGAAGCAAGTCTGGTTGCAGTAGGGCTGCATCTTGTTAAGTGAAACATGGTCATATGGAACTTAAGGCTCCATGCTTTATATTGCACAGCAGTCTTAACCTGTAATGTGACATTTTTGTTGTTTGGCTTTGACTTGAATTGCAAGTTTTGAAGTTGCCTGTTTACTAAGGATGAAATTGGACTTTCTAGGATCTTTGGTAGGTTGCCCATGAACACTTTGCATATGTGCATGGGTGCAAGATGTTCCAGTATCTCTTCTCTCTGCTTGTTTAAGCAAGGCCTCCGTGACCTTTCATCTTTAACAAAAAACGTACCTGTAAAGTACAGTTGTAGCTTCTGAAGTAGGTGAGAGGTTTATGGAAATACGAGGAGAAAACTTGTTTCCTGGGCTTTATGGATTAGAGGTGTATTTTGTGTTTAATTTACCATGTCATGTCTTGTCAGGTAAAAAAGCTCCTGTCTTGTTTAGAAAAGATATGATTGAATCAATGAAGGAGGGTTCAGTTGTTGTGGATTTAGCTGCAGAAGCAGGAGGAAACATTGAAACTACGAAGCCTGGAGAATTGTATGTTCATAAGGTGAGCATTTTGCACTGCAGATCATTCCCAGTTTATGTGACTTCAGTTTCCTACTTTGAAGATTGTATTTTGTAAAATGAGTAGCTGCTTATGCCATGTGGATTTAAATCCTTTTGATTTTGTCAACGTTTGATTATATATAATTTGAAGGATGTTGAAGAAACAAATTCCTTTGTATAGGGTTAGGTAGGTTGGTAATGTAAGGAAGTGTTATACCCTAGACTTTGAAGTCGGTGAAAGTGTCTCTGCTGAGCTGAGAGTGTGGTCTGATATCTGGCCTATGTAAAGAAGCAGCAGCAGCAGCATCTTTAATGTGCTCCTCACGTCCCACAGCTGGTGTCTGCAGCAAGTGCAGACTGTGTTGCTGTTTATTCGGTGCAAAGTCTCTGGCACTAGGTCAATATGATTTCAGCTTTGAGAGGGTGCTGTCCATACCCAGCTTCTCCAGCTGTTTTCAACGTTAATATATCTGGCCTAGAGTATCAAAAACTCTTGTTGTACAAACTAGAAGTAGCATGAATTAGTTCATGAAATTAAGCAGACTTGCCCTTGACTGAAGGAGCTACATGTGAAAAAAAGCACTTTTTTTTGTGGTGGGGGGGTAGGTGAAACCTGTTACCAGTTATAACGATCTGGTTGATGAGGTCAAAGTTCCAAGGTTCTCTGAGGATGTGTAGCCATGCTGCTGTTTTTATCCTGCTCTAGGGCAGTCTGTAGGATGTGCTGGTTAACATCACATTACCTTTGGTATCATTAATGTAAACAAGATACTGCATGTATATTGTGAGTCAAGCATTGTGTTTAGCTTTGTGGTTTTCTAGGGTTTGATGTCGCTACTTAAAAGCTGAACCCGCAGGCAGAATATGCAGAACAGAAATAACCAGATACTTATGTGGAGAATTTACATGGAGACATTTTAGGCAGAGGAGGAATACTCCTGGGTATAGTGTAGGGTTGATGCCAGGGAATGGGCCAGATAGTCTGTTATCTGACTGCTTTAAGAAGCTAATTTTTAATAGAAAGGTAATACTTGAAGAGGGCAAACTCTTACACCAGTACCACTTCCTGTCTTTTCAGGCTTGTTGCATTTAAGATGTTTGGTTAGGTCATGCTAAATTTTCAAAGCCATTGATAAAACCCTGCCCTGCCCTCAGCTACTAATGGTGAAGCTGCAGTTACAGCTTTAACCAAATCTAGAAACAAATTCAGAAAAATAAACTGAACTGTTTGGATGTAATATCTCTTCCAGTACATACTTCTGATAATGTGTTTTAAGAGATTCAATGAATGTTTACTGCTTTGCTTGGATTCTTATAGGGTGTTACACACATTGGCTACACAGACCTGCCTAGCAGAATGGCTACCCAGGCCAGTACTCTGTATTCCAATAATATCATCAAACTCCTAAAGGCTATTAGTCCTGACAAAGAGAATTTCTACTTTGATCCAAAAGATGATTTTGATTATGGCACTCTGGATCATGTTATAAGGGGAACTGTAGTGATGAAGGTAAGTCAATTAGTGGTATCCTCCTAATTTGTGGTGCAACCTGGTGTTTCTCAGTGCGATATTCAAAGAGGTTGCATGCTTGCATGCTTTGCAGGGACCTTCTTGGAGAGACAGCATATACAGTCACATATGTATTGATTTGAATAGTGTTCTATACCTTTTTTGTAAAGGGAAACCTTTTTGCTTCTCTAAATTTTGTATCATGATTAAACAAATTCCTAATATGCCTTTTAAAAAAGGAAAAGCATTTTACTTGAATTTGCAGATTGTATTCATGTGATTAAAAAAAGTTATTTAACATATTTTTGAAATACCTGCTGGAGGACTGAAAAACATTCTACCTTTAATGTTGTTTTAATAAATACATTTTTATTCTTCTAAGAGTAACTTCAGGAAAATAATGCCTAAATTGAACCAAGTAGGTTGTGTGGGGTGGGGAGGGGAGGCAGGGGGTTGTTTGTTTGTTTTCCTCTTGACATAGAGCTTTCTCTCACATGTGATAATAAACTCGTCAAGTAGGTCTGTTTAGTGAGCTTAGTACACTCAGGTTTAGAGAGGTGGTTAGGATTGTATTGCTGGCCTCAGGTCATGTACTGTATTCGCAGGTGTTCTGGGATATTGTTGTGAAATCTTGTCAGAAAAATGTGTGAATCGATCTGGTTCATTTGGTCAGGCTGTACAACTCATCCAGACTTGCAAACTATGATGTATGTGGAAAGAGGAGCCATTCCTTTGTCATAGCTCTGAGATGTTGAGGCTCATCTGAACTACAGGATAAAGAAGAGTGGACTCTTATTTTCTTGAAGCATCTATTATGTTATAGATAACTGTAAATATCTCTTGTCAGGATGGCAAGGTAATTTTCCCAGCACCTCCACCAAATAACATTCCTCAAGGAGCCCCTGTGAAGCAGAAGACTGTAGCAGAGCTGGAAGCAGAAAAAGCAGCTACTATTACACCTTTTAGAAAAACTATGACTAGTGCATCTGTTTATACAACAGGTAAGCAACTTGCACAGCTGGAGAATCACTGTAGAGTGATTTTTATTGGGCTAATATTTTAAGTGACTACACATTCATTCAATTTAGTAACTATGTGAAAGAGCAGTTGGTTGGCTTTATATATCCTAGTACAAAATCAATGCCCTGCAATAACTGCTTTTGAGTAGAATAAAACAATAGAAACTTTACCAAACATGTTTATAATTTCAAGCAGTGCTTGAAATGTATGGGTATGTTTCTATCTTTTTTTAATTAAACCTCAGTAAAATTCGGGACTCCTGCAATGGACTGCATACATACTTTGCAGCAGAATCTAATTAATGACATTGCTTTCTTAAACTGTTATGAATTGTGAGAGTTAAATGCCCACAATCTTACATAAGTATTGGGCACAGGAATGTCTTCATAGGTAAATATAGGCAGTTCTTCTTTAATGGTCTGCATACATCAGGATTTTTGTGTTAATAAATTGAGTATTCATTATGTTAAAGTCTTGCAGCACTATCTTACCATGATTGTGAATCTTCTATGGTTTTGCAGTAGAACAGGAGAGTGACAGGAGGTAGGGGTAGGAAAGAAAGTTTTGCTTCCTTTTTCATATGCATGTGTAATAAAGTGACTACATAATAATGTATTTTCTATTTTAAAAGAAACACTAGCACCTTTAGATCCTCTCCTGGACAAAGACAATCCATCTGATCTTGGAAGCAGTCTGTGCACAAAAGTTTGGCATTTAGCTCAATATTGGACTAGTGTTGTGCAGCACTTAAACATAAGAAACCATTCAGATGTCACTGAAAAGCTTTATTTCATTTTTCTTCTAGGTTTGGCTACCATGTTAGGACTGGGCATTGTAGCTCCAAATGCTGCCTTCACACAGATGGTGACCACGTTTGGCCTCGCTGGAATCGTGGGGTACCATACAGTCTGGGGTGTGACTCCTGCTCTTCACTCTCCACTCATGTCAGTGACTAATGCTATCTCAGGTAAGCAGCTGCCTCAGAATTGGTTGTTTGCTGTGTGAGCTAGGCACAACTCCTTTTACTTGAAGTTTAGGTAAAACAGTATACATTTAAAATTCTAAAAAGCCTAGCACCACTTTGCACCTCTGAGTTTACTTTCATAAATAGCAACCATATCTGAAGCACACTCTCCAGAGTGTATTTTTCAAAATAAAGGTGAACATGGTGCTGCATATGTGTGAACTTTTAAGTGATTTTTTTCTGCTGTTAAAGTATCTGGTTTAAAGTTTGTTTTACTTGGAGTGCTGCAATCTCCCATTTCATACAGCACACAATACATTTTTCTTCCAGTCTGCAAAATGCTGCCCATAAAATAATTTCTCTTTCTTCTTTTCTTGGTCTTTTCTCAAACAGTGTGAGAATTTCCAGGGGAACTCCTAGCAGTGGCTTGTCAGAATTGTAACTCTCACTCCTTTTCAAAAACAAAAAAACTGCTTGAGAAGTTGGTCTGATCGACATGAATTGGTCTTTTCTACTGTACAATCTCTATTGGACTGGGATGGTCTTTTGCAATTTGAATAATGAAATTGAAGTTGACCAGTTCTGGGTTCTAGTTGCCTGAAGCTGAAAACATTGTTTTCAGCTCTTTTACTCCCCCACCCTTTTTAGAGATAGCCCTTAAAACTGTGTTCACATTTTTTTTTCTTTGAAATATGTTTGTATTATTGGGGAAAAAAAGATGCTCATGGCTTTGTTTAGATACTCACACGTAGAGTAGAGTACAAAACTTAACTAATATCTGTTTGACTGTTGAGAAGAAGCTTGCTACAATAGTGAATCTGTTTAGGTTCAGTAATTCCTTTCCTCTTTTAAATAGGACTAACTGCAGTTGGTGGGCTTGTTTTGATGGGAGGACACTATATGCCTGAAAATACTCCTCAAACTCTGGCAGTGCTTTCGGCCTTTATATCATCTGTCAATATTGCAGGTATGAGCGTGTGTTTCCTCAGAAGGTAACTTAAAGTACTTGTGTAATTCATTTATTTCTTTTAGTTCCTTGAGTGTATAAATTTGAGAAATAACTGTCCTGGAAATAGAATACATGAATAAAGGAAAAACTATTTCATAGTAGCTATCTGAAAGACTATCTGAAGAGTTCCTTCCGTTTTAGAGCACAGAGTTACAGCCAATACTTTGAGCTCTCAAACTCCTCCTTTGAGCTAACTCCTCCTAACAGCTAAGGGGAAAAAGATAAAAATAATAATAAAAAAGCACATTCTCACCATAATCTTACATTTATTTCCTGGTGAATATCCAACTTACTAGCTTTGCCAAGGCTTTGTTGTCAGTTGTTAACTTCTCTCCATGTGGTAACATGGTTTAACCATTTGGAAATATGATTTAACCAAATATTTTTTTCATAGTTGGCTTGTGTTTAGTTTCAGATTTTTTTTTATTATTTTTTTTCCTGCCAGGTGGGTTTCTAGTTACTCAGAGAATGCTGGATATGTTCAAGCGTCCCACAGATCCCCCTGAGTACAACTACTTGTACCTGCTACCTGGTGGTGTGTTTGTGGGAGGCTATGCAGCTGCTCTCGGTGGAGGCTACAATATTGAACAGGTAAGCATTTGGTGCCTAACTTCTTTTTGGCTCTGAGCTAGCTGTTTTCAGCACAACGTGCTTCTGAAGTGCTTGGGCTCTTGAGCTGATTAAATAGCAAATTACTTGTGGTCTCTTTATTAGCTACTTACTCCCACAGGACTAGTCTGATATTGTTTAAACTTGCAATTGTGCCCTAAATGCTGAATCAGCACATTTTAAAAGCTTTTAGATTTTTTTTTTCTCAAGTGACTGGTACTGTGCTATTCATTGGACAATTTCTAAATTACACCTCAAATATTAAAATGAGTTAAAAAACAGTTTTTAACTTAAATGTTTTTAAAAGTACTACTAGAAGGGGTAGTTAAGGGAGATGTGCAGTATTGGATGGGATAGGTTTTCAACACAGTGGATACCCTTAGTGTATCTCTAATGATGCACTTGCATTTCCTTCAGTAGGTAGCAAAATGAAGATGTGTTACTTCCTGTGTTTGGGAGGAAGTGAAGCCAAGCACAGCTTTTTCCTGGGGGTTTGTAATATCTTACTTTACAAGCACTTTTTCATAATTTAGATATATCATACACAGCTCAGCTAATTTAAGTTTGTCCTTTTTGGAAGGAGGAGTTCAGATGCATCATAAGTAAATTTCAAAATTCTTCTTACAACCGTTAGGACAGTTGAATTTTGTCAGTGTTAATTGGACTAAAGGAAAATCTGCTTCTGAACTTAGAGAAAAGTTGGTTAGACCCAAATTCAGTTTTCACAGTTTGGCCAAACTAAGGTTGTGAGACCAAAAGGAAATTTTTTTATTAGATATCACACTTTAATTGGCCAAAATCACATCTATTATGACAATTTCTCAGTTTGACTTCTACTTCATTAAGAACAAAAAACTTAGCAAGTTATAGACATTCAGGAGAAATCCACCTTTTTTGTGTAATAGTGGAAAAGGTTTTGATATTGTATATTATACACTGTATGCCTCTACTTCATATATACTTATTTTTCTTATTTTAAAGATGATGTATCTGGCCTCAGGCTTGTGCTGTGTCGGTGCCCTGGCTGGTCTGTCTACCCAAGGAACTGCTCGTCTGGGCAATGCTTTGGGCATGATTGGTGTTGCTGGAGGTTTAGCAGCAACTCTTGGAGGCCTCCAGCCATCACCCGAGTTGTTGGCTCAGATGTCAGGAGCCATGGCACTTGGTGGTACAGTAGGTATGTGTATTATGATATAAATATGTCTTTTAACATGCACTGTATGTGCATTTATGCAGGCTTTGTGTATACATAGAACGTTTGAGGATCCAGGTGAAATGACTAATTATGTTTGACTTGCTTATGCTATTTTTGCAAGTAAATCAAAGAATTATAGTCCTAGGGCTTTTATTAATGTGTTCAATGAAGAAAGGGGAGGCTAACAGGAAATCAAGAATGCAAAGTTTCTCTGTAATGGTTAGGAAAACTGTGTGTGCACAGGTTAGTCTGCTCAAGCCTATGTTTAAGTTCAGTTGCTGACTGAATATTGTCAAATTCTTTTTCATAATATGCTGTCTTCATAGAAAATATTTTATTACGTTGTATACTTTAATCTTCTTTCTAACTTGCCTGATATTCTCCTTGTGCAAAATAGATGTCTTCCAGTTAAGTGCTGTAGCGGTAGAGGAGCTATGAGCATACATGTACTGACTGCATGTTGAAAATGCATCGGTTGGATTGCACAGATTAACTGTGTTATAACCCTTCCTCTCTGCCTTCGTCTTTTCGATAGGCTTGACAATTGCTAAACGCATCCAGATTTCAGATTTGCCTCAGCTAGTTGCTGCTTTCCACAGTTTGGTGGGTTTGGCTGCTGTTCTCACCTGTGTGGCAGAATTCATGATTGAGTATCCTCACTTTGCTACGGATCCAGCTGCCAACCTCACCAAGATTGTAGCATACCTTGGGACATACATTGGCGGAGTCACTTTCAGTGGCTCTCTTGTTGCTTATGGAAAACTGCAAGGTGAGACTTCCCATGCAGAACTAAGTATTATTATTTTTTTTTCTTTCTATGTCTTAGCTCTGCCTTTAAACTGTTATATAATTGGAAAGAAACCTTGTATTTTGCAGCTGGTAAAATGTTATGTTTAATTCTTGTGACTGTTTTCTCTTTTTAATTCTTTTTCTGCTTTGTGAACTAATTTTATGGATGGTTTGTATTCAGTGTTTGGTCATGTTACTGTTATTAGTTATCAAATCATGTGAACTTTTTAAGTTCATCTTATCTAGAAACAAGACTCAGGTTGGTGTTGATGCAAGCCTTCAATCGTTCAAAACTGTGTAATGCTAAGATCTATTTTTTGTACGTTCTGAGCAGGATATGAAGAAATATGTTATATACATAGCTTCCAACTCTGATCTTAGCCTTCCCAGTACTAAGCGTGTTACAGCTAAAATGCAGACAATGTCAAATAACTTTTTGGATTCTAGATTCCTTATTGGTATCCCTATGAAATGTCTTAGTGCCTTCATTTGAAGACCCTTCCCACCTGTCCCCTGTCTGGCAAAAATGCAGTGTTCAGAATAAAACTGCTCTCCAGGTTGCTTCTTCAAATCTAAAGCATTCCGCCCTTAATAACAAAGGGAGTTTAAGATGTTTCCAGATTGTACTACAGCTTCTGAGAAGATTTTTTTATAAGTTCTCTTAACAGGCTCACATGTATGTCATAATTATAGTGACTTACTCACTTGTTTTGACCATGCTTTCTTATTTCTGTTTGCGTTTTTTTTAATAGTAGGATAACTCTAACTAGAGTTTGTGTAGTGCTGTTTTGCACTTCATGCAAACATTTGGGGCCAAAATGTAAGTGTGGCTGTGGGTTGTGGTTTTTTTTTTTTTTTTTTAAGACTTGGGATGAAAACAAATCTTTATGATTGGTTATTGTGAATCATTTCAAAGACATTAGGGAATGAAGCAAGAGATTTATTGCATTTGATTGCAGGTATCCTGAATTCTGCACCACTGCTCTTGCCTGGTCGACATGCCTTGAACGCAGGGTTGCTGGCCGCCAGCGTCGGCGGGATGATTCCCTACATGATCGACCCCAGTTACACCACGGGAATTACTTGTTTGGGTTCTGTATCAGCACTCTCAGCCATAATGGTGAGTTGGGGAAACTGAAACAGACTATAGAGTTTGTTCCTCAGCTTTCCAAATCTCCCTTCCCTTAAAGATTGTGTCTTACTATCTTGAGTTCCATCACAGTGCTTCTCTGTTAACTTTACTGACAAGCAGCAACTGACTTTCCTAAATCTAGCTGTAAAATAGAACTGTTCCAAAGAACAGACATGTATTTAGGTAATTACTTTTTGCAGCTATGACTTAATGGTACCTTTGATATGGCAAAATGAGGTTTAAAAGATCTTTTGGAAAGTTCTTCCTTAAAACTATTTTAAGAGCGTTGAATGTACGGATTGTAATGCTAAAATAAATTTATCCCTATGCTTTCCTTCCAGACTTACTCCAGCTGTCGAAACATTTACCTTGAATATTATAATACTATAAGCTGAGTCTTGGGATTTTTTTTCAGTATGAATAACTTCCTAGTGTGCACAGTTCCACAGAGTTGGTGGGATTTTTTTTGTGAGTAGGATAGTGGAATGCTTTCCTGTCCCCTCTTACTGGGAATCCCAAAATCCGGTGCTCAAGATACAACTTGATCTGTTATGTAGAAAATGCTTAGCCTTGCTGTTTTACAACCACATTGTTTTAATGCTGCAGAGAGACCATCTTCTCTGTGTTTATAGCTTATATTGAAGTGTGTGTTTTACTTTCCAGGGTGTCACCTTAACAGCAGCTATTGGAGGTGCTGACATGCCTGTAGTTATTACTGTCCTGAACAGTTACTCCGGATGGGCTTTGTGTGCCGAGGGCTTCCTGCTGAACAACAACTTGCTGACCATTGTTGGTGCACTCATTGGTTCTTCTGGGGCCATCCTCTCTTACATCATGTGTGTGGTAAGAATTAAATGAAGCTTCTGCTTGTTTTGTCAAAAAGTAAAAAGCCTTACTCAAAATGCTTGCTAAGATAAGCAGTCAGAACACTAGGCTACTGGGTGTTCCAGAGACTAGAAAGTTCTGGGTTGAAATGGTTGGACGGCATGCGAGTCAGAGCTGTTTGCCTTTGGAGAGATACTTCAAAAGGCAATGAAATTGAGGAAGGCCTTTACGCTGGCTCGATCATTCCCTGTGAATCTAAACCCAGACAGGTCTGATTACATGTGCTCAGCTGACTGTCACTCTGCAATTGTAAGTTTAAGACTTTACTGCTTTAGCAGCAGCAATTATTTTCAATAGTGAGATCCTATGAAATCTATGAGTGTAGCGAAGTGAACTGAACTTTGTTCAGGGAACAGTTTCTTTGAAGTACCACGGGGTGGCAGCAGGCTTGCATTAATGTGTTGCTGCTGTTGATTTCTATGTCAGAGCAAACTTGAACACTGTGTTGTCACACGTTTCAGTACTGTAATAGGCTGTTTTTCTGAAGCACTTGCAGAGAAGTCTTTCTTTTCTGTGGATGTTTCCCTTTTATCCTCCAAGAGGGAGAGGGTAATGACTTAAAAACTGCTTATAACTCCACTGCTATGTAATTCTGTTTACTTCTTGTGCTCCTGCATTCTTTTTGATCGGTGTCACTACCCTGTTATCCTGATATTTTCCTATGATCAGACATGGCTATTTTCCTTTACTATCTCTGCTGTTAAAATTAGTATCACATAGAAAATGTTCTACATAGTCATTATTGTGTCTCTTGAAAAATTTCAGAAAAGCTTAAAGTAGTTTGCTACAACTGCACTGTGGATTGTCTGTTTGAACCCACGCTTGGGAGAAGTTTGAGTCTTGTTCTTGCCGGCGTGTTTTGTATGTCCTTCTCAAAAGAAAATTGGATTGCGGCGTATGGGATGCTTCTCCATTTCTTTTGTTGTCAATAATTGGCAATTTAATCCATGTCACTAGAAAGTAAATGGGACAATGTAGATATAAAATGTATTTACTTTAATATATACATCAAATTCTTGAAAGAAACTGGAAAAAGGCTTGTTTAAAAAGGCAATGTGTGCATTTACCAGTAGGATACTTGCTCTTTAGCCTCAATTTTCTTTTTTTCTTATTTCTTTTTTTCTTCTTCTTTTCCTTTTGTTTGGAGGAGGTTAGGTAATTTCAAAGCCTGGGCTTGTAATTTACCAAATAGTTACATTATGGCAGAGGTGTGGACTTCTAGGTATTTCTCAAACTTAAGTTCATTTTTTGAGTTAAAATTCTGACCTTATGCTGCTACGGCTCGACTTAGACCATTATAGTCAGTCACACAGTGTAGCTGAAATCAATTTGTGTTTCTGCATAGTAAGCAGAATAACTTTAACTCACAGAATTATTCTTTTTTTTTACTCAGTTTCCACTGGGCTGCAGCATCTTTGTACTTGTCCAGCTGCATTTCAGGAGAAGAACTGCTCCAGTGTGTCAATATAAACATTCCTTTCACAATGTTTTTTATAAGCTTTTATTGATAAAACTGTATTTTAATAATCCAGTACCTATTCTTAAAGCTTTTACATGAGTTAACAAAATAATCTGCAAAATAGACTTGTATAATCTCTTAATTTTTGCACTCGTATCTATTCCCCCTCTTCTGTGGGTATTAGTAGGTTGATTTAAGCACAAGACTTCAAGATAGAAAGTAATGAAGGCAGAGCAGGAGAAGGGACAAGTTGTTACAGTCCTACAGAGTGGGTGCTCCTCATCACTCGTTATGAGCTGTGCTGTTCACGTGGCCATGGTTTGGTGTGAGAAGCCTTGATGATCTCAGTGGTTTGGTTTTCCCTGACCAGGAAGCTGCAGGGCAGTGTCAGCCGTGTGTGCACTGTAGAAAGGGCTTTTTGCTCAGTTATCAGGGAATGAAGAAGTTGGGAATTTGTCCATCTGTGTTTCTAGTCTGTAGTTGTAAACAAGATGGTAGAGGCTACAGAAGATTTACCACACTGTCCCTATACTGGGAAAACCTTGGTTGCCTTAGTTATTGCTTAAAAAGTTCCCAACTTGTCCTGAAGGCTTCTGTGTCACTCCTGCTTGCCAGTCTCCTCTTCCCTTGGTTCTCAGCACATGGCCAGGCAAGGATGCTTCCATCCTCATGCCTGCTCTACATGGATTCGCAGGTGTGTAATAATATCTGAATCCTTTTCTTGCATTGGTCTCGTTGATATCTAAGGAGTTTTACTTTTTTTTGTTTGCTTTTTTGAGTTTAGAAGAGAGTTGAAAAAGCACCCTAGTGAGTGTGCAGTATCTCAGGAGAGCTTTTTTTTCTATCCAGACTGTCTTACCTGACATTTAACTTCTGTAATAGTATTTCTGCTAGCCTGTATTCCTCTGTGAAGATTTAATGTGATGCATATTAAAGCACTTTCCCTGCAGTCGGTGGGAAGCTGGTGATTCCAGAGGGCCTGCGTTTGGGCCATGTTGTGCTCTTTCCTTGCAGGAAATAAAACACCAGGGTAAACAGAAGTTCTCTAACATCTTAGTGGTGGTGCTGCTTATTTGCTAGATGCAGAATTTCACAGAATAACACATCTCTTCAGGCTATAGGAAAAGTTTTTGGAGATTCATAATAAGACATGTCAATACACAAAAAAGCCTGCTTCTGATTTGTATTTTTCTTGCTAGTATGTGTGCAAATCCATATCCATTCTTAACTAATCTGGCACAGCAGATGGGCACATGTTTATTTAGAGAACTAATTAAAACTAGAAAAAAAATAAAATTAGAACTACTTAAATTCCTGTTCCTTTTGTGCTTCTAAAGTTTTGCAGACTATAGTCACAAAACTTGCCTACTTCTAAATATTGCCAGACCTGACTCTAGGACCCTACTCACAAGGAAATGGCCAGGGAGAAGATTTAGTCGGTGGGTTTTCCCTAGTTACATCTACTGAATTATGAGGATGTTCCCTTTTCCTGAAACTCCTATTTTAAGATCTTGTTTCCCACACTGTTCTCCAATAAGATATTGACCCCTGAGTTCATTTAACAAAATGCTAAATCAAAGCAATGTTTTGTTTTATGTGGCTGTCAAGCTTTGCTGTGGTATTTTCTGGCTTGATGTTTATGTTCTACCTGAGAGCTCTGTAGTTTCCATGCTGTCATAGAGCAGTTCTAGGCTTACATGCTGAATTGCTCAGGGAAAGCACCCGTGTCATCAAGTGTGTATGTTCTTCCCTTTCAGATCCAAAAGTCACCAGTGTTTGCTGAAGTTGGTCATGTTTTGTGTGGGGGCTTTTTATTTATTTATTTTATTCCTTTCCCTTTTTCTGGGAAGATGATTATTTCTTAATACAAGTGTAACAGATGTTGTTAGGACTTGATGTTTGGCTACCATCATTTTAATCTAAGTTTCTGTTCTAAAGACTCTATTTAAGAAGCTTTGAGTTAAAGTAAGCAAAACTATCAGACAAAATAATACTATTGTCAGAAAGGCTTTAGTATTTCTAGAAATTTGCTTTGTGGACATCTTTCTTGTTCTTCAATTTTTCAAACTCTATTGTCTTTCAGGCTATGAACCGCTCTCTTGCAAATGTGATTCTAGGAGGCTATGGCACTACATCCACAGCTGGCGGGAAGCCCATGGAAATTACTGGAACCCATACAGAAATCAATTTGGATAATGCAGTTGAAATGATAAAGGAAGCCAACAGCATTATTATTACCCCTGGTAAGACACTCATGGTTCCTACTGTATGATATTCAGAGGAAGTATCATTTCAACGAAGCTATGGTACATTTTGCAGCTGTAAGATAGCAGCATAAAAGATGTTGTGCAGCACAAAAGGGATTGTGGGAGGCCTGTTTTTCTTAGTTCAGTCACCATTCCTCTGCAGACATGTGTATGTCACTTTATTTTTTTTCTGTGTCTCTTCACAGGCTTTGTCCTATTTATTTAGATTTTAAATTCTTCAGGACAAAGGCGGTTTCTTTGCAAATTATGTGTAGTTAGTTTTGTGTACAGCTGTTATTGTGTGAGTTTCCAAGTGCTACCATAGTGCCAGCGTTACGAATAAGAAATTATCTGTCCCTTCAGATACTACAAGAGAAGGTTGTTTATTTTGTGCTTCTTGCACAATTTACTTGCCTAACTTTGCATTGTGTTATTAGAAAACCTGCTGAGAAACATCTAAATCCTAATTAGTATCCAATAAATACTGTTTTTTTTTCCAAGGGGGAAGTGGAAACAGAGCTTAAACAATAAACTAAGTTTTCCATAATGCTGAGTTCACCATACACTTCATATGGTTCAATAGCAACAGTTCTTCTTAAGAGAAGTGAGGTGATGAAGAGTTTTAAGACTTTGTTACTTCAGTAACTTCAGTTACTTTACTGCTACTTTATATAGCTCAATTACTGCACTAAATTCTATTTTGGCATTGAAATGGGGAGGGAGAAGCAACCAACGTTGTAATCAACGTTGTTCACTTGTATGATCTTGAAGTGACCTGATAGCAGCCTCTGTGTCATTTTTCTTTTGGATGTATCTATCCAAAATATCTTGTTCTGAGTGTAATGAATTCATGCTTTTGTGAAGCCAAAATAAGGCATTTGTGTAGTTCGACTGGTCTGTAAGCAGTTCTGTTACTGGTTAAGAAACCAAAAAGATTAGATGGATTACAGTGGTCAAGATGAAACTCCCATGAGAACATAGAAGCTTTTTTTTTTTTTTGATGAGAAATTCTGTTTGTATGAAAGGTAAATGTATTTCTTGTAACTATTCTGTCTGTATTGAACCAGGAAAATTTTAATACACTTTTTCAGGTTATGGTCTGTGTGCAGCAAAAGCTCAGTACCCCATAGCAGATCTAGTGAAAATGTTGAGAGAACAAGGGAAAAATGTCAGGTAAGTACTTTTCTTGTTGAGGAGTCTTGTTGTGTAGTTTTTTTCTGACTTGCATTAAAACCCTCTACAACTGTGTGTTTTGGGTCTAATTTTTATGTAAACAGTCATTTTTATGCTGATCTCTCTCTAAGAAATATCAGTTGGAGGAATGTCATAGTCTGTCTTGGAATAGCTAGAAATTTCATGCTTTAGCCTCTTACTAATTTCAGAGAGAAAGATCTATTTATGTGTTTTGCTAGATTTATTTTCTTTGAGACCTAGAAGGTAGAGAATAATTTTATTTCCTCTTTTGTTTGGTGTCATAATGAAGTTCACTCTAACAGAATGGCTTTAAGTTTGTTATTTTTTATTGTACACAATCTTAACTCCTTTGCTTGATACGGTCTGTTTTTAGAAATAGTGGTGCTTTGCTACAAAACTAGTGGTGAGGTCTTTCAGTGGTTTCTTTTAGTCTAGTGGTGCTAGTGGTTTAGTTTAGTGGTGCTCATTTTGAGAAAGCAGACAGCTGCTTTTGTTGCAAGTGGAGTTTAGAGATCTCTGTGAAAGCAACTGTTTTGTGGACAAATGTTGCTGTGAGGAGTAATCACAAAAGCTAACTTTGGTGCAGGGAAAGCAATCTTTCTCTATGCTTGTAGTCAGTCAGTGGAAAGGGAGGGTAAGGCAGAGCAGGGCTAGCTCAGTGCTTTGAATTGCCTTCTAGAGAAATACCCGTTAAGGGGAATTGCTTTCTAGGCTAAAGAAAGGTCATAATTTCCTAAGGGAGTTGACTCCTCTGCTTATAAAACTGAGACTGGGAGACCAGTTGGCAGGGTGTGATGGGAGTAGTCCTGAATCCTAGGCAGAAGGATGGCCCCCTGCCACATGGAGAAAGCGTTTGTCAAGGTCAGGCCAGTATGACATGGAAAAGCAGATCAGGTAACAGCCTTGGTGCCAAGAATTCGCTTCTTTCCTGGGATAGTTTACTTGGAATAACTGGGATGAATTACGGCAACAGGGCTTACTCCTCCACAGTGGTGGTAGTAAAAGGTACGGGCAGTAATGATCAGTTCGACCTGGTATATTGGAAGCAAATGTTGAGAAAATTGAGAATTGCATAGAAATACTTGATAGCTGTCCATCTGCACAGATTAAAAATCCAGTCCACCTTACCTTTGAACTTCTCTTGTCCTCTAAGTCCTTCTGCACTATGGGATAGCCGAGGACAGTCCATGTTTACTAATAAGCCTCTTGCAGATGCTCAGAAGCTGCTAAGTTTGGCATAAGAGTTTGTACACAGTCTGTTTCTTAACAGATCTCTAGTATCAGACATTCTTTAAAAGTACTCATAGGTCAATCTGCTTATTTTATATTCTCAGCAGGACTTTAGCTTCTATAGGATAGTCCTCCTGATCCGACTTGATTTTTTCCAAGCATCGGAGCTGTGGTCCTCTCTCACACTTCTAAGCTTTCTGCATTTTTGTTTCTCTGCATTCTCATGTGTCTTGAAAGGAACCACTGAAGATGGTAAAGTCTAAAGAGAAAAAATTATGTCATTAGCGTATTCTGAATGTTTATAGGGTCATGGGATGGATAAGGTTGGAAGGTACTCTGGGTATCATCTGTTTCTGCATTGCATGAAAGGATTATTGGAGTGCATGTGGCCAGTCTTTTAGATTTATTCAGCTAGAGCGCTGTTACAGAAAGTAGAGAAAACTAAGTACCAATATTGGTGTCAAAGTCGTCTTCTATTTTTCATAAAGCTTGCAAATATTAAAAGTATTGAAGGGCTAATGTCATTTCTCCCTTTCTAAATGTTTGGGAAACTTTTCTAATTAAGCTAATTTAATATTTTAAAATTAATCAAGGCTCTATTTTCATCTGAAAAAATACATTTGGACAGATGATGATTTGTCAAGCTCATTCTCCAATTTCTTTGTGTTCATTTCAACTACACGGTGACTTTCCTTTGGAATCAATACTTTAGCAGTTACTGTTTACTTGCCTTTTTTTTCTTTGGTATTTTTCCAACCTCATAGCAAAGATGAATGTAATTCTTTGCAGTTTTTACACCATGTATTGTGATGGATAACAGCAGAGTTGTTGAAGGGCTTAGCAACAATTGTAGTTAACTCAGAATGTTGCAATTTTATTTGCATAATGTTATGCATAAACGTATACAACTATGTATAAGTTTATGCATACAATTTATACATAAAGTTGCTTATGTGTTTGCATTTGTATTTGCATGCATGAGAATGAGTCTGTGTGCTGATAATTAGCTTCCTGAAATGACTCACCTTAGCTCATTTTCCCCATGTTTGGTATAAAAGCTGCGTGTGTCCAAATGACATTTAAATGTTGTAGACCTGCTAGTTGTTCCAGGACAGGAACCTTTCTTGGGTAATGTGAGCATGGTGTTGTGTGTGCGATTGCCTTTCCTTTCAGAGCTCCTGTGTGGGCTAGCTGCGTTTTCATTAATCCTGCTGCTGTAAGGGATAATTGGTTTTGCCTTTCATGTTCACTTTGCAGAGGAGAAACGTGAATGAATCCTTGAAATAACTGGTTCATATTTGAAATGAGTCCACTTCAGGAAGGGATCGCTGCAGTGGTTACCTAGTATTTTAATGAAATAAATCTGTATTTACAGTCTGTGGTAATTCAGGCCTTTCATCACCCCGTGGAGCTCGTGTTCATTGAGTGCAGCTGCTGTCCTGTGCTTTGGGTAGGGACCCTTGCGCGCCCGCCCGCCAGATGCAGCGACGCTCTCGCACATCCGCCGTGGAAGGGGGCCAGCGCGGACGTGCCATTGTCATCGGTTTGTAATGCCCGGGTGTGCCAAGAAAAATTGCATCTGTCATATGGTCTCTCTTTGCTTCATGGCTCACCATTGATCCAGAAACACTCTTGTTTTCATTTACTTTGCCTATAGCCATAACATTCTTAGGGAAGAACACAGATTATAAAATGTGATGTATAACCTTTCATGACTGGGACTTAAATTTAGAGATGCAGAAGGGTTTGGGCAAACTTCAGATTGTTTTAGTTATTAAATTGCATAGCTAACATGACTAACTGGAGATGCTCTTGCAGTAGATCACATCTTTAATACATTAGTGGGATTATGTTTTTAAAAAATGTATTTTGCTGAGCTTTATAAAAAGCAGTATAGCTTTTTCTTCTTACAGACAGGTAAAACAACGAATCTTTTTTGTAGGCTAAAGCTTGTAGTCTCCAGAATTTATTGGCCTTGGAGAGAAGACTTGTTCTGTAACTAACTAAAGCTTAGTAAATTCTTGAAGATTCTCATTTTGCCAAAGGCCCTCAGCAACATGCTGTGTTTTTCCTAAGCCCCTAGTTGTGAAATTCTTCTTCTCTATAAAACAGCTTAATTTTATACATCCTCATATGCATGTGCGTAAATAACATTGTTCATGTCCACACCAAATTAACATCTTGGCTTCTTCCACAGCATCACTTTCCTAAAGCTTTTTGTATCACTATTTTTGAAGTTCCTTCATAATACTCATGATAATGAAATTGCATTCCAGGCTGGAAAGGCTCTTAAAAGGCTCTTATAGTAGATCCAGGAATTCGACATAAAACTGATGATTAAGGTATGATGCTTCTCATTCTCATGGCTGAGGGAAATGCTCTTCTTTCTGAAGAGCCGTTCAAACTAGTTGGTAAAAGGTTCTAGCTGTGTGCTTTAAGGCTAGTAGCCTATGTAGTGATCCATAATGTGTACAGCAATATTGTACTCTCTATTATGCTATAGAATTGCAGAATACTTAAGGTTGGAAGGGACCTCTAGAGCTCATCTAGTCCAACCCCCCTGCATACGCAGGGTCACCTAGAGCACGTGGCACAGGACTGCGTCCAAGCGGGTTTTGAAGATCTCCAGAGAAGGAGACTCCACAACCTCTCTGGGCAGCCTGTTCCAGTGCTCTGTCACCCTCACTGTTAAGAAATTTTTCCTTAAGTTCCTGTGGAACTTTTGATTTTTCAGTTTCTGACTTCTAGTTTCTAGTGGTGGTGGCCACCACTGAAGAGAGACCAGCACCATCCGCCTCACTCCCTCCCTTGAGGTACTTATCGACACTGGTCAGGTCCCCTCTCAGCCTTCTCTTCTCCAGGCTGAACAGGCCCAGCTCCCTCAGCCTCTCCTCATAGGGCAGATGTTCCAGGCCCCTGATCATCCTTGTGGCCCTGCGCTGGACTCTCTCCAGCAGCTCCACATCCCTCTTGTGCTGTGGAGCCCAGAACTGGACACAGTACTCCAGATGTGGCCTCACCAGGGCTGAGTAGATGGGCAGGATCACCTCCCTCGACCTGCTGGAGACGCTCTTCTTAATGCACCCCAGGATCCCATAGACGGCACTACAGAAATGCTATTCTTGAACTCTGGTTGCTCAACTCAGTCCTGCCCTGCAAATGATTCTGTAATGTGGCTGGCTTCAAGCTGTGGGACATCTAAATACTGCACTTCCCACTTGTTTGTTTGTTTTGTTACCTTGAGTATACCTTGTTGTCCGTACTGTGTGTACTGTGTTGTCACCTGTGCGAAGGCACAAATAAAGTGATCACGTGATCAAAGCAGAGCCACCTGCTAAGAGAGAAATCAGTCTCAGTTTTTCTCTGTACATGTAACTTGTTAAACGTTGAGCAGCTAAACTAGGCACCAGTAAGATGCTGCTTATATCTCTCAGTCCAGCTTTAGCATGATGGCAGGAATACTCTCTTTGCATGGATTAAGTGATCTTGAAACACTTCTACATTAGTTTAGATATGTGTTAACATTCAATATTTATTACAAGAATATTATCTAGCTGCTTATAACAAATAAGGACACTGATTCTAACTGTAGAAAAAGTAATTTCCTTCCTGAGATTCTTCAACCGTTTAATGCAGTAATCGTCTTTTTTGTACTACCAATATTAATTTTATTCGCACTGCAATTTAAATGCTTTCTGTGTTAGAAGGGCAATACTAGATAAGCTAAACATATGCCAAGACTTCTAGATCTCCAGTCTAAATTTAAAGGAAAATGTTGTTTTGACTGTATTACTGGAAGAGTTTAAACTAATTTCTCAATTCGCCTTTTTTTCTGAAGCAAAAATGTATCTGAAAGATGCTGAGTCAAAAGGCTCTATGTCACTCCCTTTTAGTCATGTTTTTTAAGCATGAAGTCTGTTAGCAGCAAGAAGGTGACAAGTAAGGCCCACATCATGCAGTCCAAGCCAGGGTCCAGAGAAGTCAGCCACATCCATTTTCAATCCTATTTCCAGTCTGCTCGTGCTTTATCCCTAGCAATGTAATCCAAATAGAAGATCAGAAGTATGATGCTTGTGCTTTAATCGAGGAGCTCTTGCAACACTGATACTAAAAGCATATCAAAGAAAGCTTACTTAGCAAATCTTCACTTTAAACATTTTTCCTATAACACATGCCTCCTTTTAAAAATCATTCATGTTTTAAATTTTTAAATATGAATGTAGAAGTTCATTTTAAACATCTGGGAGAGCATACATGATGGAATATTCCTGCTATGAAGAAAGCAGTTTTGAGAAACTCCTGCTGTTGTGGGTCTGGAGCAGAATATCAGCTCTGGTTAGACCTGCTGTTAGTCATCAAGGATTTTAGCTTCTGGAAGCTTATTGTTTGTGTGAAATGTGACCCTCTTTTTGTTTTGCCTTTTTCTTATTTTTGAGGCAGTACAGCAATTGCTGAATACCGTACCTCGTCTAGATGTGGCATGTTTGAAATGTTCTGGGGGGAGATTCTGAGTCGTGTTCTCTTTGCTTGGGAGGAAGGTATCTGCAGGAGCCTCCTGCTACTGGTGCCTGCTTGCCTAAATTCTGCTCCCAGTGGGAATGGGTGATTTCACTGCAGGGGTGTGTGTAAATCCTACTTTGAAATGATGACAAAGTTAGAGGTGCACCTATCACAGAGTCACAGAATGGCTGAGGTTGGAAGGGATCTCTAGAGATCGTCTCGTCCAACTCCCCTGCTCCATCAGGGACACCCAGAGCACGTGGCATCCAGGCGGGTTTGGAAGATCTCCAGAGAAGGAGACTTCACAGCCTCCCTGGGCACACATGCTTAGCAAAAATTGTTGGTACACTGGCCTGTCTAGTTTGAAGAGATACAGGCAGGCTACTGTCATCCTTGGTAAAAGGGTTCTCAGAAGCACATTTCTGGAAGTCATTTCAGTGATTCCAGTGAGTGCATGCTTTTGTGTGGGTTTTTTTTTTCTTTATTAAGAAAGCTTTTGTGTGAGCAGCTTTCTCAAACTCTGTGAATACACAGTGGGTGGTTTCAAGCAGGATCTGTCAGAAGTCTCTGATTGCTGATCTTCTGTGCCATAGCTCTTCCTGAACCAAGATTCTTTGTCCCATTCTTTCCTTGTTTTCTATGCCTCTTGCCAGCAGTGGTGATTTCTCCTGGCAGCTTAAAGTTTTGCTTTTCCAGCGCTTAAAATAAGATTGTGTATGTGTATGGTACTTAATGGGAACCTTACAAATGCTTTGTCTTGTGTATTGCCAAAGCAGCTTTGGTCACAAAGAAGCTCAAATAATTTTATTAGGAACAAAAGAGAATTTTGCTGGAAAAACTGTTTTCACTGCCAGAGGAGTGATGATTTTCTCGAGTATCCTTCAGAATAAGAGTTCTCCTCCTGGCATGTCAGTGATTGTAGTTGGTGGGGATTAGAACTAGCTGCAGTCCACACAGATAGCTTAAACAACCGGGTGTCTGGTGGGAAATGTAAGCTGTTAATATTTTGTCATGTGTGTTTTGCTCTCCTTTTTCTGATTCTAGCTGTTATTAGGATCCCAAATATTTAAGAGCTAAGTATAATAATCTCTTCTTTGTTCCTTTAAAGCATTCCTTGAAAGGTAGCTGTTTATCCTGCTCTTTGACTTATAATCACAGTATATCTAGATGTGGATTAATTGTACGTCCTTAATTTTGTTTCCAAGTTCCAATTGGTTCATCTTTGCGTTGTCTGAACGCTGCCTTCCTCATGGAGCGCTGCATTGCCCTTTTAAGGATGCATTTGAACAGAGTTAAATCCACAAGTGTGCTGCATTGATTTGACTGGGACTTGTGGACCCTCAGGGATCCATCCCAGTGGTGATCTGTTGAAAACAGAATTTCTAGCAATCTCTTTGTTATGGCAGGTTGATTTATCTGCCTCTTCCTTCTCAACAGAGTCTGTCTGAAGTCCTGTTATTGGGCTTCTGACTTGCTTGGATTTCTGCTCTGAGATTTCTGTTCAGAAATGCAAGAATTTACAGTTTTCTCATTGGTCTTTCTGCTTACTTTGAAATGAGTAGGCTTCCTTATTGAAGACTTACATGAACACTGTACATAGTTGAATCTGAGGCGCTTCTTGTGTGTGTATGAGAGTCAGTATTCTATTTAGTGATGGCTTCAAAACTGGGTAAAATAGTAAATGCCCAGGAAATGCTCCAGTGCCATTGGTGCCAGTAAATGCTCAGCCTAGTTTGTTTGGGAACGTAGCAGAATAGATGAAGCAGTCTGCCTACAAGAAACAGATTTGCCTGCAACCAAAATAAGTCTTTGGGAGTTGTGAAAAAAATTAGTGCCTCCGTTCTGAGCTTTGCTGGGTTATTATCCTTCCAGAACTAGATGTGCACTTTCATGTGCACCTTGCCTCCCCAGATTGCAGCTGTCTGAAGTTTTAGTAGCTCTCAAGCAGTGTGCTATGTGCAGGTTGGCTTTGACCAGTTTTGAGACTGTTTCTAAAATTCAGCTATGCTTAAACAAATAAAACTTCATTTCTGTCCGCCACAGCCTTCTTTCACCGCCCAGGTCAATCAGTCAGGGGACGAACGTGCCGCGTTGCCCTGATTGAGCAAAGCACCGTCCTGGGCTCGAGGCCACGCGTGCTGCGAAGGCTCCCGGGGCTTGGAGCACTCGGGAGCCGTGGCCTGGCAGGCCCCAGACCTGCCCAGTGCAGCAGCCTCATTTGCCAGGAGGTCTGGGAGGAGCCCTTTGCTTTGAGGAAGGCTGCTCAACATTTTGACCATTCCATGGGAAAGTGTTTGACTGTGGCCCGTTCGTTTACTCTGCGGTGCTGCAGGTTGTCAGGGTTGCAAGAGGACCCGCAAAGCGTGATGTGAGACATGGTTTCATGGCAAGCAGGCTTAATCATAAAGAATCAGCAGTGCTAGTCATGTTTTTAAATACGGTACTACTTGAAAGATGGACACAGATGCTTCCTGTGTGACATGCCCTGTCTGGTGGTTGGAGCCTTGTTGCTTTTGAGAGTAACTGAGATTAACTTGCTAAGTCTGCTGGTATGTGGGTGGAAAAACTTGAGCTGCTGTGGGATAGAACAGGCACTTCTGGCCATTAACTCCTCCTGTGTTGTCACTAGAAATGTCTCTGACGTTTTTATTACAACAGACTCTAAAGCCACTTTCCTTGCAGGTGCAGCGACTTACTAACCATTGTCTTATGCTGGAAGTATTTAAAATGTTCTCTTAACATGTTTAGCTTCACTAGCAACTGAGCGTATTCTTTTGCATATCTGTTGTCAGTCGCTCTTTAACTTTCCAGGAAAGGAACAGCTGCTGCCCAGGTGAAGAATCCATCGACTTTGTTTCCATTCCTTCCCATTCAGTTCCCTACAGCATTGGAAAAGTACTCACAATATTATTTGTATGATTTAAAGTAAAATAAGGATTAAATCTTACATGTGCACGAGCTTTCAAAGCTTTGCAACCTTGTGGGCTGCAGAGGGCCATTTGTTTACTGCCTAAAACAAAGTGGTTAACAGGGCTGCCCTTTCTTTCCTGTTAGGTTTGGTATTCACCCCGTGGCTGGTCGTATGCCTGGTCAACTGAATGTTCTCCTGGCAGAAGCTGGTGTCCCCTATGATATCGTTCTGGAAATGGATGAGATCAATGAGGACTTCCCAGGTTAGCATGTGGGCTTTAAGTTTCTGGAAGACTGGGTTTGTTCTTGTAAATTTTTATTTGGTTCTTATTTACGCGATACAAGGACTGTCAAAACAGGAATCTCCGTCAGGGCGGGCAGTTTTGCTTTGTGCCCGTTGTGGTGCCAGTGGAGCACATGGGTGCGGATGGGTGACCTGAAGTGAACTGGAGAGGTCCGAGTGATCTCTCAAATGATAGCTGAGAGCAAGGTGAAATAAAAGGAATAGCCTGACTCAAAGACAGAAAACAAAAGCGGAGAGAAAGTACAGACAGTTCAAGTGAAAGGGAAGTATTAAATGCAGGAGTATTGAAGGGAGATGAATGAAAAAGAGCCAGGCAGTATGTTTCCTCCAGAGTGAAAAGAATAGCTTTTGGTTTCTGGTAGCTGATAAATAAATGTGAAATGCCATCTCTGTTTTGTCTTAGTGCTCCATACAAGAAAATTACTTTTTTTTTTTTTTTTTTTTAATGTCAGGTGCTGTCCATTTTGTGAATGTTTTGGGAGTGTAACTTTAGGTAGAAGATCTCCCCCCCCCTCGCCTCCATTCTATAAAAATCAGAAAGCTGCTGTCAAAAGCTTTGTTAAAGATATTTAAAGGGATGAGCCAGGCCCAAATAATTGGAAAGTGCTGTTACTATGTGTATATAAAATTGTATTTTAAAATGTTAAAGGGTTTAGCTTTGTGTGATCAAATAAGCCCTTAGAATAGGTCCTAGATGCTTGGAGTTGGCTGAAGCTTCTACTGTAGCATCCTTGGCTTCTCTTACAAGTACTTTGCCAATTAGGCTATAAGATAATTGGAAAAAGTCTCAATAAAAGTTTGTAGAGTGCTTATTACAAGGAGTTCCTTGCTTGGTCCAGATTTAATTCAGATGGATGTACCTCAGCCTCAGGGCTGAATAAGTAGATGATAATTTTTTCTCAGTCTCCTTTTTTTTTTTTTTTTCCTTCCTCTTTTGATGCAGAAACTGACCTGGTACTTGTAATTGGTGCGAATGATACAGTTAATTCAGCAGCTCAGGAAGATCCAAACTCAATCATAGCTGGAATGCCAGTTCTTGAGGTGTGGAAGTCCAAACAGGTGAGCTTAACAGAGGTGCATTACGTGCATAGGTAACATGCTTTTAAAAACATAGTTTATAGATAAAGTTTCTCTTAAGAAGATGCCCTTACTCTTTCTGTTACCATGAAAAGTTCTTTTGCAATGTGACCAATAAAATGGGTGTATTGTGCAAGTGTGCTGCAGTTTACTTCATAATTTTGTAATCATCAGTCTGTTTTAATGAGACTAATGGTGACTGAAGTCAGTAAGGCCACTAATGTATTTCTTCTCACAAGAGATTAGAACAAATGATATTCTGCTTACATCTATAACTCTTAAAACATTTCAGTACAAAGATATACTTCGTAGGATTTTTTTCTGGCAACTTTATCACTGAGATAAAAATACAAAAATAAATATCATTCTTGAATCTGATACATGAAAGGCTGAGTTGAGCAGCCAGTTTTTTAGGGTGTGGGATTTTTTGTAAGTTCAGCTTCATTATCCTGAACCATTCAAGTACACAGCATCAAGGGCACATCAGTTTTATTTATTCTATTATATCAATTTATTGCAATTTGAGAAATAAATGTGCTTAACATCAATACAGCTTTCCAATTTCTCTTCTGAAAGTATGATTGTTAACTCATTTGATACTTTAGCTAAAACTGGTTGAAACTTATTTTAGTGCTTCTCAAATCCTATGTATGAATTAATGACAGTAATATGGGATAGAACTGGAGAGCACCGCTCCAAGCATTGATATGAACACTTATGTCAAGTGTGTTGCTGTCTTAGGATCGAGTTCTTAAAATTGTTTAAAAAAGGGGAGAGGGAGGAAAGGGGGAACCCTTTCTTTATTTTAATCCTCAGTGCCCGTTTTGGTTTGACTCTGTGGAGTAACATAAAAGCCTAGATGTAACACATCAGCTGAACAGACTGTGGAGAGCACATCGCACAGAAGTGTATTTGTGAAGCTGGCCTGGATTTCAATTGTTTTTTTTTTTTTTTTTTTTTTTAGTGTATTAAAACTTTTCTTATGTACGAACTCCCTGTCTTGATCATGATTCTGTTCTCTCTCTTTGTTTGTTGAGGGTGGTTTCATGCCCACCACATCTGAGCTGGGATAACTTTGCCAACTCTTTACACGCAGGTCATTGTAATGAAGAGGTCTCTGGGAGTTGGTTATGCAGCTGTGGACAATCCAATCTTCTACAAACCCAATACTGCCATGTTGCTGGGAGATGCAAAGAAGACTTGTGACGCCTTGCAGGCCAAAGTCAGGGATTCGTATCAAAGCTAAATACCAATTTACACTCAACTTGCTCACGGTTGTGGCTATGCTTTTGTCACAGAGGTCACGGAAATCAGGAGTTACAAAAATAGTAATATCATACTGCAGTTTGCATTTGGAGACAGCATTGACTCGTAGGAGATGTAGTTCAGTTAGGGGCATATCCTTTTGCGAAACCTTGGGGACACTATCCCTGCAAACTACATCTTTCCACAAGGCAATGTACTGAAGTATAAAAATGTCCTTTCTAAGTTTAGGAATGAGCTGTTGGAAGCAGGAAGCAAATACTCATTGTCTTTTTTAAGTGGCTGTTGGCTTCCTCCCTCTAGCTCTTTATGGTTCTGTCATGAGTAGTCACTAAAAATTCCTGTGCTAAAATGGTATTCCAGCTTATCAAAGCTGTTCCTTGGCCCATATGAACAAAAATAGCTTTCAACAAAATGCAAAAGTTGTAAGCATGCTTATATGATTTGAGAGTCTCAACAAAATATTAAGTCTGTATATAAAACTCAGACTTCCTTTTATAGCTTCTGGGGATATTTGAAGGAAGTTACTTTTCTATGAAACAGTTCCACTTTTTTCAGTGTCTGCTTGCATTTTGTAAAATGAAACAGGGAATTTCAGGGACCTACCAAGTGATCTTTAATCCTGACAAGTAAATGTACACCTGTACTGCTTAACTATATTCAGCAGCTGCTAAATTTCCTATTTTTTTCCCACTTGTTGCCTCTTTAAGTGTTCTGAGAAGAATACAGTCCAGTTCTGCACAGGCGGACATCCTGCATCTGTTCACAGAATTTGGACTATAGTATTTTGGTTTTGTTCACTTTGACTTTTAACTATATTTGCTAATTTAGATTTTGGTGATGCTTTCTTAATCAACATTATGATGGTGCTGGAAAAGGCACTTTTTAACATATTTAAGATGCTGGAGTTCATTAGAATTTTTTGAAATAAATAAGCTATTGTTTGGATGGCACAAAAATACACCAAGCTGAAAACTCAGTGTTCTGATTATTTGACTTCTTTCTAATCTAATTAAAAGTGCTGTTTAAATTCCCATAATCAGTACAGCGAAGAAGTAAATCAAATTATGACATGGACTGCTGTTTTGTTTTTACTGTGCTAAGTGTGCTTGAGTGGAACTCAAATATTTGCCTAATTAAATGAATTTATCATGTTTGCATAATGATGTAGCAACTGTCCATGGTGACAAAGGCTAAATACAAATAGCTATTCTTGTGTTAGAAAGCATTAATATCTGGGGAAGACAAACTACTATGAAGTAAGTCTTGAAAGAAAATCATTTTGCTACCCTGCGTGTGCAGGGGGGTTGGTCCCTTCCAACCTTAAGCATTCTATGATGATTCTATGATTTTGATATTTTTTTTTTACAGAATTTATTGAGATCTTTTAAAAATATAACATGTGAGAAACGTTTTCCACTTAGCTACCTCTGTTTTTATTTGAAGACTGCTTAAAGCCAAGACTTTAAACAGATAATGTGTTAAATGTAACAATGTATGGAAAAAAAGTTACACTTCAGAAATCTATAATTGGAAAATAAGAATAAGCACATAAGCAATTGTATGTTGTACACTGCATGAAAATACTTGTAATTAAATTTTAATTTAAAACATTGTGGCAGCTATGTTTGAGTGTTGTGGCCTCCTGATTTCATTTTATTCTACTTTCTTTTAGATCTGCCAAAAATCGGAGGGGAATGGACTAGAAAATAATCCATTTCTCCCTCTTCTCCTAGTCAAGCAAAAAAAAAAAAAAAAAGAAAACCCACATCTGAAGGGATTTAGTATCCTGGAACACTTTTGTTCTGCCAAACTCTTAAGTATCTAACTGCAGTATGCAATGTATCTCTGCTTATATGTAATCAACTTAAGACAACTATTCTTCCTTAAAAAGGTGTGGGAGAGGATCTATTTTCCTTTCTTTTTTTGAAACAAAGCATAAAGCTGTGTAATGAATCAGAGGTACCAGTGTTATCTTCAAAACTGTGCTATACAGTGGAACGCCGGGTGATCGCTGAAGTGCTAATAAAAGATTGGTTACTTTTTCTGTATCGATTAGTCTCTTTTCTTTCCTGTTTTTTTTTTTTTTTTTCCCTGGGTAGATGAGTAGCCAGAGATTCTGGGAGTTTCAATGTCCTTTTGTGTTTTGATCTTGTGACTGCAAGATATAACTAAAAGGAATTTTTACTGCTATACTTATTTTTCTTTCTGATCCTGCCTCAAGATGAAGAAAATACGCTGTGATGATGGCAGAGCTGTGCAGCAAGAATAAGTGGGGAGGAAGGAGGGTGCTCAACTCTGTTCAGCTGGTAGAACTTCCACAGTCTTCTGTGCATGGCTGTGTCCTCGAGGTGCCTTGGATCTTTGTTTTAATAGAAAGTGTTGCACTATTGAAGTGATCGCAGACCAACTTAGGTTGGAAGTACTCTAGAGATAATGGGGTTCAACCCCCTTCCTCAAAACAGTTCCAAGGATTAGAAGGTTAGAAAAGATAATCTTTCACAAATTTCATATGGAGAAGTAAAATAGCATTGTGGCAAAGATCAGACTTTTCTGGATATAGGCTTTGAAACTAAAATTATATGTGGTGCACTTCTGTTAAGTGTGTTGGATGGCTGCACATTTTCATGAATTGGATGAATCTCTGATGTTTTGCAATCCGATCAGGCAGAAAAAGGCCTTGTATGTGTGTTGACCTGTTCCTCCTTTGCTGACAAAACCCTGAAAATTGATTGTTACCCAAACCTCTCTCTATTAAAAGAACTGAAGGACAAAAGGGCTGAGGGTGCTTCACACACTGTAAGAAGTGTCTTCTAAAAGAAGATTGTGGTTGAACTTTAGCACAGCATGAAATTGAATCAGTGTGTTATATGGTCAGTATAGCCCATAATTTAAAAAATCCCTGGCAGAATGGGAACTAGCAGCTAGTGAACATAAAGAGCTCAAGCAGCTGTTAAATGTCTCATGCAATAATAACTAGTTACCCACTCCTTAGTAAAATATTACAGATGTGGATAGGAAGAATCATTTGGTTCTCTGATTTTTGCATTCTCAGAAGCTCATTGTCATAGACTATGGTACAATGAACTTATATTTTTCATGTGGTTTATGGCATATTTGTTAATGTGTGGACACAACACAGGAAATGGGCTCTTAATTTATGAACACATCAACAATCCTTTTTTCTGTCAACATTATGTCCCCAGAGGTATCTAATCAAGACTGGGTTAGCGAAGTGTTATATGTGTATGTGAAGTGTTTCTTGTATCTGAGTTTTAAAACCAGATGAGTTTAGTCTAAATAGTTTAATATACTAAGTATTGCTGTGATTTTCATACTGTGAAGTTTTGGAACTTTGTTTAGAAATTTCTCTTTTTTGCTACTGTTCTCAGCATTCCTTCAGAATTTCCTCCTCTTCCTAAGGAAAAGGTGATGTATAATATTGAATTCAGCTGGATCTCTTTTATCCTGTTCTTGCTTCATTTTCAAAGACTTGTATTAGGGAATAGTCCTACAACACCAGAATGTTTGTCCTCCAGTATTTTGAGCTGTGAGAGAGCAAACATTATAGCTCTACTTTGTACCCTGGTACCTCCAAGTGCTCAATGACAGTTACTGGGTAGTTTATGTATTGCCTCTTAGGCCTCATTTCTAACACTTCATTCTTCTGAAGGATCTATAACTTCATATTTAAGCTCAGTTTCATTTTGCAGAGAGGGTTTGTGCACCTGTAGAAGATACTTTCCTGATGTCACTGAAGCTGTTTTTTTCACTCAAAGATATTACTGACCACTGGGTATACCTGGTCCACTAGAACTGTGAACAAGCTTTGTTAAAGTTACTCAGGCAGCTGCTGAATCTCGTCTGCAGACGTTAGAAATTTTTTTTTTCAAGTAGTGGAGCAAGAGTAGATAGCAATTTCATTTGAACCTTAGGTTTTGCTAATTTCTGTGGGACTCAAGGCAGTAACCTATATGTTTTTTTTATGGATTTGATCTTACAGAAAACCATACAGTAGCCCCACCTTATTGTCCTGTGCTACCAAAAGAGAAGTAGCTTCCCATCTTTCTGTTTCAATGCTTTTAGAAGACATGCTGGATATAGTGGTTCCTCAGAGATCATTATCCCTTATTTAGCTATAAAAGGTTGAAATGATCTGGGTTGATCTATAGATTAGTTTTGGTCCCTGTGCAACTAGTAGCAATTATACTTTTCAACCTTTTTCTGTTATAGGCTGACCATTACAGTAGTTTCTAAAATATTGCTCTACTGCTTTTTCTAGTTTCTAATTTGTTTCTAACATAAAACTGCTGATCGGCTCTCTAAGGTAGCTGCAAATTCTCTGTACTTGTTAAAGATCTGAGTAAAGTGAGCATACAATGCATGGGAGTTGATACGAATGTGAAACTTGGGTTTTGATTTGGAAATGGACTCAAATTTATTGCCTTGAGTTCTCCTATTAGACCCCTCTTGCATTTTCTCAGATAAAAGCAGAATTTTTTAAAATGGATTTTATTAAAAGGTTGAGCAGAATAATGCTGTGATGAAGCTGAGGTGCCAGTGAAAACAAAAATACAGTTCAAACAGCTCAGTATAACAAATAATGTAATGTTGGAGTTTAAAAAAAAAAAAAAGGGGGGGAGGGGACAAAAACTTTACACTGCAGATGTACTGAGTTGGTCTCTGAATTGTAGTATACCTCTCTGACTGAGACAGTGGCATTGAAGTTTTGTACCCTTTATTTATGACATGAGAAATGAGAAAATTAATAGGGGTGAGTTTAATTTTTACAGCAATTGATTCTCTTTCATTTTGTCCAGGGACCCACTTTGTGGCTTTGGCCTGAACAACTGCATCTAAGTATTTTAATAAGTGTGATACTCATCTTTCTGAGAAAATATACATTGGCATACAGTCAGCAATTACTATTTATTTTATTTAAAAATTAAACTTAACAGTATGTTCTTTCTGTGTATACATTCTCTAAATAATTGCTTTTAAAATTCTCATTTGATTAAAAAAAATAGTCCAGGAACTGAACACATGTAGTCTCTCATCTCATGAAAACATTTTTCATGCTGGTTTTGTGGGGGGTTTTTAGGCTGTAGTCTACCATTTAGTTTTCCATAAACCTGTGTCAGGTTCTGACGTGAATGAGACTGCTTCTGGCTGGAGATAGTTGCATATGTATTCTAGCCTACTAGTTTAATTCAGAAGTAAGTTCTAATATGTATAAAATTGTCTTTGAGAAGGTGTTGTGTTAGAATTGTTCCCAAAATCAGTGCTCTTTTACTCAAAGAAAGCATGCAGACTTACCTCATAAAATATTAGGCCAAGACAGGAAAATAGCTCAGATTTGAATCAGTTTGGCATAAAGTTTACCATACCTGAATACCTATATACCTTGTAGGAAATGCCAAAACATTAAGCGTAAATTCATTTTCTGTTTCCAAATAGAGGTAATATTAACTCCCTTTATAGAATCAGAGTGGCTGAGTTTGGAAAAGACCGCGGCAGATCCAACCCCACTGCCCACGCAGGATCACCTACAGCATGTTACCCCGGGTTGTGTCCAAGCTATGTGTGCGCATCTCCGGTGAAGGAGGCTCCACAGCCTCCTCGGCAGCCCGTTCCAGTGCTGCATCACCCTCAAAGTTTTTCCTTGTGTTCAAGCGGAACTTCCTGTGTTACCGGCTGTGCCTGTTGCCTCTTGTCCTGTCACTGGGCACATCTGTAAATATTCTGTCCCCATCTTCTCTACGCACTTCCTTCAGGTACTTGCACACATCGATAAGATCCTTCCTCAGTCTTCTGCACGCTGAAGAGTTGCACCTCTCAGCCTTTCCTCATGAGAAGAGTTGTTCCAGCCCCTTACCATCTTTGTAGCTCTATGCTGACCCTTCCGAGTGGTTCCACATCCCTCTTGTACTGAGGAGCCCAGCACTGGACGCAGCGCTCCAGAAGTGGCCTCACCAGGGCTGAGTAGAGAGGCAGGGTCACCTTGCTCACCTTGCTTGACCTGCTGGCAACAGTCCCCAATGTGCCCCAGGACACCATTGGCTTTCTTTGCCACCAGGACCCATTGCTGGCTCATGGTCGACTTGTTCACCAGAACTCCCACGTCCTCCAGAGCTGCTCTCCAGCCGGTCAGCCCTCAGTGTGTACTGGTGCCTGGGGTTATTCCTCCCTTGGTGCAGAATTCCGCATGTCCCCTTGTTGAACTTGATGAGGTTCCTCTCTTCCCGTGTCTCCAGCTTCTTCAGGTCCCTCTGGATGGTGGCACTGCCTGTTGTGCATCAGCTACTGCTCCCAATTTTGTATCATCAGCAAACTTGCTGAGGGTGCACCTTCGCCCTTCGTCCAGGTCATCAGTCATCCTTTTGTCTGTTTAATTCAAAGAACATCTGTTTTGCACTTAAGGATAGCTCTAACTTATTTTGGAATTAGTCTGATGAACTTGCAGTATAACTTTTATTGGGTTCATTTTGTGGGTGAAAATTGTTCTCAGATATTTTCTTAATTGCCTGCATTTTGTTGGAGGAGGTGGCTATGATTAACAGGAATGGAAACATGAAAAAATTATCATGGTTTGCAGGCATTAGTCTGTGATCAAATACAAAGAAAATACAAAGGAAACAGAGACAAACAGCAGTAGGACATCTAAAGCAGTATTTTTTTGTCTTTGAAACTTGTTCTTTATATATGAGAATGTTGTAAAAATACAGAGCAAGATACTTCATCCTATCTGCACTTGATGCTCTATCTGCAATTTTCAGTGTAGATTTTTAACAACTAGGAATTACTAGTATTTTTTCACTATTTACAAAGCAGAGGAATTTAATAAATGTAGACATAGGTTTTTATAAATCAATAGCCTTTAAAAATGTGAAATTCATATTTTCTAATAGATTACAAATAAGTAAGCAATTATTGTATTCCTGGATCATCCTTTTGTGTGAAGAAGTCTTGTATGAGCCAAAATAGATGGCTTAAAAGCAATCCTCAAACATTTTTATTGAGCGATGTGATTTGGGTCTTTGTGTCCCAGGGAAAGCTCAGTATCCTGAGATTTCTCACCTGCCCTATGGCTGCCCTGTAAAGGAAGTAACTTTCTTTATGAGGGGAGTAGGGGTCTTTGACACCCAGGCATTAGGTAAGTATTCAGGATGTGTAGTCTGAGTTGTCACAAAATAACAGTATTTTTTAATGCTAAAGTTTTCCTTCCATTTATTAGTAAAACATAGGAATAAATGCTGTTGAGTTCTGATGGAGGGTATAAGGCTCTGCATACACGCGTGTTTGTGTTCATAAATACCAGCTGAGAAAAGCTAGTGGCAGTGGGTGTTTATTCCTACAAACATCTTTGCTCAAATATCCATAAAAATCATATGCAACATAAATGGTTGCACATTTAGAGGATTTTTTCTCTTTTCTTTTTCCTTTTATTTATTTATTTTTGAAACTTTGTTCCAGAAATGTCAGAACTAGTTTAGTATATGTTCCTGTTTCTGCTAGGCGATAATTCCTGTGCAGAACATGCCTATGGCCTTAGCTATGGCACAGGCTTCTGAAAAGGATCTCTGCTGCTTGGGGAATGGGCAGTTGCTATTTGTTTGGTGGCCTGTTGCTGTACTAACAGAATAGGAATGAAAGGAAGAAGTGACATCTTTTACTAGGCAGTTGATGTAGCTAAGAAAAGAACATGTGTTTCTCAGGCCTCCTGTTTTCCTAGTCAGAAATGGCCGCAATCTCAAACTCAAAGGGTACATCAGCCTGAAAGCTCAGTCTAGTTCTTCTCTCAGCTATATTGTTTGGGATTTCTATATGTTCTATATGTTATTTCTTTATATTTCCTTATGTTCATTTTTATTTCTTTAATTCACATTCTATATGTTATTTCTTCCTACAGAACTTGTTCTTTGATGTTTCAGGCAAACTGCTGCCTTACAACATTTTCTGTGGGTATGGAGTAGTATTAATGTGCAGGCATGGTGAAGAGGTATAGAGACTGTTTCAAGATAGAGAAAAAGAGACAGAGAAAGAGAAAAGAATTTGAGTCTTCTATTTTTTAGGATGTGATGATTATTTTGAGACCCTAGGGTATTTCATTTGACTAATGCTTATTTAAAATTTATTTTAAAAATGTTCCACATATACCTACTTTTAAACGTTTTTCTATTAACTGGACTGCAGTTAAATCTTACTAATTGATAACAAAATAGTATAAGTAGTATAAGTGTGTATATATATAAGCATGTATATAAATAGTATAATATAAATGCCTGATCTCTCAAAGCATGCAATAAGAAAGCTACAAGAACTAACATAATACAAACGGTCAGTGGCTGCCCCATTATGGGATCTTAGCTACTTTTCTGTGCTGTGTTCAGTAAGTTCTGATATCAGTTGTAAAAAGAGAAGATTTATGATTCCAAGTTACTATGACCATATTTTATTTTTAAGAATGTTGTGGGAGATCTCCCCATTTATTGGAATCATTCCAGAGTGTCCAGATTAGAGATCTGCCCAATTCCCTCTTTCCGGTGTCAATTCTGTTCATCTGCTAGTACTGAGAAATGCTCTGCATCAATTTTCCTTTCAAAGTAAAGACGTGGAGATGATTTTCTAACTCTGTAGGTAGGATTATTTCTGCAAAACCAGTTAATGCAGAAGTACTTGATTTCTGAGTTTATAGAAATGCTTTTGAATGTTGTGAATAATTATAAGCATGCCTTTGGAGGTCAGATATTTATAAAAATATTCTCTAAGAAGAATATGTTAGCTGCTTCTATTCCCTTTCCCAGTGCTCCCTTTCCCGTTCCTAGCAGTGTCATTTTCTGTGTGTGTATGTGGTTTTGTTTGTTTGTTTGCTTTCCAGAAACAACTCCTAAATACTCCCAGTCAATTTAGCTGTTATCATCTCATCAAAAAGCACATGTGTGTTGCACTTTGGTATATATCCTAGGCAGGTAAATTAGTTGGAATACACTTACAAAGCTAAGTTTTAGGGGTTTTGTTGTTGTTGTTTGTTTTGTTTTCTCTTTTAAGGTTTAAAACAAGTTTCAACACAGGGCTTTGTTTTCAAATGCCATTGTGAAACTGAACATCCAGATCTCATTTAATTGAGATTCCTGGCTATCCACCTCTCTAATCCTTGGCATTCTTACATGTGATATTTCTGAGCCCGTCTTGAAGGACTTTTCAGACAGAAGTGCTGGTTGACTTGCTACTAATACTTGACATGAGCAGGGAGTAGAGAAAGGAAGGGAGAAAACCACATGCTGGAGCACCTGACTCAAAAACTGAATGCATGAGAACTGGATAGTAATTGACCATACCAGCCACTGGATGTCACTTGTTCCACATAAATAAATAAGAAGTTAATAGTCTGAAAACAGAGAAAATGCTTTAAGCATCTGTTGAGGATATGGAAATAGCATCTAGATGAGCATAAGCATCACAATTTTTCCTTCTCTGTTTTGTGTTTGTCTGAAAACAGAGGTTATTTTGAAGTGACGTCAGTGTCAGTGATGTCAGTTGAAGATGCCTGTAGCTAACTTCTGCCTATCTAGCCCTGTGACACTTCTCGAGTGGGGTTAGGGCTTTGGCTCTTCATATAATGGGAGCCATCAGGATGGTCTTATTTCTGCTACTGCTGATTTTCATCCCTTCCCTCAGCATTAGCATTGGCTTGCTGCATGAATTTGGCTCAGTAGAAATGTGGTTGCTTTCACTGCAGTTCTCCTGATCCTCTGCATCTGTAATCTTGCCTTAGAGATGAAAATGGATGCATAGGGAAAGTTGTATCAAAGGCTGAAGAATAAAAGATTCAGACAAAAAAAAAAGGAATAAATCAAAAGGAAGTGTTTTCTTCTTAAAGTGGTGACCAATCACCAAGGAAGAGCTAAATAACTTCACATCTTGCAGAAATGTATGGGCAACATCAACACTTGTGATATTTTAAGTGCCCTCTGGATTGATACGTGTAGTTACGCTTGCTCTAATCATGGGTTGTGCAGGTTGAATTATACCTGCATTATCTGCAGCTTGTCTGTTATGTCAGTCCCAAGGCAGTATCTGACAAGAACATTATCAAATGTCTGAGAGAAGCAACGGACGAAGACTCTCTGGACGAAGCTGCGAAGAACTGCGCTAAGTCTGTCTGTTTTCTGGGTCGATGCACATGTGTGTAACCTTCTGCCAGAACAGACCGGCTCATCACTTTTTTCTTCCTGGATAAATTTTCACCCCTTTTGTAAATATAGAAAACACAGTGCATATATGTAAGTTCTAAATATAATACAATGCATATTTATAACAAAATGTGTAAAATACAATTTTAAATAGTATAAATTACATATAACCTGTGAAATAGTAGGTGTTCATGATCTGGAACCTCAGCCCACCATTTAGATTAAAATGAGAAAGGTTCACAGCCAGACTAAACTTGGTGAGATGAAAAAAGAATTCTTTTGTAATGACAAAGAATAAAGGCATATTGCATGAATTAATCTTGCATAGGTACTGATGATGTCCTCTCTAGCTACGCATCACCTAATTAATGACCTTTGTAATGTAATTGTCGTCCTTACAGTGTTAATAACATACATTTCCAGTAGTGTCAAGATGTCCTAATCTACTGAATGTTTCTTGTCCAGTTGTCAGCTTTTAAAAATTACTGATATTTGGACGTACACTGACATCTTGGCCTTGGTGAAGAGAGTTCCAATGACTTTAGCATGAGTGGGGCTTTCCCGTTTGTCCTGAGTTGTTCTTGTTCCTAAGCTCTATGACATTCTCACAAAAAATGTGAATGCACCCCGCCCCTGTTGTTTAGGAAACAAAAAAAAATAAAATCCAGTTAAAATAACTCTTTAAAAAACAAAAATAATTGAAAGCTTGTATCTTTCAAACTTACATGCATTTGCTTTTGCAGAGTAACAATTTTTGAAGTCTAGATCCAATCCAAAAGCAGAATCTATGAACAGCTTTGTTTCTGTGTGTCATCGGCCTGAAGCATAAACACTTAGGTGTTACTGTCTTTGCAGGCTGCAGCAATATATTTTAGTAAGTTTACATATATAAAGTTTGGTAAGGTTCACCTATCTCTGGTAAATTGAAATCTTAAAGATTTATTTAGTGCCCTGGAAAACCTTTTAGTTTTTGAAGTAATATGTGGTTAATGTGCTATTTAAAATTGAAATGGTCTTTTCCTTCTAGTTTGTGCTTTCATCAGCTGATACCGTCTGGTATTAAACCCAAATAAGAGTCGCTTCATGGTAGGATTTCAGGTGGCTGATGGTTACCAACTCTTCAAGCTTTCATTAAATAATGATCCATTTTCAAGGCTCTTTCAGTAAATCAAAGTATTTCATGTCTGCTTTTTGATCACATCTTTTATAAATGTTTTATCTTTTCAGCTTTGTTAAAGCTCTAACTCTAAAATTTTTGGTCCGCATTTTTCCTTACTGCTTGTAGTGTTTATTTCCCAACAGCAAAGCCAGCCTCTGTCTGGCTATTATAAAACCATATTAGATATCAGCAGGGACAGCTGAGCTTGTTTACTCTTAATTACATACAATTCAAGCACTGTATAATAGAAACTTTTGCTAATTTTGTTTTAATACTTAAACATATTGGTCAAATTTGGTAAATGATACCCTAAAGGACTGTGTTACGGATTACAAGAACCAAAGCTGTTTGTCTTGTGAAATGTAGCTGCTTTCTGGCACTGAATATTTTAATTAAGAATATGCATGGAGCTTTTGTAATCACATACATATGATAAATTAAAAAAAAATACAAAGAAATCAAAATTTCATGTTTAATGTGTAGTTGTATGCTGCTTCAACAAAATTATTTTTTTCTAATAGAGTTACCTTGATACTTTAAATGGTCTCTATAGATTCTGGAGAAGAAAAGGAGGTGGTTTCAACTACAGGCTGTTCAGCAAGGTAAGCTTTCATATGCCAGATGTCCATATCTGTTTTCAGAAGAAGCTATATTTGAAGTTCATCATTTTCTTTTATGACTCATATTCCATAGGTTTTCTGTTATGTATTCGAGGAGGAGGGCAGAGGACTGCTGTGAGTAGACAATGGCTTCACATCTAGTTTCCGTATTTACCTTCTGTCCTCTATGAACAGAAGGGCTCTTGCAAGTAGTGGGTGTTTTTTTTTTTTTTCTAGTTTTGTGGAGTCACTTTCTACTTGCCAGAATTCTCCCAGAGGAAGAATTCCAAGGGGATTAGCAAAAGGCAGATGCTAGAATTAGTGAGCTATTATATTCCCACCTCTCCTCTGCTATGCCTGATTGATAGAGTACTGAGGGGGACCTCACTGAAGTATATTTATGCATTGCCTAGGTTTCCTAGGGTCCCTTCAGGTGAGGGCTTATCTAGCTCTAAATTTCAGAAAAGCAGATATGAACAAATTAATTTTAGTTTGATTTCTCAGATAGAACTGTAGACTTCAAAAGATCCCTTAGACAATTGAATAGGGTGTCTCCCACTACCTGATATATAGTATTAAAGACACATTTTAAGGAAACATTTTCAGGTTTAAACTCATGATATGTGAATTCACAAAGATTGGTGTCCAGCAGAAACCTATGTAATGGCACCGTAAGAGGAGCAGATCCTTAGGACAGTAAAATATTAATCATATAAGAGCCCAATGCTATAAATTTTACTGCAGTTGGGTTGCAGGCTCTGTAAGTGGTGAAATGAAACAGTACCTGTTAGAGTTCCTCTTCACTCAGACATTTCAAACAAGCTCAGGCAAAATGAATAATGCATGCATTAGTGTTCTTCAGCGTGATACTTTTTTTTTTAAAGTATATGATGGACCTACTTGCAAATCATGAAAGGACTACATACTTCCAACCTGCTGAATTTTAAAATCCATGGAAAAATATTTGAAAGATGAACTTGTTTTGTTCATTCTTTTGACAACTTGTTTGCTTGTATATTATAAGCCCCTCATGCTATAAATGCAAATCTTTTATTTTTCTCTACTGACATCTCTATTGAATTATCATGGCTTCTTTAATTCTCACTTTGAAAATTAAAAGTTTTGTGGCAAATTTTCTTTAAAAACAAAAAAGTAGTCCTGCCTCTGACAAATCACAAATTAAGTACAGAGAAAAAATGCAGGTGAAATAGTGTAGATAAGTGTTTTTATCCAAAGAAAGTAGTCAGTAAGACCTGACTCTCTTTATGCTAAGTTCTTGCAAGCAGCAAAAGGACTTACTGTGGCAGTAGGTATATTTGTGTCACATGTTAAAACGAAGGAGACCCCTTGGTTCTATGTCCTGATACTCTCACCATTAAAACGGAAAAAAGCCTGCATCTGGAATCTCAGTCCAAAAATGATCCATATTGATAAATTAAGCTTAATTTAATGTAAATTAAGCTCTCCTCCTCCACAGGTTTTGTATGAGGGTTTCTGAGCCGTAGGTTGTTAATGTGACCATCGAATTGCTGCACACAGATCGTCCGCAGCCCAGCAGCATGGACTTGGTTGGGATGCTGTGTCTCCAAGAGCACAGACCTCCCATGGTTTGAGCTCCAGAGGAATTTCTGCCAGGATGGCTGCAGTCACGGGGAGAGGCTTCGCTCGTGCCTCAGTCAGCACGGAATTTGCGAAGGGCAGGCATTCCATCTAGCAAAACTGCGTAATGAACACTCGAGCGAATGCATTGCAATAGGCAAAGTCATGTGTACTCTTTTCTGTAATTAAAAAATGTTTATATGACTAATCTCTTGGGAAACTGAGGCGGGGGGGAACTATCTATTTTCCCACACTTTGAGCTCTAGAATGTGACCTCAGTAGAGGAGTTACCTTTGCCAACGGATTTCTTTTCATGAGCAATACTTTTTGGTTTGACATTTGAAACTTCTGCTGATCAGTAAACCAAACAAAACCACTGAGGTCAAAAGGTAGAATTAAAAATATGCCTTTTCCTTTAAAGGGACAGGTGTGTACATCATATAGAAGGTGCAGAGATGAAGTTTTTTTTTTTTTTTTTTTTTTCAAAAAGTTACTTATTCACTTTAAGTTTTACAGAAAAAAACAAAGTTGTTTACACACTGGGCAAATCTGTTCTACTTATCTGCCAAGACAATTCTTGCACCATAGTAATTCCTTCTGAAGAAACAAATGTCCTCTTTCACATTACAGCTATGCACAGTTTACATGAATTTTTCCAGGATTCCACTTTAGAAAAACTGCAGTAACACTTGCATGTTTTCTTTTTCTCTCATGTGCAAGCTGTGACCTTTTTATTATGGCCTTATGCTTATACAAGCCAAAGCACTAATAGGTGATAACCTGTACGTGTAATGAAAAGTATGCTGCGAAACAGGAGCACTGCAACTTTCCACAGAAAAAATAAAGTTTCACCATGTCAGCATTTGAAGTGCAAACCAGAAAAGGAACTAGGAACTTGGACTTGATCTGAAGAGGGAACTGTCTGATATGTGGAATGTATCAGCCTCGGCTATATGTTTCCTGTCTTTTGGCTCCTCGTTTTACAAAACTGAGAGCGTGTTAGGCATAAAAAATCAAGTCTACTAGCATTGTAGCACTGCATACCAAAAAAATAACTCTTTAAGTAACATGTTACTTTCTTCCAAAGTCCCCACTTCCTTCCAACAAGGATTATCTCTCAGTTTCGTGGCATAGCCAAGGTCACCAGGAAAATGTGAAGGCAGGGGTGCATTCAAAGTAGCATCCTCTTCCCTAACATCATAACAGACTGTATTTTTATATATATAAAAATTGAAGGAGGTGAACACCTATCTTCTTGTGAGGATCTTCTATCTTCTTATGAGGACCTTGAGCCTGGGCTGCATGATGCCTTATTCCCCTTGGATTCCAGTTCACTGGGAATTCTCTCAAGATGCTTAAAACTTGTGACTCAGTGAGAGCACTGGATTGCTCAGGATATACTCTTACAGATGCTTTAAAACTGGATCGACAGACAATGTGGGCAAACAAAATGTTTATCTTCTGCTCTGAAAGTAGAGGCTGTAAGCTCTGAGGATGGACCTGCCTTCTCACAGAGTTAAAAAGCATTTCTTGAGAGTTCTTTAGACCATAAACTTGCATGACTTTTTCCATGTTACACTTTTTATTTTTTCTATTTCCGATTAATCTTGACTATTTAACAGCAAAAATGTGGAAGCAGGGATATGGAATAATTTTGGTCCAGGTGACAGAACTGATTCCTCTCCTTGGGTGAGTGCAGTTTTGTGGTTGCATTTGGTGCTTTGGCTGGCTGTGTCTGGAGATACCCCAAACTGCTGCTGAGAAAAGTGCCTGTAAAAACAACTCTGTGTGAAACAAACCCCGAGAAGTATTTCCTAGTTTGACGGGTGCCTTTAAGTGTAAATGCATCAAAGAGTGAGCTGAGAAGATCCTTCCTGGAGATCTAAGAAGAAGACATTTGCTTGAGGTAACTCAGTGTGTCGTACAGCGGAGAAAGCTGCTCATAGATATGCATATCCATATGTTGTTCATGAGTGCCTTGCACTTGGGCCTAGCTCTGCAATCACTCTGCTTTGAGACCTGGCTGTGTGGAGAACCCAGCAGGAGGTTTGTTTATCACTGCTAGTTGCCTAAAGGATCAATGTTCATTTCCTGTCAAAGGAACAGAGCATTCATGCCAGCTTGGATAGTTGCAAGAGGTGCCAGAGGCAGTTTCTGAAGCTACAGCACATGACTGTGAAGTGCCCCAGGCCTCCTGCACACCCCTTGCTTCAGGAGGCTCCCTGGACTGTGACAAGGGAGCGCAAGACAGCTGTTATTGCTGGATCCACATCAGACAGGTACACTGCTCCACCAAGAATTCTCAATAAAACCCAAGAAGCATTTCTTAAAACTCATAACTGTTCAGGTATTTCCAATTGCAAATCTTTAAAATATTTTACATATCACTAGGATTAAGCTTTATTTGCTTTGAGTCACCCATGCCTTGGAGGTTATCAGTTACAGATTTGCTTTGATTCTTGGCGTTACCTCATTTTATTGAAAATCTTTTTTTTCCTGCTAGCAAGTCCCTCCTGCACTAGAACTGATATAAAGTATCATTCACAAAAGACTTGTAACATATGAAATGTCATTTGCAGAAGGTGTTTACAGGTGTTACCTGTGAAGAGAATACCCTTGTCTTCACAAGCAGCGTTTTCTAAATGTCTTGTAACACTTGCAACTTGATGCATTATGTTTTAAGAATGAGCTAAAAATAGATGGATATCAAACACATAACGCAGGCTTTATGCAGCAAGTTCAAATTGAGATATTTCTTGTAACAAATAGGAGTTGTTTTGTAAACATAATTCCTTTTCTTGTTCAGATGAGGATTTTGTCAGTATCTCTTATGTTTTGATACTCTTGACTTATTTGTTATGATTAGTCATAGGAAAGACAGATAGACCTTTGGCTAGTGGACTATGGAAGATATACTAGTGTATTCTTAACTGTTAGGAAAAAGCATATATTTTCTTTATAGGGAAATATTTATTGCCCATTTGTATTAATATAAAGAGAAGAAAAAGAGAAGATTCCAAAAATATTTTCTTGTTGTTGTTTATTGCTTTTCTCTATTTAGGTAATAAAGTAGGATAGTGTACTATACTTAATCTATTCAGTTGTATATTTTAGCCTTTTAGAATGAGATAGTTCTTTGAAATGCTGCAACACTGAGGGCCTCTTAAAACATTAACTGCTGCTTTCAGTGAAACAGTCTAAGAATCCCATTACATCTTGTATTAACTTTAACTTTAGTTTTAAAAAGTTTTTATTGAATCCAAAATGGAAGCCTAAGATATCCTTACACTGTTCCTTTAAGTAGATTTCAGTATACAATAAGTGCTCCGGATATGCTTTAAATTTTATTATTGCAGAGGGGTTTTTGGAGGGGAGGAGGAGGTAGGGGGGGATGTTGGACAATTCAGAGCAAACAGGGGGAAAAAAACCCTAAGAAATTCTTGGGCACCATCCAATTCCTGAGCTAAGCCATGAACTCCATATTTGGCTTGAAATAAGGAATTTTCTCCTCAACAGCTGTCCCTGGAGTCAATATGAACTGTTCCAGAATATTTAGTAACCAGCAGAGATACTACAGTGGAGACTAAAACAAACTGCTGCGAAGCACTGACCATTGTAAGGAAGCTGTGATTCATAGACTGCGTGTTACATAATGATGCAGCTCTCCCCTACATGTTTTCTGTGGTATGGCATGTTACATAAGAGGGTTCCCAACTCCTGTAAGTAGTTCTTTCAGGAGAAATGACACAGAGATCAATAAAAGTATTTGTAAGGAATGAATGCAGATATAGGCATGATGATAGATGCTGATTTGCCTTTCATTTATTCCTTGGAAGATTTTAAAATAGAAACTTTGCTTGCTTCTTTGTCTGTCTATACTTTTTAAAGAGTTACTGCTCTAATAAAGGATGATTTTGGAAAGAATACTTCCTGAAAAGGGAAGAAATCCAAAACCCTTAAAAACTAACCGGAGCATTAGAAATAAAAGTATCTTCTGCATAAAATTTTACTGTTTTCAATGAACTACATAGTCTGTCAAAGTCTCCAAACACTGCTTAAAATGTCGCCTTCAAAAACAGACATTTCTTTTGTACTTTCTTTAATGAATCATAAGAACACTATAAAAAGGAAGATGGAAAACCTATGCTAATGCAGCATATGCAACTAAATAATGGACTGGGCTGAGATTATCTACTATAGTGTCATACATTTATACAGTTACAAAAGCAGCAACCTTACTGTATATTTAAACAATATATTAAAGAGAGTGTGTGCAAATACAGAATGTCAGGTAGACAGAAACCAGAACCAAATAGAGTGAGAGGTCTGTGGGCTATATCTTCTCTTATGGAATATTTTATAGTCTGCAAAGAACCCTGTGCATTTTATTATCATCATGGATGGTGATACTGTTGAAAACTGAAGTATTGACAGAGAAGGTGTGGATGTGATCTCTGGGAAGTTTCTGTTTGTACTGCAGCACAAAATAGGCTTTTGCAGATTCTACCCTTCAAGGCAGTTCTGAAGAATGCCATAAAAAATAGTTTATTTTGTACTGAAATGGAACAACTTGCAAGAATCATCCTGCATCTAAGGGAAAATATTAAACCCATGTTAGGGTTGAATGTAGTACAATAGGAGACAAAAACCAAAGTCTTTAGCTCAGAGATAGTTATTGGGCAGTAATTAGGAGGGGCAGGCAGTAAATTCATTCATGTTGCAAATTTTACCTCACCATAGGTTTAAGAATATTTCATTAAATATCCTTTGAATGCCATGTAATTTTTTCTTCAGGTAAAGTGTCAGAGGTTGGCAGGCCCAAGGCGTACAAGGTGCAGGAGTGGAAGGCCATATGTAAGCACACAGAGGGTCTCACAGGCTGCTTGAAGCAAAGGTAGGCAGAGACAGGCCTGGTCACATCCCTCCTGCATGATCTCTGAGCTAGGGATTGCCTCAGCTGTCCTAGCCTGACGAGCCAGCCAGGCTGAGGATGGATGTGGAACTGAGGCACGCGCTCATGCTGCCAATGAAAATCCTGCTGGAATTCAGACAGGTCAAGTTAACTTTAAATTCATACTATTGTCTCCTTGTGGTTATAACTCCTAACTGAAGTCTATTCTCTGGAGGTAGATATGCATTTTGACATATGCATTCTTTCAGTTAAACAGAAATGCTTTCTCCTTCTGCTGGCGTGATCTAGTTCCCCCTGTGAGTCTGTGTAGCATGAGAATATTCAGCATCTTCATTAAAGTCTCCTCAGGGAAAGGATTGTCTTCAAGTTCTTATTTTGCGTAGTGAAAAGTAGTTGTTGATGCATGACATACAATAACACAGTAATTTAGATATTCTGTTAACTTTATTTTAAAGATGATCAATGGAAGCCTGTTCTGAGAAATTGTGCAGTCAATGTTCTAATTTAAATGTATCGCTTGCTCTGTCTATCTTAGTTCTTAACTTTCAGTGCTGTGTTTAAAATTATTAACATCTGTTTTTGAATTTTCAGACAATTGTAATTTAGTTTATTTATGGAACTTCTGAAATGAAAACAGTTGTTTAAAACATTCAATCTACAGACTGCAGTAAATCTTATTTCTATGAATTTTACTGAGCATTCACTTATAAAAATTAACTCACTGCTCAAATTTTGATAGTTCATATCTGTTAAAATCACTGACTTTTTAAAAAAATATATTAAAAATTATGTTTGCCAATTGAGCGCAATCTATGTTTTATATATATTCATGATGTAGAATTTATGATGCACTTCACTTCTGTGGATGTAAAAGCTTAGATTTAAAAATGGTATATTTCCCTTGCTGTTAAAAACAGAATGATATGGGTAGAATCTCTCTGCAGAGTCAAAAAGGGGGTTTTAGAGCCGATCTGTTTCTGTGGTCTTGCGTCATAGGCGTAGGAGGACAATACTGCTTTCATAAGCACGAAGGTCTTAAATAGGTCTTAAATATGCCTGATTTACCTTCACTTGGTCCAAATTTGCACTAAGTGGCTTTAACTAGTATATTAAAGAGGGTCAGGACACTGTGAAACTGTTCAGGCAGGCCCTGGCTGTGGCCCAACTCAACCGGTGCTTTCATAGGCAGGACCTGGCCCCTCTCAGAGACCAGCACAACCCGGGGATGTTCCCAGTAGGTGGTTTGGGTGCTGCCACCCTCTTTTTGTGAGCAGATGGGGAGGGGCAGGTGTAGCATCCTCTGTATTTGGCCATTGTGCATTAAGGCCAGAGAACAGTCTTGGCCCTGTGTTATTCCCTAGTTGTGAATATGGCCAAAGCATCTAGAAGGATGAGTTTTCTGTTGGCAAAGGCAGCTTATTAGTACTCACTGGAAAAGCTTGTTAAAAAGAAGTTCTGTATGCCCCTGTAAATGTATACACATTGCTTTAGCAGAGTTCAGGGGAGATCTGCTCTTCAGCAGTCTGTCTCTCCACTGCTCTGTGCAAATTCTTCTCTTGGAGAAAATATGATAGATCTTTTCCTTGCTCTTCTGGGCTTTATTTCACCACTGGTGTGAGTTGGAGCAGTTTCTTGGCAGATGGCTGAGTCTTAGGGTACCCCAATATATTAGCCTACAAAATATTCCCTTAAACATTTGTCTTTTCAGCAGATTCATTGTGTCTCCAATATCTCATCTCAGGGAAAAACGTGTGATTTTTTTTCATCTTTCAATGGAGAGAGGGACCCAGACATTTCTCAAACCCTATGATGGCAACAATGTAGTCAAAATAATAACATATAACCCTGAAAGCAGTCATAAATATATTTAAGGTAAATTCTAAGGTTCTTTCCCCTAGGCTTGAAGTCGTATTAATGTGTGCCAAAGTCAGTGCATTCTATTGATGAATTCAGTCTCCCAGAGAGGTGAGTCCCCAGGGCACCCGTTATTTGAGTTAATATATCTGGCATCCAGCATATCCATCTGAAATTCATAATCCGTAGGACTAAGAGGTCAAAAAACATTTGGAAACAACTGACAAAGGCATTTTCTTGTTGTTATTGTTTCTAGGATTAACATGGAGACATTTGTCTTCTTGCAAGTGTTCAAAGCGTTCCACGATTACATTTTCAGTCGAAATCTCCCTTTTTAGTCAAGAAACTAATATCACTTGACTAGAATTTAAAATGGAGAGTATTTATGGCCATACCACCTTCTTTGGGAATCTTGCCAAATATCACAAGCTTAGAACAAAAAGGCATGCTAGGAAATTTAGGAGGAGAGGTTGTGGTCAAACCAGTAGGCAACTTGTAAGCCAAGTATAGTTGGCGTTGTAGCTTTCCTGATGTAGCACTCAGTTTTCCAGGCAGTTTCTCGTTTCCTAGTTTGAGCAAGGGAATGCGACCACATTTCTAACTTAGATTTGTGAGATTTTGGGGCTCATTGAATGCCTGGAGAGATGCTTGGACTTCTGCTACCTTTGTATCACCCCAGCAACACACGGTAGACATCATGCAAGCTGGTTATGAGACTTTTAGTATGTGGTCCCAAAATTATGAGGCAAAAATGTGTGTGGAGTCTGAAACTCTCTAGAACTGATGTCCAACAGTGTGTCTCCGAGCTGCTTCCAGTAACCTGCGTGTGGAGCTCAGACAGGGAACATAAGTGTGTTTATCGCCTTCTTGCTTGCGCTCCTGTAGACTGTAAATGTAGCCTTATGTTCAACAGTGACTCTGGCATAGAAGTTAATGGCCATCAGGTGTGCCCATTGTATCTGCAAAGTATCTTTCAGGATCTCTCGCTTTCTGTCCCAATTTCCAATTGATTAAAAATATCATGTCCCTGTCTCAGGAGAAAAAAAAAAAAAAAAAGCTTTGAAAGAGTGTGTGAACGAGTGTAATATCCTTTTATTATGTGGCAAATACAAGATTTCAGATGTCCTTTATTCATTTCCTGGCTTTTAAATGTTTCATTTTGTAAATGATGCAATAAGCAAGTACACTGTCATTTAGCAATATTCACTGTTTTTAAATAAGATTCTTTTTTTTTTTCCTGTCAAAAACAAAAAAACATCGATTTGGATATAGAATTATATTATGGAAGTCCTAGTGCTTTCTTGTATTTATTGCATTGTTACCAAACAAAAATTATGTCTTATTATATGACACGTTTTTAAATGATAATATTTTTTCACCACCAGTATTGCCTAAATTTTGTTAAATAAAAATTTTGAGTCTGTCTGTGTTTGTATTTTCCCAGGCTCTTTTAATGCCCAAGGGAATAATTTATAGGGCTATAATTTTGTGGGCTACTATGTTATGACCACTTATAAATGGCTCCTTAGGGCACTAAAAGGGCCAAGAAAATGTAAATACAAACACAAAACAGAAACAAATACCTGCAGCATGAAGAAAACTGCATGAAGAAAGAACATATGGCCTAACAACTTAATGGCTCTGTTCAGACCCTGTTGAAGTAAAAGCATGTTTTACTACTGACTGTAGTGAAAGAAAAATAGAATTTAAAAGCCTCACCTGTAACACGGCAATCACTTAACTCTGTGTTTAATATCCATACTCATTTTTTTTCTTCTATTGGGCTGCAATCCTTTATTACCAAATGTAACTTTTATTCCCTCTTGCTCTGACATTTAATAATGAATATTTTGAAAAACTCCTGTACCTTTAGGTTTGGCCTATTAATAAGCTCTTTATGACATTTTATGTTAAAGGAAACTAGTGGCTGAGGGGACCCAGGTAGTGTGATTTCTGATCATTTTTTTCACTGAGGACAGACAGAAGCTTTCCCATGGAGGAGTCAGATCTTTGTTGGCCTCAGTCACCCTGTGGAAGCACCACATGGGCAAGAAAGCCTAAGCATCTGTCACAGGCAACACATCTCTGCTCAGGGATTTCTACATAGTTTATTCCCAGTTAACACCAACTTCTGATCACAGAAGTTTCTATGCAGGAACAAGCAAACACTTCAGCCAAACATGTTTGATCCCCTTTCAGCCCAGCTTCCTTTCTTCATCACAGGTTAGACTTGTTTCATCCCGCCTCCTCTGGTGAGGCAGTGCATGACACAGGAGGGTTGGGGTCCTACACGTAACCTCTCTCAGCTACTCTTTCACTTATTACTTTCTTCCTTGCTCCGCCTTGTTTCTTCCTGCTTCTTTCCTTGCTGCTCTTTGCTCCTTAGTCCTTTTCTCTGACAGTGTTTCTTGCTTCAGGTTTTCCTGCTGCCCGCCCTGTGCATGGCTCACTTACAGTTGCAGTCCCTTGGGAATGTCCCTTCCCCACCCTGTGGGTCACCCACAGTCCCGTCAGGGTGTCCTTGTCCCAGCATGGGTCACCTGTGGTTGTAGTCCCTATACCAGCGTGGGTTGTCCATGGTCCCTCAGAGTGCCCCTGTCCTGGTGTGCATCACCCACAGCCACAGTCCCTCGGAGGGGTTCCTCAGGGATCTGTAGGGTATTTAGTGTAAATAAGCACCTTCCTGTGCATCCTGCTTTGTGAAGCGGATTTATCTTCATGGTGAAGTGAAAATTTCTGGTGTGGTTCTGTTTCTGTTGCATTTATGCTCCTGAATATTTTGGAAATGTATTTCCTTTTTCTTTTCTCCAGTGTTAAAATGGAGTACACCATATAATCCAGTGGACATAAGGACTGTGATATTCTCTGAGAGTGTGGCAGTATGGACAAATGTCTTCAGCTTTCACAGAATCACAGGATGGTTGAGGTTGGAAGGAACCTCTAGAGATCATCTAGTCCAACCCCCCTGCTCCAGCAGGGACACCCAGAGCACGTGGCACAGGGTGGCATCCAGGTGGGTTTGGAAGATCTCCAGAGAAGGAGACTCCACAACCTCTCTGGGCAGCCTGTTCCAGGGCTCTGTCACCCTTACAGGAAAGAAGTTCTTCCTCACATGGAAATGGAACTGCCTGTGTTTTAATTTGTACCAATTTCTCCTTGTCCTGTCACTTTGCAGGGAAGAAGTCTGTCCTTTACTGTGTGACAGACTTCATGAATACCTACCTGACGGAGAGCACTTCTGCAGAGGTATAGGTTACTGCTTTCACAGGGACCAACACCGCACAAGCTAAGAAATGTGGTACTGTGGGCTGTTTATGGGTTATGCTTTTTACCCAGAATTCTGTGAAACGCAGTTACGGAAACTGAGGCTTTGCTAAGCTTGTGTTTGCAATATAGGAGACTTGCCTCTCCTGTGGAGATATTGAAAATCCACAAATAGAAAAAAACTGAAAATCAGTGGTTTAGGCCGGTTCTTGGTCACATTAAATGTGTTACGAATTTTGCCAATAAACTGTTAGAATTAGGATGGGAAGCTCTGTGAGAATATTTAGCATGATTGAGACAAAGAGTCTAACCTTTTTCTCACCACAAGGAAGCTTTTACTAATTCATAAGAAAATTAAAAGGGGTGATGTAATCAGGCAGCTTTTTCAGCAACGCTGATGGTTTGCAGAAGGGTAGGTGCCATGTGAACAACGCTGCACGAGCCTGTAAACCTCCTGGCAGGGGAGTCAGTTCTGAATGAAAAATCTTTGCCAAGTGCACGCTGTCATGTTTTCCATCAGTAGAGCTGGATATTTGTGTATAATTCCTGTGGGATTGGAGGATGGTAATGTATACACACAGAAAAAGTTCAATTTCAAGTAGCTGCTAACATCCAGTAAACAATATGTTCCAAATTCCTTTCAAGGCTCCTAGCACGCTTAATTCTTTTCTAAACACTGCAATTCTCTGATGTTCAAAACTACTGGTGAGAAGCCTTCATAACTATAAAAAGAGAAGAACTGGATAGCAAATACTTTGTATTGAAGCTGCAGCAGGCCTCTGTTTTCATTGTGACCACCATCATGGCAGTTAGCAAAAAAAGGATTCCAAGTTGCCTCAGAGCTGTGTGTCTCTACACATTTTCCCTGTGAAGACCACGTGGCCTTGACACCGTTCATTTTTATCATCATAAACGGGGAGATCCTAGACCCTTATAGTGTGGGAACATGTGGCGAAGACAGGTAGCACAGGCAAAGCTGATTTTGGTACTAAAAAGGCTGAAACTTCTGGAAGAGGGAGACTTGGGATGCACCTGTGAGTTCATTGGTATTTCCCCAAGGAAATAAAATCCCCGTTGAGGATTCTTCCAGAGCATCACATGCATGCATTTGTGTATATGTACACTCATAATAAGCAGAACATTTGCTCAGCCACATGGCAGCATTGCGATCTCTATCATTGACAGTTGAGGGTTCGACAGAGAATTCTTTGGTATTTAACCCACAGTTTTTTTCTTCACACAGCCCAAGCTGTAAATATCAACTGCCACAGCCTGTCCAAACCCACTGAGCTGCCCTTCAGCTCAGAGGACTGAAGCGTGCATGCAGCCTTTGCTGACCGCGGAGACCTCCCGGATGGCATCTTACTTTCCATTAATGCTGTCCAGGGAAGGAGGCTGCCTGGGCTTCACTGAGAGAGACATAGTACGCTGTGCTTGAGAGACTGAATGTTTGTGCAAGACCTCATGCAGTGGTTCCACATGTTTAACCAACAGACTTCGAAAATCACCAGGGTGGCTTCTGAGTCTTGCCTAAGCAAGGCATAAAATGTGTCATGCTTTGCCTTTTGATTTTGTGCTTTTATACCTGGTGCATGTCCATCTCAAAAACTCAGCGTAGAGAGGAAAACTTCTCTTGGTACCTAGGCCACCAACCTTCAGGACACTTTTCTGGGATCTCATTTTTGTGCTCAAGGAGAGGAGAAAGTGCTCTTGGAGGCCTGTAGAGGGAGATCCTGTCTGAAGTTTTGCAGAAAGGAAGGATGCTTTGATTCTTTGGGTGCTCTAGGGTGTTGATACAAGAAGAGTGCTTAAGGTAAGCAGAGGATCCTCCTGTTTAAAAACAGAAAATGGAAAAATATAGTGTACTGGAATATTCACGATAAGATCCCAGGAGCTAAAAACAGTGTGTGTGAGCAGATGAGAACAGCGATACAGTTTTGTTTGGATTACTCAGGGCTGATAAATGCCAACAACTGCAGATTTCAGGGTTTCCTTTCCTTCTCAGCAATTCCAGTCATGTATGAAAAAGTGCAAATAATGCAAGGTGCAACCCTTCCTGTGTCTTCCACTGGTTTGCAGCATCACTAAAGGGTTCTGGGTAATGCAACAGACAGTCTTTGCCAGCATGGGTTTGTACAGACACCTGCCAGGTGCAAAAAGTCTTCAGTTGTGTTTAACATATATCAACAATGTGGTAGCTATTTTTATTTATTACCAATTGCATATAATTTAAAACTTCTTAGCATTCATAGATTATTAATATAACTAATCATTAGTTATATGAGTTATGTTATTAGTAATTAGTATTAGGCCAAGTTTGGTGCCTACAGTTTTATTCTCCAGGCAAGGGATGTAGGTTATTTAATAAAATGTTGCTGAAAAAAATCCCAAGGATTTTGTTAGCCAGTAGGAGCCAGAAGGTTCTGAGTTCCTGTTCTGTTTGCCCAAGGGTGCGATATGCTTGTGAGGCACCAAAAAGAACCATCCTGTAAATTCCCAGCAAGCTCTCCAGAAGACTTGCAGCAGTCTCCAGGCTCCAATTCTCTAGAGGCACATGTAGGGGCTCAGGACTCTGTCCATCTGCAGTGACTGGTACAATCGGTAGCCATAGTGGAAGGTTTCAAATCAGCTCATCACTTGCACTTTGAGAATTCACTGAAAAATCACCTTTTAAACACAGGTTACCTATGTATCCAACTGCTTCTGGAGTTGTGGTTTGACAATTAGCATTTCTTCATAATACAACAAGCCACTCTATCCTTGTTTGTGATTGTGAGGTAGCTGTGTGTGAAAGGTGTTGTGTCTGGCTAATAACGGAGAGCAAAGGTAAAAAAGGAAAAGGAACTTTGTGCTGCGTCATTGCTTTCAATCCCTGAAAAGTCCCACTTAAGTCAAAGCCCTTCCGATTTCAGTCTCTATCTTTCGAACATGCAAAAATTCCTAAGGGGGGAAGCCATTTACCTGTAAATGCTATAACCTTATTTTAGTTACTATACCATCCTAGCATCCTACACTGCCTCATGAACAAATCAGCCCATAAAATTTTTCCTACATGTCATACCTCCAATGATTTCATCCTTTAAATTTGTGCAGGATGCCAAACAACAAAGTGCAAAACGGGATTCAAAGTGGGAACTGTTCTACTAAGGTAGAGAACATGTTTTTGAAGGGAAAAAAAAAAAGAATTTCCATTGTAAATGAGAAAGGTCATTGCAATGTCCTTACTTAACTGTGGAAGACAGAAAAGTTTCTGAATTTTTAGATAAGGAATTGACCATTTTGGCCTGTAACCAGGAAGGTTTATCATGCTGGTATTTTTAGTGATATGCGGCAGTCTATCTTCAGCCAATATGATAATCATAGAATCATAGAATCATTATTGTTGGAAAAGGCCTTCAAAATCATCAAGTCCAACTGTAAGCCCTTGAACACCCTGCATGCTAAACCATGTCCCCAGGTGCCTCATATACCTGTTTCTTGAACACTGCCAGGGATGGTGACTCCACCACTTCCTTGGGCAGCCTGTTCGAATGCTTCACCACTCTTTCTGTGTAGAAATTTTCCCTGATGTCTAACCGAAACCTCCCCTGGTGCAACTTGAGGCCATTTCCTCTTGTTTTAGGGGTAGTTATTCTGGAGAAGAGAACAACCCCCACTCACTACAACCTCCTTTCAGGTAGTTGTAGAGAGTGATAAGGTCTCCCTTGAGCCTCCTCCAGACTAAATAACCCCAGCTCCCTCAGCTGCTCCTTATAAGGTCCTTGCTACAGCCCCTTCACCAGCTTCGTTGCCCTTCTCTGAACACGCTCCAGCACCCCCATGTCTGTCTTGTAGCGAGGGGCCCAAAACTGAACATAGTATTTGAGGTGCAACCTGACCAACGTCGAGTACGGGGGAATGATCCCTGGTCCTGCTGGCTACGCTGTTTCTGATACAAGCCAGGATGCTGTTGACCTTCTCGGCCACCTGGGCCCACTGCTGGCTCATGCTGAGCCAGCTGTCAACCAGCACTCCCAGGTCCTTTTCTGCCACACAGCTCTGCAGTCATTCTGCCCCAGGCACGTAGCATTGCATGGGGTTGTTGTGACCGAAGGGCTGCACCTGGCACTTGGCCTTGTTGAACACCATACAGCTGGTCTCAGCCCATCTATCCAGCCTGTCCAGATCCCTCTATAGAGCTTTCCTACCCTCAAGCAGACCTACTCTTCCTCCCATCTTGGTGTCATCTGCAAATTTGCTGAGGGTACACTCAATCCTCTTGTTGAGATCAACAATAAAGATATTAAAGAGGACGGGCCTCAACACCGACCCCTGGGGAAGACCACTCATGACTTATCACCAGTTGGATTTAATTCCATTCACTACCACTTTCTGGGCCTGGCCATCCAGCTAGTTCTTCACCCAACAGAGAGTCCACCTGTCTAAGTCATGAGCTGCCACCTCTTCAGGAGAAGGCAGTGGAAGACTGTGTCAAAGGCCCTACTGAAGTCTAAGTAGGCACATCCACAGCCTTTCCCTCATCCACTAGGTGGGTTGCCTGGTCATAGAAGGAGCTCAGGTTGGTGAGGCAGGACCTGCTTTTCATGAACCCATGTTGTGGTCCTGATCCCCGGTTGTCATGTACATGCTGTATCCTCGCCCCCAGGATTATCTGCTCCCTAATTTTCCCTGATTCTGAAGTCAGGCTGACAGGCCTGCATCCTCCATCAGATCCTTCTTTTGTAGATGGGTGTCACGTTGGCAAGCTTTTAGTCATCTGGAAACTCCCCTGTTGATCAGAACTGTTGAGATATATATAGATATAGATATAGATATAGATATATAAAAGGGTCTAAATTTGTTCCCAGCAGTGGCTATTAGGAATAGCCATAAATGGTGATTTTACATCAAATAGAAGCAGTAATAATAGATGTGATAATATTCTATATTCAGTAGGGCCTATTATTCAAGCCAGGATGCTTATAAATGTAAATTAAGTTTCATAAAGCTCTTGTAAGTGTTGTAAATATAATGATATTAATTTTAGAAGATAGATAGCCTGAAATGTTAAGCAACTTGCCAAAAGTCATATAGTAGCCCAATGCCTGACCTATTAATACAACTCTCCAGTTAATGCTCTAAGCCATCAAGCTGCAGTAGATTACAGTTCACTGGAACTGTAAATTAACTTGGAACATCCCAAGGGCATAGGGAAATGTTGCCTTAGTGTCTTTTGTCAGCAAATTAAAAGCCAGTAAGTCACCCACACTGAGACCTACCAGAGAGTTTGATGCTGGAGCAGTTGGATTCAATAATGTAACTAATTATACTTCATGTGGTATTATATGAGAGGGTTCTCCAGCATAGACATGAATGACATGTTTGTTTTCAGAGTAGGAGAATCTCATGTTGGGAAAGTCATCTGAATACTCAGGCTTGACTTTGAAGCCTTTGATGAGAGAAACATGCCTGTTCTAATCTCTGAGTGACAGGTTCATAAACACACACACCGTAGTTGATACACTAATGGTCATATTATGCTCTGATGGTTTTCTTTGACCTGCTCATTTATTTATTTTCTTTTTTAGAAACACACAGAGATGAAAGAAAAGTGCACAGAGTCTGTTGTAAAGTTCAGGAAGAGTTTTTGTTTGCAAACTTTCTTGTTATCAAGCAAAGTATTAGAAATGTACAGGAGCCTGGGTAAATCGTAGAGGCCATGTAGTATAAAAGAACACCAGTCTTTTAGGAGGAAACCTGTCAGTGTTCATAGGAAGTGATATAGATTAGTAAAAAAACAATGTCACTGAGAACAGCAGCCTTCTGTCTTTGCTCACACTACTGGTTACATCTGTGGGAATCATTTGCTCTCAATTATGAGTCGCTCTCCTGCTTTCTGTCATAAAGCAACTTGAAAGCAGAAGAACAACTGGATTCACTTCCTACTAAGGAATTATTTCAGAATAGGATGAATCAACAAGTCTTCAGCAAGTGCAAGATGGTGAAAACAAGGGATGCTGGGATACTGTATCTATTCCTGGTAGCTGCCACAGCTGCACTGAGGCCTTGGGCAGCTGGGGCAAAAATCAGAGTAGTCCATGAGCTGTGTGCTCTTAAAGCACTGCCTTTGATTAGGTCTCTTTGAGTGAAGTTTATACCATTGATTTTCTATACCGCCAACAGCGTGAAAAACTTGTCTCTGTAGCCTTTAAAACAGCTGATGCAGAACAGCAATACATTATTCAGGCATATAAAAGATCTTTGTAACCTTTGTTCTTCTTAAAAATCAAGTCATTTAGTAAAGATAGTTTCATTTCATGCCCTATTGGATAATCATCTGTCTTTCCTTTAAGATCTCTGGTTTTAATTGTTTGTATATTTTTTGTCTTACATGAAGAGGAACTGAGAGGTCTCACAGAAAATCTTATTATTTTAATCCATAAGCAATGAATTAAAAACTATGCCAGTTTTCTGGTCATAAGACTGTTGATCTTTCCTTTAATTTAAATAAGAAATCCTACTAGAACCTGAGTTGAAAGAAAATTATATAGTCCATTTAGCTATATTTCTTCCTTTTCAGGATAAAAATATAGCTCTCCTTTCCGTCAAAATTTTAAATGCTTTTCTTTGGGAATGTCATGATGTGGGAGATGGGCGTTATCCTGGGAAGCTGGGGTTTGTTTCCAGCAATGCTGCTTTTCTTTTTGTGAGTTCCCCTGTGAAAGGGAAAGTTCTACAAGCAGCTGCTCAGCTGTGCCCTGTGATCTTGGTAGGAACCAAAAATCTAAAAATATGGCTCATGGCTAAAGATGGATTTTGAAGCTTGCTCCAGATTCCTATTACGGAAAACAGTTCTCTCAGCCACTCCTCTAGCTTGGAGATATCTGTTAATTGTCCAAGGAAGTTGCAGCGTTCTTTGACTTGAATGTCTGGAAAATCTTTGCCTACTGTACAAGTGTGTAAGTCCAAGATTTGCAGTCTGTTTTTCTTGCACGCCATTTTGCACATAAATGCTCATCAAATATTTGCTCCTTGTTCTTGTCTATTGTAGAAGTGCTGTCTGGCAAATAACATGGGTTGTAAATCAAATGGATTATATTTGTGCTATAAAATTGACTTCAGTTGGCTGAATAATCATAATCATGATGATTTCTATGTATATTTTCTATTGTAGAACTGCAGTCTTTGGATTCTTGCTGCATGCAAAGCACCTAGATGCAACTAGGAAAATGTATATGGATTAGTTAATATTTCTGTGTTCCCTTTGTGCTGTTTCACAAAGTGGTGAAACCGCATGGTGTGGCCCTACTGATATGTAAGGTACTGCATTCTTCAGTGCAGACAGCCCTTATATGCACTCTGTGTGTCTCAACGTTTTGCTTTGAGATCTGTCTTTCTAGAAGAACATTTGGTCCATTTGTTCATGCTCTTAGGAATTCAGCTGCATAACAAACAGCCTGATACTCCACCCCCCTCAGTGAATTTGACACCTCATCCAAGTGACATTTTATTTCCAGTCAGCATGGAATGACAAGAGCTGAACATGGGGCTCTGCACAGTTTTGTTCTTGTCCTTAGTCTCTGGCTGGTCCCTAGGTCAACAGATACTGGGATTGCAGTAGGAGATGTGTGCAGGGTGTCAGAGACTTTCCAGGCAAACACTGGAGTAGACCTACCTAATGATCTTTGAAGATCCTTTTAATCAATGGTGGGTATCATGTGATGACGGTAAAAAGCTGTTTTTTAGAAGGAGTATGTGAAAATGGGAGAGCTTTTTCAGAGCCCTGATTATCCCAAACACTTCAAGTTGTTATAACAGAAAGTGTTTAGTAGTTTGGCTTAATTTGCATAATATTCATAAATTAACTTAGTAAATTATGAAACAGAGTAAGACACGCTGCCCAAAACTACTTTTTTTCAAACACTTTATTGTTGCAGCTCAGTTCATAAACTAAAATAGCGTAAGTCTCCCTATGTTGTAATTTAAAAGAACAGAACAAGCCACAAAGAAAAAACGAGTACTCAAGCACAGACAAATGAACAGCTTTACAAACTGAAAGTAAGGGAGGTGTATGTAACTTGGAAAGAAAAGAATCAAGAAATATTATTCACAAGTTTTTTTTTTTGTAATGTGTACTTGCTAGAGAACACAAGGACAGAAATCCCAAATTCTGCAGTTTAACTGTCTCTAAGTCAATGCACTTCAGAGCCCTAATTACAAGCCCTACAGCAGTCTACATTATGTTACCAGAGCTGTGTACTAGCAACTTAGAAAATAAGGGAATAAAGACGTTTCATAGGTTTATTTCCATCTTATAAGGCAAAGTTGTGGGTTTGCTTATGAAACAGATGATGTGTAATTTATTTCAGATAATCGTCTCACTTCTATGATTTGGTTTTCTAACTGAAGTGAGAAAATGTCCAATACTGTCATTTAGAACCCTTAATAAGAATCCTTTGTTTTTAAAAATTAAATTAGACTTGTAATTAAGCAATTTTGGGACAACAAATAAGAAATTGAAGAGTATTGAATTGTGCCAGAGGAAAGTTTAGTACTGCATAGGAAAAGATGACAAAAGGGGATAAAAAATTGGAAGGGATAAATAGAAGAAACAGAATGATGGAATAACTGGTACAAAGAGGATTTGCACGATCAGCTATAAATGCTGTTTGTTATATTCCGAGCAGCATGAAGACCTGTTATGAAGTAGAGCTATCACTGATATCAATGTAAATGGAAGCTAAGCTCAGTGCAAACCTCCAGGGAAGTTTACTCGGCAAAACTTAAACTAGTAGGCCCCGTGAAACCAAGAATCAGGAAAATCAATGCAGAATAAGGAGGAGATATAGTCATAGAATTAAACATTAAATGCAGAGGAGAAATGGAATGATTACATAGTGAAGCTTAGAGTGCAAAAGATAAGAAAAGCAATACTGGCAAACGAATACTCTGACATTAAGATAACAGCATTTCCAGCAGAGTGGGTAGTGCACTACAGACGAGAGGTTTATAAAGGAAGGAGAAGGGCCTCTAAGAGCAGGATGAATTAATTTACTGCCAGAAAAGTTAGAAATTGATAAAACTGAGCCCTTGCAAAACAGAATTCAGCACTGATAAAGAAACTGAAAATAATGGTGAACTATAGATGACTTGAAATTTAAAAAGGTAAAATTAGAACCATAAAATGTAAATTTATTAAAAAAATGCCCCTGAATTTTAAATAGGATGTCATAAATGTTAGCCTATATGTTCCTTTTGAATGAAGACCTAGCCTGGAGGCAGAATGCTACAGTGAATCCCTTTCGTCCCTGTAGGAGTAAATCTTCCACAGTGAAATCAGTTTGAACTCCTAGTTCCTAGGCCTGGGGGCCTGGGCCTCAGGAATCTGAGGCAATACTACATTTTTTGGGCAGTCATGTCCCACCTAGGGTACCTCCAAGCCCACACAAAGAGCTTGGACCTTTCAGAGACTCAGCTTACCATAGGTGTTCCAGCACCATGCTGCTCAGATGTGTTTCCGGAAGGACTACCTGGTGGTGGAGCTCTTGTTTCTATTCTTTAGGGATAAAGTAGCAGGAAGGCGAGGAACTCACACTTAGCCAAGCCACAATCACTTTTACTCTGGATAACACTAGACAGTTGCAAAACAACATCCTGTATGTACCCTCCTCCCCCGCTTAGTGTGATCTCATCTCTCCTGGGAGTCCTGGTTTGGATAGCATCTTTCCTGACTTTTCATCAGGCATGTGGTAGTGGTTTGGCCTTTTTACTCACACAATCAATTTTTATCATAGTCTGTGTCATTCTTTTGTTCACATACTTCAACTAGGAGCAGTTTAGTTTGCATATTCCCCACCCTCCACTGGCTTCTTTACAGGATTTGTCAAAGCCAATGACCTTACTGGTAAGAAACTCTTTTTCCAGTAAAGAAGACTTGTCAGATACCAATGTATCTTAATGGCTGTCTCGTAGTTAATTCTGTCTAAATTCTCCAAAATCCATCAGAAGTTTTGTCAATCTTCAGCTAAGAGTGATTTTGTTGACACTGAACTGACTTTCCAAACAAGTTCAGCTGTTCAACTGGAATACTGCAAACCAAAGGTCAGAGAAAAAGTTACATTAAAATGGCATTTCACAAAGGTGTATTCATTCCTGAAGTATTGTGGATGTATTCCAGTACATAGGTTTATGTTGTCCTGTATGTTAAAGGAAGAAAAACAAGGTCATGTCATTTCAAGTATAACGCACTGTTCTAGGATAAGCTTTGCCTATATAACTCACCTGTTTTACCTTTTCCACAGTGTAAAAGATAACAGTCATACAATAACAACTACCAAATGTATTTGAAAACTGTGCAAGTCAACTGCTAAGACACTTCGCACCATCGTGCTGCTTTCCTTGTCACTGACGGGGCTGATGAGCTCTGATGTTCTCCAGAGCTCATGTTCTTAATTGCAGTGACTGCACCATAATTCTTTCCTTTGTTGACTTTTTTCATCTTGTTGTTTGACTTCTTTTCCTTCAAAATGTTCATTATGCACTGAAAATCTCTCTTAAGATTGTCTTGATCTAGATTATGCAGAGGATGAGTTTGCATTACAGAAAAATGCTGCTACTATGTTTGGCTTTAGCTGAGGGCCTTGTTGGCTGTCTGAGCAAAGAGGCCAAGGATTTAGCTTGTCCATTTTCCTTTTCTGTTATCTCTCCCATGTTTTGGTCTGTATTCAACAAAGAAGTATGTCCAATGCTAATTCTGATCATGTTCAAAATGTTTTTAGTTTTGACTTGTAACTCTGCCCCACAATGAGAGTAAATGACTGTGTTGATCCAAGCATGCCATTTTGCAGAAGAATTTTAAACTACTACTGCAATATTTAAACCACTACCACAATTTTAAAATGAATCTTTCCTAAAATGAGATGAAGGGGACAAGCCTGGAAATCTAGAAGGGGTCAATGCAAATGATGGAGAGGGTAAAGGGTGAGCACGTTTCCATGGTGGTATTGGTTTATATGTTACTTACTGCTGTGCTTTCACACATTTGAGAGAACTATGTGACTCCAGTGGGGAAAAATACATACAACATTTTGCCGTATTTTATTTTCTGGCTTTATGGAGAGTGCTGTCTGTTAGAAGAAACATAGGAGTTCCTCAGGCACTGCGGTGCATCAGTACACAGAAAACACTGCTTTTTTTTCTACTCAGTTGATGACGGAAAGGCTCTAGTAATGTTGGTAATGTCTGGTAGAAAAAATAAGTACATAATTGTTTCATATTTGAGGAGGTATGCATATTTTTGTATCCTGGCCATTGAGGATTTTTTTTCTCACCATATTTCCGAACAGTCTGTGGAGTCTTCTTTTAGCTGCATGCCTCATTACGGATATTTTAGATTAAACTGACTGCAGTGGAAAGAACAGCCGATACTGGGGAAAGAGCATCATAAATCATTCTTGTCTCTAAATCAGTTTTGTCTCAGACTTATTTTTGTCTCTATTAAATTGATTCTAGTGTCATTCATGACTAGCCCCCGAGTTTGGTAATTTTCCATGGTGAAAGCTAAGATGGATAACTTTTTAATAGCTGTAAGAAAACAAAAATGATTGCATTGCACACATCTGGATTAACTGAAATCCAGCTTTCCAGGCAATCCATTCTCTGTACTGCTATTTTGAGAAATAATCAGACTGTCTTATTTAGGATTATTTTAAATACTTTGGGCTTATTTACAAGAAATATTATTTCATGATTTATAACTTCTGCAACTCCATTGACTTATATGGAGAGCTAGACAGTGTCAGACTTGTTACCATTAGCAAAGATATGTTAATAGCAGCTGTCAGTATAAACAAGACTCAAAGGACCTTCTTGGTGCATGGGACCTTTGGTGGCTCTGCAGCCACCGGAGGCTCTGCCTGAAGTCTAGCCATTTACTTATTGTTAGAAGACAAGTGGCTAATGTGTTCTTTCCAGGCACTGGGCCAAAGCCACCCTGCCACGACAAGGCATCTCTTTGTCAGAGTGTCTGAGGGAGGCGGGGGTTTGGTCCAGGAGTGCATTTTGCTGTTTTATAAACACATGCCTGAAGAAAGCTCACTGAAAGCAGAGCTATCTAGGGAAGTGAAGTTCTTTTTGCTATATATACAGTCTGTATTGTGTGGGGTATGTGGATAGCAGAGGGATTCATAGACACAATTCTATGATATACAGTATTGGACCCAATTTTTCACTAGCAAGCACAACTGGATTACTTCATTAGAAAGCATGTCCAGTTGGCTCAGCACCTGATCTTATAGAATCTCTTGTAAGATTATTGTTCCAGTCTGAGCTGAAGTGTATAATCTTAGTTAACCAGAGAGGAGATGGGAAAATTGAGCAAGTGACAGTCTCAAAGCATGGAAGAGCTGTATAGGAGAAAGGAGGTAGTGCTGGTATCCTACCCGGGAAGGCCTCTGTGAAACAGATCTGATGGAGACAGAAAGCAAGGAAGATGCTTTAGCAGGTAGTGAAGGCTGGTTTTTAGAGACAGCTCCTTTGGCAGAAGCAGAAAGGAGAGCAGAGAATTTAGGTTTTTCTCACTTTTCTTAGAGCAGTTTTCTCACAGGCAGAAAAAAAAAAAAGAATGTTAGAAGTTGACCAGATATTCAGGGGAGAGACGAAACATGGTAAAGAAAAAAGCTTATTTATTTAAATAGCACATTATTTTAGTTACCAATTTATACACAGTTGTCAAAACCCACCATAAAAATAGTGGTAGCCCTCTTTGGTAGTATATGGTGTAGTGCATATTACTGGAAGAAGGCATGTTTATGTTTTGGTCCCAGCTATACACAGGGCTGAAGGCAGCTGCATATTGACAGGGGCAGAGAGGTGGAGGATGGCAGAACGTTGCAAAAAATGATAGCCCAATAGCTGCATAAACAGGAATTACAGTTGCAAAAAGAGTTGTTCCTCCTGCAATGTACCCAACAAACCTGCATGTAAGACTTCAAAGATACAGTGCTTTGTGTCAGCTTCTTTTTCATATGTTGCCAAGATTTGCTTTCCTGTTCCAAAGCACTCCCCTTGGCAAGCCTGCTGTTCTGATTTCAGCAGGATTTTTTAACTTAATGACTCTACCAAAACCAGTGCAATACATTGTTTGCTACAATTCCTACTGTTGTACATAGAAGCTACAGCTAGATTAAAGGCAAAGGGTAAGGGAAAATCCTGCATGTAGCTTTTATCTAAAGGCATTTAGGTCACAAGCTAGATACAAGCTAGAACGCAAATATCTATGCCAATATGCTCCTGATAGGGCAAAGGTTTCCTAGACTAATCCTTCCTCTACATCTCTGCTACTGCTCATTCTCAAAAAGTTCTGCAATGTTTTAGAATCAATAAGGTGTCAAATAAATATGTGTGGAGAGAAAAAAAGCATATTTTTTTCCGATTTATTCCATTTCAAAATCTGTCTCAGAATAAATTGTCTCCAATTCTTACACATTTATTTTCTGCCATTTACACAACTCCATCCTGGTCATTTTTGATTTATCTGTAGGTGGAAAGAAGTCAGTGAATTTGCCCATTCTTGCTAGTCCTTTCAGTATGCTTTGGAAAACACCATTCTGAGGAAGGAAAGAAAATGTAAGCCTGAAAGAAGAAAAGGTGTGGAATAGATGAGAAAACATAGATGAGGAGAAGGAAAACACTTGGAAAATAAAGATCATAAAGAAATATATTTGAGAAGGGAAATATATTAAAATATTCCTTTAAATCTACAGACCCAAAACTGAGGATGAAGCTTTCTGAAGCAGTAAGGGTTTATTCAGTGAACGAGTGGCAAAATCTTCCAAAGTCATTCTTAGATAGACTTGAGGGACTACCATCTAGACATCATAGATAACTGCGACTTGCAGAATACATATTCTTACCTACTTTTCCTTCCAAACTGTTATTCACCTGAGTTATTCTTATCAAAGTAAATTCCCATATTGACTTAATCTAGGCTTCACTTAATGAATTAGGGCTTTGCTAGATCAGACCCATGTCAGTAGAACTGGAAGAAATGTTTCCTCATTAAACTTCTACTGAGGAACTTTTCAGATTGTTGCGTAATCTAATGAAGTCTGAAGCTGCCTTTCAGTTTTCAGGACTGACCTGGGAACAGAATAAGGCTGTAGTGGAGAGGTAGGGCTAGAGCTGCAATGAGTTTTCTGTAATTTCTGCTGCAACTTTGTTAAGCTTCATGTTCCTGTTCTTATGCATTCCCTAACATTTTTTCTGCTGGATATCACCTGGGAACCTGCATAGCATAGAGAAGGCAAAAGATGAGGCCAACTCAGTTTCACTATGCTAGCCAATATGTCCTTTCTGATCTACTTTGTAATATGAATCTTCATAATCCACGTAACATTAGCATTGTAGGGCTTCTGTAATCTCAACAGAAAGCAAAAGCACTGGGGTCATGCAGCACTAGCCCTTACAGGATCCCGTATCAAGCAAACTGCATTTTGCTATGTATTACTGATGTAAGGGAAGAATTATGACACTTGAGGTTCTTCGAGTTGCTACTGCTACTGGCTTCAGTAGAAGCCATGGTGTAAGGACAGTTTTTGAAGATTTGTAGCCAAAGGCGGACTGCTCTAGGTATTTGTAGAGTTGCTGGAGGTAGGAGGGAGGAAGTTGAACAATATTCAGAGAGAGGGAATGGAGAAAACGAAAAATAAACGGTTTCCTCAGTAATTGCTAGGCTCTCAGATAGAATTCAGACCAAGTTATGGAAAACTGTAGTTGTGGCTGTGAATGTGAAAGTGAATGAAAGGGGGTCTCACACTGGAGTCCCATCTGGACAAAGCAGACCTTGTGTTGGCAGCCCAGTGAACAATGCATTTGTGATGCTGTTATTCTGTGATGCTGCTCCAAAATTTCCTTTTAGTTAAGCCAGGTCTTTTAATGAGTCTTAGATATCTATGTTGCAAAATAGTTTTATAGCATGAAGAGAGTCTTGATGGTCTAGTGCTCATTGACTTAGAAGAATTAAGTGAGATATGATCTCTGCATACTCTTCTGAAATGATGTCATCACCAAGACTTGTCACCATAGCTGCAGTCTAAAGATCTCTCAAGGGGGTTCTAAGATATGGAACAAGTTGTTCAATAAATTATGCAGGATAACTAAAGGGGAAAAAAAATTGCCTGATCCAAAATATAATTAAAAATCAGAGTTAACACCAGCAGTGGTGTCATTATACAAAAATATAATGATGTAGATGGTGACCTTGGTTTTTCATGTCTTTTGAGTGTTGATAGCAACAGAGCACCGTGCCACAAAACTTGAGATTGTTCCAGAGCTGAGGACTTTTGCAGCTCAACAGTGGTGGTGAGGTTGGTTCAGACTTCTGTGCCAACCTTTTTTTCAGGTTATACTTAACTTTTGGATCAGATCAGGACCTGTGTTGAGACTTTTTCCATCACAAATTTCACATAGATTGTGAGTGTTCTCACCATAACCTGCTTGGCCTGATTTACCTTACGAAATTTGAATATACCAAACACCAACTAGTCAAGGTGCAAGTGTAATACTTCAGTCCTTCAGTGGTAATCATCTTCCATTTTCCATTCAGTTTACCTCTCCAAAAAGAGGTAAGCAACCAAGATGCAGTTTAGAATCATTACCTCAATGCAAAACAAAACAAGACAAAAATCCTTATGTGCTGCATATGCAACCTGTAAATATCAGTCAGCTAAGTGCTTACCATCTGTTCTGTTGCCCTCACAGTAAATATGCACTCTTGCAGCATTTAAATCAAAAGCATGCTGAGAAATTTCTGTGCTCATTATCAGGCAGAGTGTACAGTTCATTCAGCTCATCGCACTATTTCAGAACAGGTCTTCATCATTTACCATCTGGGAGTATTACAAGCAAGTAATAAAGCAGGTGTGTACACACTTGGAGAATCTGAGAACACTTTTAAACAGCATTTCTGCTTATGCTAGTTAGACTCTGTAATATTTTATTCAACACATAATGATGAACTGTTTGGCCTTTATGCCAATGCCAGAAGCCTTGCTGTGCCTTGCAGATAGGCTCAGCCTTCTCAGCACCGTGCCATTCCCACTGGCTGCACTTAGGATCCCTGTATTATTTCATTATCTCTTGTGTATAGTCCTACCAGTAACTGGACATCTAACCTTATACTGTCAAAGATAAAAATGATTTCCTCAAAGTCACCACTAATTTTCCAGGAATTTTGATTTTTGGCCACTTTTAAATGTTAGGAATTTGTAATTGGAAGTGAGTGTCTGAGATTACAGAATCATGCACTTTCAGTGCTACAGAGTTTTCAGTGAATTAGCCTCAGTATTTACAAGAGACTTTCAGAGTTAAACCTACAAAGCTTTAAAGTGAATTGCACCATTTGTATAATTCTCTGAGGAGAAAAATGTTTTTGCAAGGTTCTTGGCATGACTTTCTTTGAAATTGTTAGAGTCTTTTGTTTAGTAAACAGTGTACATTGTTAAAAGTAAAACTTCCCCTGTGCTCTAAGTTTTGGCCCAGTTAATCTTTCAGGAGTGCTGAAAACAGGGCTTTAATTAGCAATTTTATCAGCTAACCCAGTCACTCATCTCAGTGCTTATCTGATACCAAGTCCGTGCAGACACTTAGGAACATCAGAAAAAGCCGACTTGTCAGTAGGAGAGTGGAGAGGACTTCTGTAGCAGGGGGGAAAAAAGAGGCCACAGAAATGGATGGTATTAAATGGAATTTGATACAAATCCAAAAGGAATTATTTCACCAAAGTAACCTAGAATAGGAGTGGATTTCTCTTGTATTTCTCCCTGATCTTCTGTGGTATGTCACCTGCAGGAATAAAGAGGAAGTCAATGGTCCCTTACAGCATGAAAGTAGGGCCTGGAGTGATTGAAGTCCTTCACTAGCTAGGTGCTGACTGAGCTGAAAATAAAAGTGCACTGATGCTCTCTTCACAAGAAGCGCCAGCTCAAGCCAGCATGGGGCTCTCAGCCAAAGTGCTCATTAAGCTCCCCTGCTGTCTTCAACAAAGATTTAGTGTGCAATCTTCTCTCCCTGCTTGTCTCTAATTTTTGGTTTCCTATTTAAGGGAAGAAGGGTGTGTGAATATGGGAGTGTAGCTGGGGGTGGGTGTTGGTGTTAGGAAAAGCGGACAGAAATTCATGCACTGCTCTGTAAAGGGAGCTGGGAAGATTAATGGATGAAGGCTTTCTGGTAGAGGGATGGAGCAGAGGGAAGCCATGCTGATTTTTCTCCGGATGAAAAGGGAAGACACCTCGTTTCCGTAGGGCGAACCTGCCATAACAGACATTTTCAAGCAGGAAGTGGCTCATGCTCCAAATCACACCACATGGAAATTAATGGTTATCTCCATGTAAAAATATTTCAGCCTTTGCCTCATGGACTGTGACTAGTCAAGCAGTGTTGATCTTCTGGCTTTAGAAACTCTGGTGGTCCTCTAAAAAAATAACAATATCTAAGAATTCATTTAGAAATTAAAAAAAAGGCCAAAAAGGGGACTCAAAGGACCTGTTCCAGGTACTCCTGCTCAGTAACAAAGATGAAAAACAAAAAATAAAATCAGAAAACAGACATGGAAATACAGACCAAACTGCAAGGCTATTTAAAAACATTTTGGAGAGAAATGGACTTTTATTTTATTCTTCACTTTGCTTCATTTACATTTGCTTTACTGAAGTGGTCTGTGACACTTTCTGGGTTCAATTTAGTTTTCCATGTGGTATCATTTGTGGTTCAGGATTCTTGCACACCTCATTTTTTTCCCTAAACAAACATGTACCATTCTTGTAGTCCTAAAACTCTCTTGTCAGCAAAAAATCTGTAGCTCTCACCAATGTGAGGAAGTCTGATATTAAAAACACGCATTGCTTTGCTATCTTAAGATGAACCCATTAGCATGTGGCTGAAGAGTAAGTTTGAGAGAGAAATTGCGTTAAGAGGATGGAGTGACTACCTGGTGCCAAGAAGATATTTTATGCTTGCTCAAGCGGTTCTGATGAGTTGATAGCTGAAATGTTTATGCTTTTATTCACATAGATAACATACTAAAGACGTCTATTTTAAACAGCAGATAATCCAAGTGGTGCATTTAGTTTGTGATGTAACTGTGGCTGGTGTTCTGGGGCTTGTAGGGTCTGCTCCTGCTCTTATTGACTTCTAGCTCAGCTCTGCAAAACTAGGCCCATGTTTTTCCAACCTGAAAACAAAGGCAGACACAGACAAAGGAAAGACATGTAATGGCTGTAGATTTTGTGTTCCTATTTCCAATGCAGGATACAAAGCCAAATCAAAGCAAAGTATCGTAACAGTTTTCAAACCACTGCTAAAATGGATAAAGACATGAAGACTTCTGTTTTACAAATAGAACATCTAGGTCTCAAGAGTATTGCAGTGTGTAGCACTGAGATACATAGGATTTCATGAAGTCCTGTTCCAAATGGCTGTTTGATTGGATGCAAGATTTTTAGTGTCATCAGCGGCTTCACTCTTGGAGATGCTTCATTGTAATTTCTCATTCCTCATTTCTTTATTTTTTCTTAATGTTCCGTCACCTCTTTCAAAGAGTCTTGATTGCTCGATTCCCCCAAGAGCGTGTCTTTCTCATGATACATAATGTTATCAGTACATTATCCCTTTCAAAAAACAAAACAAAACAAATTTTTCTTTCTGCCTGAATCATTTCAGATCCTCGACAGTAGACATTTGCTGGCTATTGAGACCAGGGATTTATTTGTCCCACAGTTCCAGGCTTTTGCTTCACCTTATTGTAATCATAGCAAGTGTAAGGGACTTTTAAACATAGAGCCTTTGTAAAAAGAGCTTCAACCTTTCTGGCAGCCTCTGGGCATTTTCAGGCATCTATGAACGTACATTTATTATGATACACCTTCTCACACGCTCTCAAATGAAGGTGCATTAAACTAGAGTAGTCAAAATAAAACAAGCAGAAAAGGAATAATAAAATATTTATTTGACATCTGTTTATCCTATGCTTAACTGCCTTCTTCCTTTCCTACGAATCCTCTTCCCCTGGAAATAGTAGGCTACTAGGTCATTATAATAATTTCTAGAAAGGTCTTACCATACTGGCTATTACAAAAACACAAGAGGCTGTTCTACAAGAGGTTAGACCAGCTACTTGTTTTTACAGCAGTTAAATTTGTGCTTAGCTGTGGAGTGGAACAGCACCCTTTGCTCAATGTGCTTTCCATGCAAACAAATTCTGAGTGTCTTTGTAGGAAAAATGATGGAAAAAATAAGCTATATAACCTTTTCAAACTTTCTACCCCACATGATGTTTTAGCATGCTTCTTGTTAGTTTCTGCATAGGTTAGATAAAATAATAATAGCTATAACCAGTGCTACAACAGCTCCTCAGTTTATATCTTGTAACCTCTATTTGTTGCTGTTAGTTGTCTGCCAAGGGCTACAGAACAATTATAACTGTCTGCCATGTCCGTCTGGCATTGCTCATAACATCTTACAATTTTGCTCTCATCAGTTCTTGCTATGGGTCTTCCCTGGTTTGATCTCTTCTGTGACAGACCTATGGCCTTTTTTTTTTTTTTTTTTTTTTACTGCCTTTTATTATTTTATCCAGTGTCAAAATTCCAAGGAAAGGTGATAAATCCTTGCTAGAACATTTTATTTCTCTCTTAGTTCCTTTCCATTTCCCTATCAGTGATGCTGTACCACACCTCTCAAAGCAAATAATTGACAGTGGTTACCAGCAGATGGTTCATCCTAATGCCTACCCAAGTACCTTTGTGGCATTCGTTTTCCTACTGACCTGAGCATAGTCTTGACACCAAGTGATGGTTATTCTGTTTTCCCTGAATTTTTTCTTATCATCTAAGCTAAGTATTCCTAGGGGCTTTCAACCACTTCTTCTAAGTCGGTGTAGATCTTTGGATTTTCCTTCAGCTGGTCCATGTTTTTCCATAGGTGATCAACCCAGTCTTCTTGCTGAGGCCTCACCACAGTGAAAAGACTAATCTGTGTTTTTTTGCAGTCTTTCTACATGTATTTAAATTACTGTTTAAAGGCCTTAAATGAAAATTTATCTTTTCTTAGCAGCATAGCAATGTGTGTTCTGCTACTCGTTGCTTTCTTTCCTGTATTTTTGTAGGTGGAGAATCCCTCCTTTAGATTACTATCAATCTGTCTTCTGTTATATTGTATTTTTGTATACCATTTCTCCAAATTCACAAGATAATATGTAATTCTATCTCATCCCTCAAGCTTGGTGGTAACGGTAAATTTGAAAAGCTCCTCAGGTCAACAACGAAGCCATGAATTATAGTATCAGCCACAGAAGCTATGGTAAGCTCCTTCACAAGTCCCAGAAGAGCATTCTGTACTGATTCTTAACTTTTTGATATCAGCTGCCTGTGTATGTTTTTCTTACTAGTTATCTTACATTTTAGTCTTTTTTTTTTTCCTTTCAGATTAAGACTGACCATATGGTGATCTATAACCAGGTCAGGCCTATTAAGATTTATTTGATTGGGCATAACATTTTGAAAACTGGACTATGTTGGTCCAGTGGAATATGTGACCTTCCCAGAACACGATTGGAAGCAGTGTCAACAAACTTACTCAGGTCAAGACAGACAATTTCTCTGCTTTTTCTCTATCTGGAAAATCTTTGTAGAAGAAAATTAGATGACTTGTCTTGACTAGTCTTGGCTTTTGCTTATCTCTTTGTTTTTTTTCCAGATACTTATAAACCATTTCCTCCATGATGTATACAGTGTTTTTTTCTGAGGAGTAGTTAGGCTGTCAAATCTGTAGTTCCTTTAGTTTCCTATTTTAAGGGTAGACATCATATTTCCCATTTCTGGAACTTCATCCATCCCTGCAAGCATCATTGTAAACTGCAATGACAGTATTCTAGCCAGGTCTTCAAATTCCTTGTTCAGATTTTAAATTCAGGTGATCTGAATCCATCTGGTTTATCTAATGAGTACCTAAAACCTGATTGCGTAAGCATGACTAGCTTTTCACAGAACCCTGAAGCCAAAAAAAGCATTATATGCTATGATGCATGGTATTTTTGGTGTCTTCTGTCTTTGTCATTGCATAATAAACCAGTGTCTGCCATAGTGGTTTGTACATATGTGTTCATGCTCCTTTATATTTCTAATAAATAATCACTTTATATTTCTCATAAATAGTTATCACTTTCACACCAGGCTTCTCCTGGTGTGCAAATTTCTTCTGTTTCAAGTCAATTTGAAAGTTCCTTCTGCTTTGGTCAAATTGATCTTTTTTTTGACATTGCCATGAAATCTACTGCTCATATTTTGCTGTTTTCAATGAAGTATTGAATTCATTGAAACAGTGATGTGCAGAACCGTGAAACAAACCTTTCCTTTTGCTTTTGAATTAGGAGAAGACTGCCTAACGGCTTGGGGCACTGAGATTACAAGCAAATGTCATTATCAAGACAATTTTATTAAAGAAGAAAAAGAGTTCAAAGAATAGTTGGTCTTCATGACAGAATTACCATGGCCCTTTTGCTATGCAGTGTCTACAATTTGCCACATAAACACAATTACATACTGCTTTTGGGATAAACAATTAAACAATAAACAATTAGGAAATATGCACAGCTCCTCCCTGAGTGACAAATTTTATACATTTGTGTTCATATATTGAACTTTGTTATGACATTTCTAAATTTTTATATTCAGAAAATAGAAAGCACTAGTTTCTTTTTAAGTAAAGTGTATAAGATTAGATTTAATATCATGAACAAAAGTAGAACAGAAAATGTATTACACAATCCTATATGGCCTTGAGTATTGGCTAATCGAAGTCTTAAATGCTTTTGATACAAATGGCCAGACATGGCTCCACTGAGAAGAGAAAGAGATTTCATCTTTTGTTCAGCAGGACTGAGATTTGACCTAAAAGTTTGTTCACACTATCTTTCCATGCTGTGCTTACTAACTGAAAATGATACTGATTTCAGCAGTAATGATCACTTTATTTCCTCCAGAAAACACTTTTTCCATTGTTTTATTGCTGCATAATTCATGTGACTCTGCACTGAAGGAAATGTTTTATAAAAGCCACAAGTATGAAATAACTGTACTCACTTTGCTGTAAAATATGTAATAACCCTTCCATTTTCAGTGTAGTTTAGAATAAATTTAAATATGTAGGAGTGCTGAAGAGTGAAAAGTGTATCAGAAAATACAGAAGGAGGAGAACAAAGGCAGAAAGATCTTGATATCAGATTATCACACAAAATTGCCCTTTCTGTCACAGAAACTCTCAAGGATGTCTCCTGGAATTTCTGTATTAGAAATTGAGACACAGTCAGTAACTCAGCGGTCTCAAGGGACTCCCCAGGCCAATAAGTCTTCATCTTGTCAGCTTTGAGCTCTTAAATCCTTGAGTGAATGTGGGGTGTTGTGGTTTCATCTGCTCTGATGCTACAATTACTTGTGTGTCTCTCCTAGACATCCTGCAACTGCAAGTGGAATTATTTAGGGTTCATCAAATGTGATTAATTCTTCTGGACTTTCCTGTCTAACCACATGGAGGGTTTTACTCACATACTCCTTTTTTTAAAAAAAATCCACATAAAATCTTTTTATGGAAAAAGAACAAAAGGCAGCATAGCCTCATCATGTTATTTCTTTTCTTCTTAGAAATAGGAGATATTTGATCATTATTTCTAAGTACATTATATTTTTATGCACTGGTTCCTCAGTGCATAATCCTGGGGTCTTGTGCCCTGCTTTGCTTCTAGACTGTGTTTCCATAGAGTGCAGAGAAGTAAAGTGACATGGCAAAAGATCTGTCGTTCTAGTGCTTGGTGTAATTTGGGATGATACCTAGGAGAACAAAGAAAGGAAGAGTATGATTCAATAACTTCATTTTCTTTCCAGTAGCAGACTCTGTTGACACCCATACTCTCTTTCTGACCTTGTACCATCCCTGTTTTGAACAACTTCTTGCAGAAGGGAATGGACAAAACATGACTGTAAACATGCGGAATTAAAAGTAGAAAAGAAATGCCATTAGTATTATGTTTTAACAAATAAACTACTGGGAATGACTTGGAAACTTGAGGTTATGTGAAATCTGCATGTGCAGAGAAAATCTGTGGAGGATGCCACAAAGCCATGGCGTGGATATTGGCACCTCACAAAATTTGGTAGTGGAAACTGCACAGATATAATTATGATGTGGCTTGAGAACTTCCAGAGAGCAAATTTAACTGGAAAATTTGACTTGCTCCTGGTTAACAACTCATAAAAAAAACATGGGTGATCATTACAGTGAAATAAATACTTCAGACAGTTCAGTCATTTCTCTGCATAATCCTGACCACTAGGCTTCCTGGAATGTTTAAGGCAAGAAGGGAAAGAACATGATCAGACCACCACCTGAAAAGTGCATAGGTTTTCTGCTTACAGAGA